>NC_041368.1:15619543-15929543 GCF_900634415.1 Cottoperca gobio
AGAAAGTTTAACTAAACTTTTTTTTACCAATTTACAGTAAAAAACTGTTTTGCACTAAAACAAGTTTTAAAAAGATTATTATCCAAAATGACAGTGCACACCAAACAGAAAGCATTGGAAATAGCATCAGGAAAATCAGCGGTAGCTCAGTCCGTAGGGACTAGGCTTGGGAACCGTATGGACTGGTACTCCTGGGTGCTGCCGAGATGTCCTTGAGCAAGGCACTGCACTATATATATATATATAATTATAATTATTATTATTTGTATATAGCCCACTGATTCTAATATTAGGATGTGTTCAATCCAAAGTCTACATTTCACTGTGTGTGACCATTAAAGAGGATTCGATTCAACTGCTTTGACAGTATGGTCCTATTGATCCATCGTCAAATCAACAGCGTCACCCCTTGTTGGTGAGCTGCATAACAGATTACAGGAGGACTTTCAGGGGCTGTGCACATAAATGAGAATCAATCCACTAATATTTGTTGAATGCATGACACACACACACACACTTGAAGAAAAGAGAAGGCATCTAATATTAAACAAGCTGCTAGCTAATTACGAACATGCCCTGAGGAACTTGATATCAAAGAATGACCTACGGTTCATAGATGCTATAAAGCTTTTCGATAAATGGATTACGGGAGAGCAGAAAAACAAGAGTTGGCCTACCCACACATAAGCTTTCAAACACTTTAGATCAATATCTAATTTGATACAGCCATCACCTTCACAAGATATGTGTAGCAAAGCAAAATGCATTGTGACCTCCAATCATTGAGAGGTGACTGTGACCGTATGGCTTTTTCTTTATGTCGGATGACGTGTTGTAAATATGTTACTGTAGGTTTGCTTTGAGGGCATAGCATGATCTATCACAAAGGTAGGAGACTAATGCAGGGGCCCGTCTACACAAGGGCGATAACTATGCAAATATGTTGGGAACGGAAATAAAAGTTGGCCGTGACAATTGCTCGTCTTATTACTCAAGCCTCGGCTCCACTAATGCCGTATTTCCACTGTAAGGAACAGCAAGGCTCGACTCAACTCCTTTTAGGTTTTCCATTAGTAAAAGTTGAGGATAGTACCTTGTACTTTTTTTGGTACCACTTCGGACAAGGTTTCAAGCGAGCTGAGTAGATACTACAATGTGGAGCTAAAACACTACACAGAGAATCAAAACCACCACAACACGGGACATCCTGCACAAACACGACATTTTTAAATAGCCAAGCTACCGTCAATAAACCTCTGTCGCCTTGAAGATGATTACGCAGCATTTTCAAGCGGGTTCGCTGAATCAGTTGAAAATAACTTGTTCCAGGTGCACTTATATTCATATAAACGTTGGATGTTGGTGCCATCAGGTGGGACAGTAAAGTGTCTCAGTCATGGCAAGGATGATCGCGCAAATGTTTTTAGGGCCACTGATATTCCAATTCATTTGATAATAACTGTAATCCATGCAAGGACTCGTCAATTTGAGACAGAATGGCACAAATTCAAGGATGCCACAAGCTTACAAATGTTTCTTTTAAACAATATTTTTTGATCATTTATACTTCCTACCTCATCATCCAAATTCTCCTCATCAGAATAACATTTACACACTAAATCCCATTTACTTCTATCCCACCGAGTCAACCGAGAACTTATGGTTATGATATATTTTGAAGACAAAATGTATATATCATGTTTTGGAATACAATTCTTCTGTAATTGAATAAAGCCCCACATGGAATACCTCTATTGCAGAATGATTGCATTTTGTGAGGATGATTGGCTTGATTCAATTTGTGCACAGGATCGCCCAGACCGCTCTGTGTGCTGCAGCTGACACCGGCGGTGTGTGAATCACTAAGTGACCAAGAAGAAAGATATTTTCACTATGCAGTTTCAGAACATTCATGCATGTTTGAAGAAAAATAATGAAGTTAGGCTTTAATATTATGTGTACGTGTGTGTGTGTGTGTGTGTGTGTGTGTGTGTGTGTGTGTGTGTGTGTGTGTGTGTGTGTGTGTGTGTGTGTGTGTGTGTGTGTTGGCTTTCTCTGTCCTCAGTGCTGCATGGATTTGCATCTCATTGACAAAGTTTATCAGCCAAAGAAGCCACTCTCTCTGCGAGTTGCACAAGAAAGCCTCTATAATGACCCGTTTGAACCAAAGTAAAAGCATCTCTTTCTCCTGTTATTCTGCGTCAATTCAAGTGGAAAGGATAAACAATAAAGAAAGATGTGCTTCTCATTTTGCTGCCTGGTAAGTCCCCTCTGAGGATGCATAGTGGTTACAGTATAGCAAAAGAAATACCTATATATAGGGTTGCCTCGACAAAGAAAGAAGCACACGGAAACAACTGAAACAAGCTCTGTACATATAAAACAGTCAATCTACATCTAGTATTTGTTCTGTGCAGTCAACTGCTTGCCAGTTCGACTGATTAGAGAAACCCCACCGGCCTAGATGAGTGCTGTGCAGCATTGACCTTGCCAGGTACAGACAAATGGCACACACACACACACACACACACACACACACACACACACACACACACACACACACACTACGAGCATATGCAAACACACTCAGACACGCCCCTCCCTCCAATGTTTGTAATGAGCAGCCATCAAACAAGATCGTATACAGACTTTGTGCCAGGTGGGTGTGTATTTGGTTACAAAACAACCATTAGTGATTTGCTAACAGCTTTTACATACTGTAACACTTTACACTGTAAATTGTGAAGAATATGCGTATACGTAATCTAAATTACCGAAATGTTTTCCTTATTTTTAAGAGAGAGGAAACAGAAAAATAGAGATGCCTCCAGTAGTTTGGACCTTTGTTCTCAGTATCTCTAAGCCAGCACTCACCACACAATTTACACAGGCGATAAAATCATAGTAGATTAACTGTGACACGTTTGAATTAAATATTGGTCAAAAAATCTTAACTCAGCTCAAGTCAATTACCATACAATGAATGAGGATGAATGAAGATAAGCCTTTCCAGTCCTTGTCCTATTGTTCTTTAAACCATAGCCCAATTGCAGTAAGAGTAGGTCATGGGATTACATTCAACTGCTCTGCCTCAATTTCTTTCTCAGACGTTCATTCATTCCTCGCCAAGTTCACCAGGGCGATATCAAGCAGGGACGCAGCTCGCTTTCATCTGCAGTGGAGGAGAATAGCCATGAAAGGATCAATATCTCAGAAGAAGCAATACAGTGTGTAGATCCCCTTGGTACCAGTGTATAACTTGGCTTCTTCCCAAGATACAAATCTGCAGAAAAGAAATGCCCTAATTCTTTTTATATTGAATGTATGGTGTTGTGTGAAAGAAAATATATTAAAACCCTTAGTTGTGATTTTACTGGATGACAAACCCCTGTCACCCGACGTTACCTCCTCCACAGACTTCGCACTCATGGAAAGAATTGGGTTTGCATTTTTGCTTTTGCTGAGACGAGGCCTCCAGTATCTAATTATTTCACTCTTTTAAATGCCTTCACAGCAAAACCATTTCAAAGGCACGTTCTCTTTTTCTCTCCGTGTAGGACGTGATTCCACTCCTTTGTGTCTTTGTAGCCCTTCCTCTCCAGTCAGCGCTGCCTAGAATGCAATTCACCGTCTCTAAATGTACCGCTGCCCCTTCTTTCCTATTACTCTAATCTGTGTGCCAAATGCCACGGGACAGATTACAGCTAAAACAGATGGGAGAGACAGTCTCAGGGTTTCAGTTAAAGAGCAACAAACACATCTCCAGGAGAAATGAACTCTCTGAATGATACTTATTCTCCCAAATCAGATATCCCTGTGGCTGCTGGACATCACGCTGTGATAAGTCCCCTTTGAGGGAAAGACTCTCCCTCATCCACTTATCTTCTTCATTCTTCTTAAATTATTAGAAAATCCTTTTTTGTGTGTTAATAATCTCACCTGAGCAGATCCATCACAGCCATTGAGACAGTTTAGGCAGCAAAAGGCCCTTAAAGTGATTCTGTTATAGGGAATGTTTATATATATATATATATATATATATATATATATATATATATATATATATATATATATATGTTTATTACTATTGAGCACCAGGTCTACCTCATTTCAGCTCTTTTTACATACATTAAAAACTAACACAAATGGGATGGTATTAAGGCAATGACACAGGAAGTATGTAATCTAATGTAATTGAGTTTGAATATAGGTCAAAGGTGAACGTTGTAATTAAGTTACAGATATCTAAAATGAACATTTCCACATGGTAAGAAATTAATTGTTGGTATCAAAAATGAACACTGTTGACTAGTGCGAATTGGGTTGTAGATGTATTTTATTAGAATAGTCAAAGACTACTTGTCAAAATTACATTATGGATATTATGGAATATCTACAATTGATTTTACCGCTACTGAATACAACTTAAAAAGGACTCGGGTGGAAGACTCAGGGAAGCGGCTGTGCAATGCTCTTAAACGGAGGTTAACCAGACATAGATTTGCAAAACCAATCCGCTAGTCCTTCATCCTCTAAGTACTTTTGTATCACCAACAAAAACACTTCGGTTAAAGCATACGTCTCACATTTCAGTCGCCTGTCAAAGTTTGTTTTTAAGTGTGCAGTGAGCTCATTAAGAACACATGCGGTTCTCACCAACCGTGAAGTACCAGTGGCTGCCTCGGGGGGCAGAAACGAGCCAATTACGGCCATGCGCACAACATTGAGGGGGAACATGCTGCAGTAAAAACTAATTAAGGAGCATTTATCAGCTAAGAAGTCTGATTCTCCTCAGATACTCCGCAGTTGGTAGAGACCTGAGATAATATTGGACTGACGTTCATCAGGTGGTCACAAATTGAATGACTATGTTGCTCAAAGGCGTTGATATGTCAATGTTCTGTTAGCTAACTTGTTTCCACTGCCCTCAAGTTGCCACACAAATTCTGTTATTGCAGGTTTAAGTAGTGTTTCTGTGGTATTTCCATTTTATGCTTCTTAATCCGATGCTGCGACGTTTCATATGAAAATGGGCTATTTTAACTCCACTAATGTATTTCTTTTTAAAAAGGCGAGGTTTACTGTAATTAAAAAGTCGGCCAACAAAAACAAACAACCTGCGCTGTGTGTGTAGTTCTGGTTAAGAGTAGTGAGGAGTCAGACAATGACGGTATGAAAATGGGATGGGAAAAACAACAAGTGTTTGAGATGTTCATTCAAGGCCTCCGATGATTCAATATGATCTGTGAGAAAATACAAGCAGCTGCAGGCTGGTGGAACACTTTTACTATGACACCCTCTCATGCAGTCACAGCTGTGCACACACAGTGTTTTTTAATACACACACAGACACACACACTCAGAGAAACACATTTATCCTGTGCTGAGGCCTTTTAGTGACAAGATGATCTAATTACATTAAAAAAGGTTGAACTTTTTTCTTCACTCTTTCTAACTTCTCTCTGACATATTATACATTAACACAACTGTCCTCTGTTCGAACATTGAGATAGTGTTTACATCTTATATTATGATTGTTTATCTTATAAATCAAATCAAATCAAATGTATTTATATAGCCTATAATCCTTTGTTAAATCACCAAGTCTTAAACTCACAATAAATGAATATCTGATTTCTTGAGCCCTCTGGTGGTAAGAAATATAATTAAACTCAGTTTAGACAATATAAATCCTACAATCTCACTAGATATGTAGAAACCTCCTGTAAAAATTGGGTGATTCTAATTTGTTCATAGATTAGACAACAAATTATAATACATAATAAAAACAGTTTTTTATACGCACTACAGGCCAACACTAGAAATCCTTGTGTCTGTGGTTTAAATCAAAACATGACTAACATGTAGATGCATATTGTTTTCAAACCCATGCCCTCTCACTGAATTACTCCAAGGTCTGTGCAAACACTTTGATGCAGTACTAACCTTGTATCCCTGGAGGGCTGTGTGAAATGTATCAGCTTCAATTATTCATAGACTGCATTCACACAGGTGAAGGGTCGTCTTCAGTTTACACAATCTCAAATAAGATTAATATTTGAAACCTTTGCACTGAAGGTGTATCTATAATATCTATGTACTGAGAAAGACAGAAACACAGTGACACATTTTCACATTTAATTATGTTTATTTGCTATATGCGCATGTGTTTAGAGACACTGGGAGAACATGCAAACTGAAGCAGCAGCTTGTTTCTGTGAGGCTGCGGTGCCAAACACTGACCCACAAGAGAAGGAGGGCTGGATGATGGGAGTGTGGGGGTTGGAGGTGAGGGGGTGGAGGTGAGGGGGGTGGAGGTGAGAAGGTTGGCGGAGTTGGGATGTTAGGAGGGGGTTAGAAGAAGGCGAGCTCCTGAAAGACAGAGACAGCATATTATTCAACAGTTCAAAACTTCAACAAACTGTTACACTCAAACAAGATGTCATTTAAATCAGAATGATCAGCTGATGTGGCGTACCTGAAGCTTAATATTTAGTTGGATCAGGAGCTGCTTCTCCTCCTCCATCTTGCTCTCCTTGTTGAGCCACTTCGCCTCCACCTCTCTGCTCTGCTTCTGCAGCTCCTGCGTTTTCTTAAAGATCTCCTCCTTTGCTGCCAGCCCACACCGGAGACGATCCTCCAGAACTTTGTGTTTTGTTTGCCACTCTGTCTCGCTCTGGCGGATCTCCATCTTTATTGCGCTCACCTTGGCCAAGCTGTCCAGATTTCCCCCTTCCAGTGCCATCATTTCCTTTCTAACACGGGTGATGACGTCATCCTTCTCCTGGATGACCTGGCTCGTCTTCTTCTCACAGTCCCGCTGCAGAGTTTCCAGCTCAGCAGCTACCTCCTTCTGTCTTACAAGCCACCGGCTTTCCCACTCTTCATTTAACTGAATCACAGTTTTTTCAAAGGAAAGTTTCATCTGATTGAGCTGATCGCACTCTGCCTTGCAGAATTGTTCAGCTTTCTCGGTCTCCATCTTCTGGAAGTGCAGACTTTCCTTCAAGGAGCAGACTTCCTCCGTTTTTTTCTTCCATGTTTCTTTCCATCTCCTTGCTCTGAGTGTGAAACTGTTTTTGACTGGCTCTTGCGGACTCCAGATCCTTCACCAGGTTATCCATGTCATTTCTGGCCATAAACAGAGTTGACACTAAAGAGTCCTTTTCATCCAGCAGCTTCATTCTGTCTTGCTCCCAGCTGAGCTCATTGCTGGCTGTATGCCTCCTCAAAGCAGCATTTTCTACAGCCAGCTTCTTCTTTTCCTTTTTGGAGTCCAGAAGAGCTTGTTGCAGGATTCTGCTGAGAGCAAGCTGGTGGTTCAGCAGATCTTGTTGCTGGCCAGAGTCCTCACACTGCACCTGTCCACGTGACTGAAAGACACAATTGTACATAGTGTTTAAGTGAAAGTACTGTCGCATCTAACTTTAGATACACAAAGAGGTATTTCACCTTTTTACTTAACACAGTTGAATGAATGTAGCCATTTATTAATCTGCTGCAGATTAAACTATTTCTCCTTATTAAACGCACAAATAGATCTTCAATTCATGACAAGTCTAACCAAATATAGCCTTACACCACAGAACAAAGTGACATTTTTATGTACTTCATGCGACAGCTTTAGCTTTTCAACCTACATGTTCAAAATAAAGGAAATGTCAACCATCACAAAAGGAGTGTACTGCTGGAAAAAGGTTCCAGAAATGGTCCAAAAAAATCTTACCTCATGTGTCGAGTTGTCGTTTGTCTCCATGTCGGCAAAGATATCGTACCGGTGCTGGAGTTTTTTTATACGGTAGTTGTATACTTTCTCTTGTTGGAGTTGTGTTCTACTTTAGGTAAGTTGTCACTGTGTGTCCACTGGGAGATGTTTCTCTGTAGGAGGTCAGGTTGTAACGAACTGGAGTTTGTCAAGAGGTCTTAATTCTACAGAACATTCCGTATGATGTCAAACTTCATTCTGTCTAGAACACGATGATGTCACGAGAATGGAACACTGCCGGTTCTTTTTTTCTGCTGAACAAACAACAATTTATAAAGCGTGAATATTTCCCTTCACTGCTGTTCTTCGCAGCGTCCCCCCCTATCCCCATCACTGTGCATACTAGGAGAATTGGACATATTTGACACATCACATAAACAAATCCTCTTCTGGTAGCCTTAACTATCACCGGGAGAAATATTCTGCTGAATTGGAAAAACAGAAAACAACTTCGCAGCTCACAGTGGGTAATCTTTTCCAACATAACAGATAACACTGCAACAGAACTCAGCCTTACAAAAACAACTATTTACTGAAAAGGTATTCAAAACTTCATAAATCTCTTGCGTTGCAGGTGAGCTCACGCCACAACAAACTCTGAAATACAGTTGTTTTGTACCTGAGCAGGCAGCTAACTTTCTTTACATTTCACTTGATCTTTAAGAAAAGACAAAAGCAAACATGCTACTGTGTTGAGAAAGAGTATTCCTTCAAATGTATGCCCTGTAGAAACTGCTGGGTGTTGTGATAATTCGCTACATTTGATCTCCACTAAATCGTATAACAAGAGAAGTCATGTCATTTGAGTTACAAATTAATTTCCTTGATTTGCAAAGACCTGCGACACTAATAGACTGAAGCGTAAGATAGTTACCTCGACTAAATGTAAGCGTTCAGTCCTAAATGATTGGTCTTTTAAAAACTGAAATATTTAGTGGCATTTCACCTAAAAACACTTTGACTCGCATGACATTTTGTGCAAATTGCTATTACTGGACAGGATTTAGTTTAGCCAATCGGACATTTGATTCTGTGTAAAAATGTGTATTTTGATGCACATTCAAATGCTGATTATGAAGAATGCTCCATTATTAAAATAACATATTTAGAGGAATGTGCGACCTTGATGAGTTGCTCCTTCCGTACTTAATAAGACTGCATTTCACTGACACACCAGGAAGAGAATGATTAAACCATTATCTATGAGACAACCCCTAATGTCTGCACAAACATCAGGAAAAACAGAAACACTGTTGAATGATCGCTGTTGTAATGAAATGATATACACAAAATCATTTGATAAATCATCAACATAACTTTGTTGTGCATGTGAAGTTGTACAATATGGCTTCTGGTGTAAAATCAGCTTCTTTTTTTATAAACACTAGAAAACCCAAACAAACATTAAATTCCCCCACAAAGATAGACTTCAAGAAAACATGTATGAAGATGTTATTTAAGGATTTATGGCAAAAAATAAATAAGGTTAAAGATGCAAATTGAAGCACTTAAGCAATGTGGTGATGACAAACAAAAGAACATTTTCACTTGGACATTTAAACTATTTAACATAATACCATTTACACAAGACCAAGCCTTACTCATTTATAATCTAAACATGTAAATGAACCAATCATTAGTCACCGTTCAGTCCGTAATGAAGTCAGTCGAACAGGCCGGTCCAAATAGTGCAGAATCTCTGGCTGTTTGGCCTCCAGCCTCTCCCTTTTTAAGGATGTAATGAGGAGTGTAGTAGAATAAAGGTTCACTCAGGTTCCTCTAGATTTGTGAAATGCTGCGCACACGCTGCTGTCAAAACTCTTTACCTTGTGAACTAATATTGGATTTAACCAAGTTAATAGGAAAATGGCCTGTTCAAAAGGTTTACCATACTGGACACCATGTCTCAGGGGAAACACAATTAGATGATTGTCTCCAACACTAACCCTGAGAAGTACATGAGCTGAGGAAAAGAAAGAAAACCGTAAAGCCATCAATCTGCTATTCTGTAAATCAGTCAGGGTATGAAATCAACCCCAAACTTAAGGTAACCCCTAAGACACATGAGCATAATAAAGCAAATAAAAACTTAGTAACTCAAATCATAATAGTAAAAAATAAAGTTCAAGGCACATCAACAGTCTAGAGTACAAAATATAAAAAGTTGAAATGGCAAGCTTGTAACCATATACTACACGTGTAGTGCATTTCTATTAACTACCATGATGAGAAACAGTAAAAGGCACCTGTGTACTGATACAGAAACAGCAACACAGGTGAAAGAGCAAAACACAGATCAAACTCTGCATTTAACATTTCTATGGAGTGTCACATCCACACACTGTCCCTGCACACGTCTGCTGGTCAGATTTGGACTTTTCTGAGAGTTTCAATTACTATCTTTATAAATTACTTTTATGCGCAAGTCCAAACGTTAATTTTCACATTAAATATCATTGATCAGAGAGTTGTGGGAAGTGCATAATCAGAAATTTGGGCACTTGGGTTTCTTTCATGTACAGTTTTCAGAAGGTTTGAGAAACACTTGACTGGTTTGAAAGAAAATCACCATATTTACAAAATCAGTTTTTATGTTTATAGCTTTTCAGTGTTTCCCTAACCCTGAAAAGATCATTTACCTTCGGTGCAGGAACTCGCTTAAAGCCGGTTTATGACAGTCTCTGCCCCAAAATGTTAAGGCATTAATGTATAACGTGTCATAAGTATTGATATTATATCTGACCATCTTACAGCTAAGTATCCCTTAAAAACCACAACAACAAAAAAAAACATCAGCAACTCGACACAATAACATACATCCACCTTCAGCACCATGTCCTCAACCGGGGTTAGATGCACACATTCAATATAAAACAAATGTGGAAGGTGCTGCAGTGTAGCATGTGGTACAACCTAGCACGACAACCTGTGCAGGCAGCCAAACTAGTGGCGGTTTGCTGTTGAGGATAGATTTAAAGTCTTTCCAAAGCACACAGTCGTGGTGTATGTGGGTGTCTGTGTTAGTTTCAGCCAGGTAAAAAATATAACCAAAACATTTTTGAGAGAGCACCGAGTCACAACAGCTGGTGCCCTTCTTCCTCATCTTGCAGGACTAGGATCACACTTCTTCAAAGAATGCCATCTGAGACATGTACGCAGAGTTTCGCTGCAAAACAAGACATGCATGACATTTTGTTTAGAGACCAAACGTTGCCAAAATCAGTAGAAAGAAATGTGCAAAAATATTGAGAATGTGCTTGTTATTATTAATTTAGACAACGTTATTGTAATTACAATATATGACTTCATCACAATACGATTCCATTGAAAGATGATAAATGATCATATTGAATAATATCTGTAATTTGGGATGGATGTTTTTGGCACTACAGTTCCCATGATGCTTTGGGCAGAGCAATTATTTTCATTATTATTAATATGATGCATTATTATAAAACGGTAGACAGGGGGGGGAAACACTTAATAGTATTAGACATTCTAGCAGGTAACCAATCATCAGTAAAAAATAATAAACATTAGTAATAATAATAATATAAAGAAGGTCATATGAAGTGATCATACGTACGTTGCTGTGAGGTAGGTAAACAGGCTCCTGGACGTATCCCCTCGCCTCATTGCGGAGGCTGTAGACGCCGGCCTGTTGCTGCTGCTCCTCCAGCTTCAGAGACTCGATCTCCGTCTTCAGCTCCTTCAGCTGGTCCTGCAGGTGTTTACTCTTCTCCATGTACTCCAGCCTGCATTAATGCGTGACAAAGATATCATACACAAGCAGATCTAACCCATCTCTCTAAATTGTTGATGCCGGGGATTTAAACTCGCCTCTCTCTCTCGATCTCCATGGACAGCCTTTTCATGTCAGAGTCTTTGAAGTCGAGGCGCGTGGACGCCGATTCATAGGCAAAGTCTGCTGCTTCGGGAGGAGCAGGGGGAGCCGGGGGAGCAGAGTAGGCTGCTATCAGCTGGATGACAGGCAAACGGATGTCAAGTAAGTAGTTACACTCATGAAGGTAAAGCACACGTCACACTACATTACTATCTGTTGACACACGACGGCAAAGTGATATGAAGCTTAACTTTATGCACATTATAAAAATGACTTGCAACCACATTGTGACAGCTCTTGATCTGAGCAACAACACAAAATGAAACCAAATTATTTATATCCAACTAAATCCCAAACACTTGGTGGTAGTGCACATTTGTATTTCTCTGGCTAAAACTTTTTCTGTGGGAAAACGTAAAAATTACAAAGGCTTAACTGTTAAATACAAATTACCCTTAAATCACAGCAGGTTAACAATGGCCTTCGCTAATAAAATGACTGCACTGTAACAACCTGGATTTATATTCAATAACAACCTTCTAAAAACAAAGAAGCTGCATCATCATCATCATCATCACCGTACAGGATATGTTGTTTTGGTGATCTCCAGCAGTTTCTGTTTGGCTCTCCGCTCAGCGTCCTTCGCCTCGGTGAGGTCCTGTTTCAGGTGATCTGCCTCCTTCAACCTGGAACCAGAGGATTGATTAGTTCACGGCTGATGGAAGACAGTGTTATTAATATACAGTACACATATGGGAGTATTATAAGCAAAATACTCTGTGTTTTCAACTGATTGCTGTGTGAGCGTGTATGAATGGTTACACTACTGAAGAGCTGTGCACCTTGTATGGTAGCCTCTGACTCTGTATGAATGTGTGTGAATGGGTGAATGCTGACATGTGTTGTAAAGCGCTTTGAGTGATCGTAAAGATTGGAAAAGAGCTATATAAAAGCAGTCCATTTAATTATGGATACAGATATAATCTAATAGTTACTATTGATGGCTTTTTATTAAAAAAACAAGATAAATGTAATTCAAATAGAAAAGCAGTAAGTGAAGTTTTAATGGACTAAAACAAATGATTTCACCTCCTCTCAGACTGCTCCACCAGTTTGACAGCCAGCTGCTCTGCCTCCCTCATCTTCTGCTCCATCAGCCTTTTCTCCTCCTTGGTCTTCATGGCGGTGACCTCTAACCTCTGCCTGTCTTGCTCAGCATCGGCAGCCTTGTGGGCCAACAGCTTGGCCTCCTCCTCTGCAATCTGGGCCTTCTCTGCCAGCAGGTCCGCTGTCTCCTCAGATCGCAGCTAGAGAAAATGCATTGTAACATTTAATAAGAACTACAAAAAATATCTATGATACATGGAGGAAAAGGTTAGGACTTAGCATGAGCGACAAATCTGGCTCTGCAATGTGATAAAGTTAACAAGAAGGAATGTAACGCTTGTTGCCCAAACAGGAGCTCAGCAAAAAGTTTTAAGAGATTCAACAATTATTTCATGTCACGGAGGAAGCCCTCACCAGTGCCTCGTTGGACAGTCGTGCCTCGTCCTGCAGCTGGAAAAGTCTCCGCTCCATCTCTTCTTTTGCCCGTTCCGCTTCCTCTCTCATCTGTTTCTCCCGTGCCAGGATTTGACGCTCCATCTAAAATGGAAGCCAAGAAACTCAATTAAAGTTAAGACAACCAACCACAATCATTGATTGATCATTTTGACTGTAGTATCCATATGTATGCAGTGTGTAGAGTTTACGAGCTTAAATCGGTATAACATAACATGATCTTACAAATCAATCAGAGGCAACCTGTGCGTGCTAAATCCAACTTGTATTGCATTAGTGATAAGCAATATGACAGAGTCATTAAAATAGTTTATTAACTAAATGTATTGCCGAGCCGAGGCCGGCAACATGAAGGAGATCAGTGGGATGGAGGAGGCGCACAGTTTACTAGTTCATGTATTTTTTGGTGTGATGAAACATTGTTAGTCTCAAAGAAAACTAAAACTGCATCAATATGGCAACATTTTGGATTCATAAGACAGCGCCGTGTCTGCGTGTCGCCATTTTGGACCGAAACATTAAAAAGGAGGTATGTGCACACACAGCAGGAACAAATAAAGTGATGGCCAGTCAAGAGCAACACCTAGTGGTAAATGTTACACCGGCCCAACCCTAATGTAATGTAATGTATTTGCTCAAATGAAGCAGAGAGAACGCTGACCTTCTTGCGGGCCTTCTCCTCTTTTGCTTGGGCCTTCATCTGTTGCACTTCAATGGAGTCCACCTTCCTCCTCCTCATGAATAGATCGTGGTTACCGATGCACAACTGCAGGATCTAAAAGACACAAGAGATATCTTACTTCATATAACTCTCATCTAACTTTGTCATAGTTGAACATTTGCATGGACAAAGAAGCGCACTAACCAGCTTGTTGACACGCAGTTGAGATGAGTAGAACTTGAAAACATCTTTCTTTTTATCCAGGGGTTTGATTGTGAACTGCAACATGGGAAAGTAATAAAGTTGAGTTCTTCTGCACTACTGAGCATCGTTTCGGCAGACAGCACAGCTTTGATAACTTTACATTGGTGCAGCTGAAAATCCCAGGTTGCAGGTTTCATGAACAGCTGTATGTATTGGCAGTTGTGTTGTCCTTTGCACTGTATCTATAGTTAAACAACCCAAAAGGTTGTTGCCACATGATATTGCACTGCTTGCATTTACCTCTTTTTCACTGTAAGAGATGTTGCGGATGCCAGCTCCAAGGAAAGGATTTGTTAGGGTTGAGTTTGCTGTTGGGGCTGTAGATGTGAAGACCCTGAGCATCCACTCCAAGTAACAGGTCTGTGTCCCGCTTGTTTTGCTGTCAATGAGACGTGTAAAACAGAAATATAAACCTACATGACAGTAATGTTTAAGGTGGCATTTTTCTAAATACCATACCAAGGCACCATCATTTACACTCACAGTAATGGCAAAGTAGCTGACACCATACATCTCAAGGTCCTGAGCGATCTTTAGGTACTCCATCTCAGCCTCATCTCTATATGGACGTGTGTAGAAATAAGGAAGAGACGGCACATCAAAGCATGATACACTTATCACACTTGAACATACGGACGAACGTACACGGTTTGTAAAGAGGGGTCCTACCTGGCGATGCCTCTGTGCTCTGCGTACCAAGCCGTGATCTTCTCCTCCCACATATCAGCTGTCATTTGGTATTGCATCAAAACCTACAGGATCGCAGAAAAAACATTATATACCCCACACACACACACACACACACACACACACACACACACACACACACACACACACACACACACACACACACACACACACACACACACACACACACACACACACACACACACACACACACACACACACACACACACACACACACACACACACACACACACACACACACACACTAACTGCTGTTACAATAAAGTACACCAAACAGATCTTTACTACAAGTGGACAACACAGCACAAGAGTAAAATGTGCAACATAGTACGGTACACTTACCCTTTTCGGCAAAAGCTCATCTTGTGCCAGGAAGCCCGGCTTGTGAAAACTTGGGTCATAGTCCCCATACTGTGATTGAATCGTGGAAAAAGAAAAACAAATGTGGACGTTACTGTTGCACGTGAGCAAAACTTAAACCTTATATTTATAAGTCGAACTGAAAATAAAACACAGATCACAAAGATCTACTTTTCTGCCATCTTTTTTTTTGCAAGACAA
This sequence comes from Cottoperca gobio, assembly GCF_900634415.1. Classification (NCBI taxonomy): domain Eukaryota; kingdom Metazoa; phylum Chordata; class Actinopteri; order Perciformes; family Bovichtidae; genus Cottoperca; species Cottoperca gobio. The sequence continues at coordinate 15,634,907 of NC_041368.1, forward strand.
AAAACTAAATACTTTTTTGGGCATTAGTTAAAGCATTAACTGTGGAGGTTCATATGTAATGAACGATGTTTTAAAGTACAGGTACAGGACCATTAACCCTGCAGGGTGTTCTTACCTTGGCCTGGACAGCATATGATGCCAACAGAACAGACGCTTCAGGGGAACAGAATATCTCTTCATCTAATATCTGCTTTTTCACCTGTACAAGAATTTGAAGACATGAAGGAACATGTATTGAAATCGAGCAAAGATTTTTCATATAGCTTTCTAAAAACACAAATTCTACCAACAAATGAGAATAAAAATGACACCAAATCTCCAAAAGCGTTTGCACAAAAATGATGGCGCCAAAGGTTATTTTGCAAGTTAACTGTTCGATTACCTGTAAGAAGAAGAGGTGCTGTGTTATCTCTTGGACCAGCTCTTCTTCTACTTTTTCTGGGAAGAATTTAGCCAGGAAATGAAATGTTATGGGAGAGTCCTTGGGAACCTCCTGGTCCAAGACCTTGGAGAACAAATAAGCAGTAGAAGAACATATTAGACAAAGAAATAACAATAATATTAGCCCAGACTTTACTGAACCATGACTGTTATTAGTTACTAGCAACATACTAACAAGTAGGCCATTAATTGCTTAATTGGTTCACTCAATCAATTACAGAAGTAATTTATCGAGCACAAATGACAAACTTGTTCTGTTCTTTGATGTGAGATTTGCTGTTTAATATAATTGTAGAGTGTATTTGCTATGTTCTGACATTGTACAGACTAAACAATTAATTGTTCAATTGAGAAATATCAAGAAAATGACCCGATAATTAAAAGATGATCGTTAGTTGCAGCCCTAAATCCAGGTTGGCCTCACCTTGCAAATTGTGGGTAACACATACAAGTCTGCATTGTGCAAAACGTTTTAACTGAATGTCGTCTGGCATATTGTTCAAGTCATGTTGTGTGTTAAAATCCTCTTAAGCCAGTTTGTGTTTTACTCCTTCACTCACCCGTTTCTCCGGTTTCAGCCAGGCGTAGGTGTCCTTTACGGTGTACCTGAGTCCGAAGAACCAGGTCTCCCTCAAACCAACGGTGCGACACACCAGGTCAAATAGGTCTTTACCTTTCCACTTCACCTGAGAACAAAGAGAGAGTGATAAAGAGACCAGTGATTGAATATGCTGAAAGCAAATGTTTTGTATTTCTAGTAAATGTTAAAATCAAGTCAGCGTCTTATTGTATAGAACAGAATATCACTTTAATCTTTATGATAACATCTTGATGCAAGGGATTTCTGAGGGGTTTTATAGGAGACGTGGGCCTGGAATAAAGAATGCCTTCACTAACATAATAAAATATTAATAAACATATCAAGGTAAAAGAAAGTAGGGGGACTATTTCACATAGAAAATGTTTAATACATTTAATGAGTGTGGCTATTGTTTAGCTAAATAAAACACAAGACGAGAAGCAGGCAGGATCTGGGCAGCGTACAAAAAATCTGACTGACCCTGACTGATCTTTCAGTAGGTATGTGTCTTAGATGGCAACAATGAATAGTTGATATATATATATATATATATATATATATATATATATATATATATATATATATATATATATATATATATATATATGTGTGTATGTGTATGTATATATGAGGAAAGATGCTCAACTCTTGTCTTCTTGTAAGTGTACAGCAAAGGTTGCCAGAACTTCAAAAACATCCGACTACCACATCCCAACTTACTGACAAATAGTATTTAATATGCAAGGATGTTTCATGCTATTCTTCAGTGAGCTTGTCCATGAATATGGTTACACATACAAATGCGTTGACCTGGACATGGAAATAATACACTCATCCATGCAGAGACAGATAAAGCATCCTTTCAGGTTTAAAGATTGCTTAAATAAATCCATACCTCACAGCTGAACTCCATTTCAGCATCCATGGTGATAACTTTGACTTTAAAAGTCTTAGGTTGTTTCTTTTTTAATCCTAGGATAGACATGTTGAGGGTGTTACTGTCAAAGAAACCTGTGGAAAAGAACAGTTTAAGTATTTTAACAGAAGAACAGCTTTTAGGACAACAAAGTGATAAGTATGACGCAGCTAATACCTCAAATTAAACAATTTTATGCACTTTACAATTTTTTACTTTTGGATTCAACCCACCGCACTTTTGTTTACTAACAGTTATAAGGGTTAGTGGAGCTATACCAGGCCATAACAACTTCATGTTTTAAGCGGTTTTACAGAAACAGTTACTTCTTTGTTAAATACACCATGCAGCTGAAATGTAGAAGAGACCCATTACCAGCGAGTAAAGTTAAAAACGTTTGCCGTCCAACAAGGCCCAGAAGAGGCTGTGCTTTTTATGTTGTTGGTGAGTCCAATGCTAAGCTAATTGATATTTATAGACAGCGTTAGCTTTCCAGCTATTCCACAAAAACCGACCAAAACAAGTTGTAGAAAAAGCGGAACTTTTGAGGAATTTCCATCATGAAATGTATCGATTGAATTTACTTTGCAGTTATTTCAACTATCCCTTGTAACAACTTTGCTAACGTTATCGGTAGCTACGTGCTTTAGCTGGTTAGCTTGCTTTTAAATATCAGGAGGACTTTCCAGAAGATTTTTGTTTTGACTCCTAGTAACTCTACAGGTGGGAACATGAATAGCAGTCCGGGATAAAGCTACTGCGCATGTGCACGAATCTGGAATCCTTTATGCCGCCTTCAAGGAGTTGTCGGAAAAAAAGCCTTTGGAGGCGTTTTAGAGCCGATGGTACGGTAGCCGTGAATGCAGCAGCACGGAAGCCACGAAACCCGCACTGCGATACACTTTACTCCTAATAAAAACACAGTTTATTATGTTGTTCCATTATATCTGGGAAACATCTGGGGGAACGAACTTGATACCCTACTGAGGAAGAAAACAAACGAGGCTACTCTCATACGTGCTTGTCTTGTTTAAGGGTAGGTTGTCGCTGCAGCAGGCTGTATATTTAACCGAACAGTGCAATTCAATGTTTCTAATAAGTTATTGTTATCTTCTAATAGTAACATTAAGCAAAGAACTGAACTCCAAAGTGGGTTCCGGTGTAGTAGTTGCACACTTTATACGCTAATGGATAACACATTTACCTCTTGATTTCCCAGAAATGATTTGAAGATATTTTCAGGTTGGATTGGCTACACATGACATCACTAAATAAATCACTTTCAGGTCAAATGACTTGCCATTCATATTTACAATATACAGTTTAATGAATGTTCTGTAATCTATTATTATTATTATTATCACTTGACTCGATTGTCTCTGGTTCTTTCTTTCTTTAAACAGGTTTGAATAATGGCAGCTGTCACTAACACATTTGAAAATGTGAAAGCGATCGTCTTATCAGCTCATAAATGCACCACAACAGGAGAAAAAGTCAACTTCTACAACTCCTGGGCAGAGAACTATGATCAGGTGAGATAACTGAAGTACAGTAAAATATTGGCAGTATTCTCTGGGAACCATCACCTTATCGTGGTGGAGAGGTTTGTGTGTCCCTATGAACCTGGGAGCTGTGTTGTCTGGAGCCTAGTGCTCCTGGTAGGGTCTCCCAAGGCAAATTGGTCTCAGGTGAGGGGCCAGACTAAGAATGGTTCAAAAACGACTTCATGAAAGAAAGGGAAAGGAAAGGAGAGACCCTGCCCGGAGGAAGCCCGGGACCCCCGTCTGGAGCCAGGCCCAGAGGGAGGGCCCGACAGCGAGCGCCTGGTGGCCGGGTTTGCCACGGAGCCCGGTCGGGCACAGCCCGAAGAAGCTACGTGGTGCCTCACATCCATCCATCCTGTGGGCCCACCACTCATGGGAAAAACCGCTGGGGTCGGGTGCGCTGTCACACGGGTGGCAGTGATGGTCAGGGACCTCGACGGACCAGACCCGGGCAGCAGAGGCTGGCTCTGGGGACGTGGAACGTCACCTCTCTGTGGGGGAAGGAGCCGGAACTAGTGCGGGAGGTGGATCGCTACCAGTTGGATCTGGTGGGGCTTACCTCCACGCACAGCCTTGGCTCTGGAACCGTACTCCTGGATAGGGGTTGGACTCTATTCTTCTCCGGAGTTGCCCAAGGTGTGAAGCGTCGGGCCGGGGTGGGGATTCGACTAACACGCCCTCTATGGTTGAGGCAGAGCTGGAAGCTGATGGGGGATCATCGTCAATTTCCCTGATGGAAGTCACTGAGGTAGTCAAACAACTCCACAGTGGCAAAGCCGCAGGGGTTGATGAGATTCGTCCAGAAATGCTGAAGGCTTTGGGTGTTGAGGGGCTGTCTTGGTTGACACGCCTCGTCAACATTGCGTGGAAGTCTGGGACAGTGCCTAGGGGTTGGCAGACCGAGGTGGTGGTTCCCCTATTTAAAAAGGGGGACCAGAGAGTGTGTGCCAACTACAGGGGTATCACACTTCTCAGCCTCCCTGGTAAAGTCTACTCCAAGGTACTGGAAAGGAGGGTTCGGCCGGTAGTCGAACCTCTGATTGAAGAGAAACAATGCGGATTCCGTCCTGGTCGTGGAACAACAGACCAACTCTTTACTCTTGCAAGGATCCTGGAGGGGGCCTGGGAGTACGCCCATCTGGTCTACATGTGTTTTGTGGATCTGGAGAAGGCGTATGACCGGGTCCCCCGGGTGATACTGTGGGAGGTGCTGCGGGAGTATGGGGTGAAGGGGTCACTTTTGAGGGCCATCCAATCCCTGTACGCCCAAAGCGAGAGTTGTGTCCGGATACTCGGCAGTAAGTCGGACTCAGTTTCCCGTGAATGTTGGCCTCCGCCAGGGCTGCGCTTTATCACCAATCCTGTTCGTGATTTTCATGGATAGGATATCGAGGCGTAGTCGTGGAGGAGAGGGGTTGCAGTTCGGTGACCTGAGGATCTCATCGCTGCTCTTTGCAGATGATGTGGTCCTTATGGCATCATCAGTCTGTGACCTTCAACAGTCACTGGATCGGTTCGCAGCCGAGTGTGCAGCGGTTGGGATGAGGATCAGCACCTCCAAATCTGAGGCCATGGCTCTCAGCAGGAAACCGGTGGATTGCCTACTCCGGGTAGGGAATGAGCCATTACCCCAAGTGAAGGAGTTCAAGTACCTCGGGGTCTTGTTCGCGAGTGAGGGGACAATGGAGCGAGAGATTGGCCGGAGAATCGGAGCAGCGGGGGCGGTATTACAGTCACTTTACCACACCGTTGTGACGAAAAGAGAGCTGAGCCAGAAGGCAAAGCTCTCAATATACCGGTCGATATTCGTGCCTACCCTCACCTATGGTCATGAAGGCTGGGTCATGACCGAAAGAACGAGATCACGGGTACAAGCGGCTGAAATGGGTTTTCTCAGACGGGTGGCTGGCGTCTCCCTTAGAGATAGGGTGAGAAGCTCAGCCATCCGTGAGAGACTCGGAGTAGAGCCGCTGCTCCTTTACGTTGAAAGGAGCCAGTTGAGGTGGTTCGGGCATCTAGTAAGGATGCCACCTGGGCGCCTCCCTAGGGAGGTGTTCCAGGCACGTCCAGCTGGGAGGAGACCCCGGGGAAGACCCAGGACTCGGTGGAGAGATTATATCTCTTCACTGGCCTGGGAACGCCTCAGGATCCCCCAGTCGGAGCTGGAGGATGTGGCCCGGAGAAGGGAAGATTGGGGTTCCTTACTGGAGCTGCTGCCCCCGCGACCTGACCCCGGATAAGCGGTAGACGATGGATGGATGGATGGTATTCTTTTGTCCAGTTAAAATAAAGGAAAGGTACTTTAACTGGTATTATTGTGCAGAAATGAAGCAATATCTGATTGAAAAACCATAATAAGTCAAATAATCAGTCCAAAATACATATCATTATGTGGCTTTCTGTGTATCCCTTATAATTAGGGCTGTCGAATTAACGCACGGAGCTCTGACAGCACACGTTCTTTCTTAAAACTGGTAGGATGTAGCTGTTTTGGACTACCGGGCACCAAGTCTGGCAGCAAACAGCATCAACTCCTATTTCAGCGGTGATCGAGAAGAAGCTGTGGTGTTGGATGTGGCCTGTGGTACAGGACTGGTGGCCAAACAGGTAAACTCACAAGATAGAGAACAAACTCCTACATTTATATAATTCTTGTCAAAGGAAAGTGGAATCAACTGGAGTAACTTCAAACTTACAGTCTTGTCACAGTAATACGTAATTAAGATTTGACCAAAGTATGTGAATCTTTTGGTATCTCACGATTCGATTCAATTTCGATTCAGTACAGAGGGGTGCTAATTTTAGGATCTACTCCAGCCCGCTGTGGCAAATTATGTAAAGTGCGTTTAAGATTATGTTTGTATATTTCAAAAAGTTATATCAACTGATTGCAATAATGTAAACACACAGAGGCAAACCGAAGACAAAATGAAAAATTTATTAATGCTAAACTTGCAATGGTATCTTGAAATAGAAATAGAAGACTTTAAGAAGTTATACAACAAATGTAAATGCTGCCTTGTACATAAATAAAATTGGTAGGCTTAGGCTAGCTGACATTTTATTTCTCAGAAACTTGCCAATTTCAAAAATAGATTGTACACAATATAACACTGTAAAACCTTTTTTTAATCATTTTTTGGAAGTTGTGAATAGATTTGGTCCCCCACCACCTTTACTAGTTTGGATAAAAAATATTTTTTAAAACCCTATTTTCTATTTGGTCTTTTGATCTAGAACAACTTGGACCCTATCACTATCAGTTTTTTTGTTTCCACATTTAATTGAGTTCACCAGTATGACTGATAAACAAGCAAAAGTATGTCTGTTGTACAGATGAAGAGACATGGATTTGGACATTTTGTGGGTATTGATGGAAGTGAGGCTATGTTGGAGTTGGCCAGAGAGAGTGGGTTGTACCAGGACCTGAAGCAGTCCATGCTGGGAGAGGGGCCACTACCTGTCCAGTGGGGTAATTTAATAGTTGAAGTTATTTCACATGTGTCAATCATCACTGTGTAGTCAGCTAACCCACCCCGATTGATTAGCGCCTATCATTCAGTAGGTGCGACTCAATTGGGGTGGGTTAGCTGACTTTATAAACATATTTAGGAAAAAAACTCTTGTCTTGCATGATATTATGGCTATTAATTATTATTAAACTTTAGTGTTATTATCAGCAGCACTGTAAACTCTCTTATCGTCCCTGCAGGTTTGTTTGATGTGGTTGTGATCGTAGGAGCACTGTGTGTCGGTAATGTCCCGGTTGGTGTCGTCAGAGAGTTGTGCAAGTCCACCAAACCAGGTGAGTTAATGTTTTTTGGTTTGATGCCGCATCAACTGCAGCTCTGATCCTTGGTTGTAATTCAGTATGTCCTCACTGTAGGTGAGTTTTAATCCCTCAAAAGCAACCTCTGCACTCTCACCTGTTTCCACTAGGTGGCTACATTTGCATGACAACCAGAAGTAACCTTGAAAATGTGGAATACAAAGCAGCCCTAGAGCGTGAGCTGAAGCAGATGGAGGACGATGGGCTCTGGACTTGTGTAGAGGTCGCTGAGGTGGAGGACTGGGAGAGAGCGCTGTCAGAGCAGGAGGACGGCTACATATCTGGTGCTGTGTACCTCTATAAGAAACTACAACTGTAGCTACAGCGGAGGGATGAAACAACTCAAGAAGATACCAAATATTGTCAGTCTCTTATAGACCTGAAATTAAAGATGTGAAGCTTCATTTGCAGATTTGCAAGACTTGAAATGTTTTTGACTAAATGTTTCAGTTTTTACGTTTAACAGTATTCATGCTACATGTTGCAGTAAAGTTTGTATCTGAAAAAAATGCTTCAGATTTCTACAGATGTACAGTATCTTAGGATATGCAGTTAAGTCCTCCGAATAGAAAATGATCGCATAAACATGAGAACTGTGTGATAGACAAAGGTGAATGTCTGTTTACTGTGGCTTTAATAATAGTACCATATGTATCGGCCGCACATAATCAGGCTGTGTATTAGTAGGAGTATGAATAAGAGTTGTGCACTTTGTAACGCAGTAGAATGATGCAAGTAACAGGGTCACATAAATCTTAGGCCACTCAGTGGCTTTAAAGTCTTTGTCTTACATCAAAACATTTTCACAAACCATGTGGAAATCTGACTTTTCACTGAGAAGATATGATATGGACTTTTATTATAATAAACAGTTAGTACACATGAACATAAATAGGCAAAATACATCATTAAGGTAAATTGAAAAAACAAACTAGAGAGTTAAACCTCCGTCAAGGGAGCACAATCTCATGCATTTACTATTTTACCTGCACTTGGATCGGCATCAAAATAAACACCTTGGAAGATCATTTTAGTACGTTACACACTAATGGGATTTTATGTCAAATAAACCGCAGACAGAAGGATTCCTAGTCTTGGTTTATATAAAAGTTACTTTTTTCCAGTTGAATTAATTAATATTTTGATCTCAAAGTGAAGTTGGCCTCTGCCAGGGCTGCGCTTTATCACCAATCCTGTTCGTGATTTTCATGGATAGGATATCGAGGCGTAGTCGTGGAGGAGAGGGGTTGCAGTTCGGTGACCTGAGGATCTCATCGCTGCTCTTTGCAGATGATGTGGTCCTTATGGCGTCATCGGTCTGTGACCTTCAACAGTCACTGGATCGGTTCGCAGCCGAGTGTGAAGCGGTTGGGATGAGGATCAGCACCTCAAAAATCTGAGGTCATGGCTCTCAGCAGGAAACCAGTGGATTGCCTACTCCGGGTAGGGAATGAGCCTTTATCCCAAGTGAAGGAGTTCAAGTACCTCGGGGTCTTGTTCTCGAGTGAGGGGACGATGGAGCGAGAGATTGGCCAGAAAATCGGAGCAGCGGGGGCGGTATTACAGTCACTTTACCGCACCGTTGTGATGAAAAGAGAGCTGAGCCAGAAGGCAAAGCTCTCAATATACCGGTCGATCTTCGTTCCTACCCTCATCTATGGTCATGAAGGCTGGGTCATGACCGAAAGAATGAGATCACGGGTACAAGCGGCCGAAATGTGTAGGGTGAGAAGCTCAGCCATCCGTGAGAGACTCGGAGTAGAGCTGCTGCTCCTTTACGTTGAAAGGAGCCAGTTGAGGTGGTTCGGGCATCTAGTAAGGATGCCACCTGGGCCCCTCCCTAGGGAGGTGTTCCAGGCACGTCCAGCTGGGAGGAGACCCCGGGGAAGACCCAGGACTCGGTGGAGAGATTATATCTCCTCACTGGCCTGGGAACGCCTCAGGATCCCCCAGTCGGAGCTGGAGGATGTGGCCCGGAGAAGGGAAGATTGGGGTTCCTTACTGGAGTTGCTGCCCCCGCGACCCCATCCCGGATAAGCGGTAGACAATGGATGGATGGAGTGAAGTATAATCTATAAAAAATTATCTAAATTACAAAATGAAAAACTTGATCAAAATACTATACAATACTGCATAATAACTAAATACAACCTTCACAATGTGACTCACTCAAATGCTACAGGAGGTTTCTACCTCATATCTAGTGAGAGTACATTCATGATTCTCTTAAACCTGACCATATTTCAGTTAAATTAACTTTCTATTATCGTAATAATTTATAGGATAAATAAAATCATAACGAAAGATTACAACTATCAAAATGTTCTAATAGAGCACAGTATTCATTTATAATATATCAGAGAGAAGTTAGAAAGAGTGAAGAAAGCTCAACTCTGTTGTGTTTCTCTGAGTGTGTGTCTGTGTGTGTATTAATAAACTCGGTGTATGTACAGCTGTGACTGCATGAGAGGGTATCATAGTAAAAGTGTTCCACCGGCCTGCAGCAGCTTGTATTTTCTCACTAGCACAGATGATATTGAATCATCGAAGGCCTTGAATTAAACTTTCAAACAAAAACACTTGTTGTTTTTCCCATTCGGTCAGCCAGCTGAAGTTTGGAGACTATATAAGAGCTCTTCCACTGAACCTTTATGAAGACGTGTAACTTCACAATGAGTGTTGTTGTTGGTTTGCTGTTGTTGCTGCTCGCTCTGTGTGGGTCGGGGGCTCAGGGGGAGGGTGGAGGCCTCGGCCAGGTGGGTGAGATCAGAGAGTTTCAGGAGACGGCTCCAAGAGGTGCAGGTGAGGAATCGACAGCCCAATCAAATTGTCCCTGACATCTGGGTGGAGGTGAGGGCACTGAGAGACATGGTGGTGGAGCTCAGGGTGGAGCTGAGGAACATGGACACCAGAGTGAAGAATAGCGAGAATCAGGTGAATGAAGTGAAAGCTGAGCTGATCTTCACCAAAGTGCACGTGCAGCTGCTGCAAAATGAGAACTCAGGTAAAGAGTTGATAATGTTGTTTTACTAGTTTTATTGAAGTGTGTGTAATATTGTCATTTTTGAGTATTGGGTCCACAGATAAGATGAGGGATAAGGTATTGTATATAATTTGTTGTGCATGTTAACAGTTAGTTCTGCTCTGTAATTCACACTCATTGCATTAACTTCAGTCTTGCAGAGCAGACTGAGCAGCAGTGAGAGTGAACTTTTCGTTAGCAAGTCCAGGATCGACCAGCTGGAGAAAATAAATGCAGGTGATGATCGCATCTTCTTATTCACACACACACCACACACACACACACACACACACACACACACACACACACACACACACACACACACACACACACACACACACAACTTATTTAGTCTGGGTAAAATTGAATGACATACATTGACTTTTTTGTGTTAACAGAAGAACCAAAGGTGGCCTTTATACAGCTCTGACTAATGCAGGATACGTTGGACCATACAACACAGACACCACACTGAAATACAACAAGATCTTCACCAACATTGGCAATGCTTACAATCCAGCTACAGGTAATATACAGCAGGTCACATGAACACGAGTAGATGTCAATCTAAATCAATTGCTACTGTTTTTCATTTTCTACTCTTACTCTGTAGGTTTCTTCACAGCACCAGTCAAAGGGGTCTACTATCTCCAGTTCACTGTATGTGGTAATCACACAGGTCTTATGGGTGTATATGTGTACAAGAACAACCAGAAGATTATGTTTAATGTGGAGTGGAAGGAAGATACTCATTATAAGTATTTCACCAACTCTGTTGTCTTGGAGCTGATAGCAGGAGATGAAATTCACCTGGTTCTCCCATCAAGCTTTGCTCTCTACGACGATGACAGTAACCAGAGCACCTTCAGTGGCTCTCTTCTCTTCTCACTGTGAGGATGTGGTTAAGGCTGTGGCCTTGTTAATTTGTCCTAAACTATGTTTGCATTGGCTACACTGTGATTCTTTATAAAATGTGTCATCACATGAAAACAACATTCAAATAAATCAAAGACTCATTGAAGTTGTGTTTGGTGTCATTGAGTGTAGGTCTTCATATAGAAACTGTTTTGATTCAACTCTGGATCAAACTGAGAGGTTTTATTGATTCACTACATGACCCATATTTACCCAAACTGGGATGTTGGCTGGTAAATGAAAGACAAAATCTATGTAATTTACTGAAATGACCCTATTAATGCATTGTACCATAGATAGAAGAAAATGGGGTAACTTGACTTATTTCAAACAAAACGTACTTTGTACTTTAAAGGAGCAGTGTGTAGGATTTAGTGGCATCTAGCGGTGATGTTGCAAATTGCAACTAACTGAATGCTAAAAAGTTGACCTTAATGATCTGTTCCTGTCCTTGTTAGAGAAGAGAAAAAAGAGATAAGAGACAGTAGTGATAATGAAAATAAATTCTGTGTTTTATTGTGGGTTTATCTTGTTTAAGCAACATTGTTGCAAAAACAATTTCCCTTGTTGGATGATAAAGATAGGATCTGAACTGAAATTAACTTGGTGCACACATCTTACATACAGGACCACACGTTTGATTAGATTGGATTAGATTCAGCTTTATTGTCATTGCACATAGTACAAGTACGACTGAAACCAAATGTAGTTTAACATCCAACCAGAACAGTAGTAAAAGTGTTTGGAAACACACTGTACCTGTCACAGTTCTTGCACTACTGTTTCCTGTTTTATATTGAAGTGTTCACTCCCCCTTGTAATAAATCTAGTGGTACTTCCTGTCTGTGTCTTTACCCTCTCCTTCTGATTGTTAATGTGTTCCTCCTCTGTCCATTTACTCTGCCCTTGTGTTTCTGCCTTTCTCCCCAGCTGTGTCTTGTTCCCTCGTTCGTTGTCTGTGTATTTAGCCCTGTCTGCCCCAGTGTGTTTTGTGGGATTGTCATTGATGTTCTGCTTGCGGTCTGCTCGCGGTGTATTGTTGTATTCTAGATTCGGCTTTGTTTTTAATGAAGCTCGCTTTTTGTTAAACCCTCTTCCTGCATTCTGCTTTTGAGTCCTCACCTTTACCACACCGTGACAGTACAATCCCACCCATAATGGACCCAGCAGTGCTTGACGACGAAGATTATCTAAATCTTTATGTCGATATAATATGTATTTTGTGGGAATGGAAAGAGGCCGCATGTGGAAGGGGCCAGCAGGCCCTTCTTCAAGAGGCCCGTAGCAAAGAAGCCCTGGTTGAGGAGTCTTCTGCCTGAGGCACTCAGGGATTTCCTCAACCTTGCCGATCGGTCTGCCTTCCCATCAGCTCTGCAGACCCCGGCCGTCTACTTGCCGCCTCTGCAGACCCCGACCGTCTACTTGCCGCCTCTGCCTGCCGCCTCTGCAGACCCCGGCCGTATCCCTGCCGCCCCTCGAGGCCCCAGCTGTTCCTCAGCCATTGTCATTGATGTTAGGTCGTGTTCTGCTCGTGTTCTGCTCTACCCCAGATTGGTTTGTGTTTTGGTTACGTTGTATTGTTGTATTCTAGATTCGGCTTTGTTTTAATAAAGTTCGCTTTTTGTTAAACCTTCGTCCTGCATTCTGCTTTTGGGTCCTCACCTTTACCACACCGTGACAGTACCTAAATGACAGACTCCGTGTGTCCGTCATTTAGTGCCTACCCACTTTTCACGCGTGGAAAAACTGGGTGCTCAACAGTAAGAAAGAAAAAGAAGCTTTCCCTATTACAGAATCACTTTGAGGGCCTTATCCTGCACAAATTGTCCCGATGGCGATGATGGATCTGCTCGGATGAGATTATGATTCCACAAAAAAAGGATTTTCTAAGAAGAAGCGCGAGGTAGATAAGTGGATGAGGGAGAGTCTTTCCCTCACAGGGACTTATCACAGCATGATGTCCATCAGCCACAGGGATATCTGATTTGGGAGAATAAGTATCATTCAGAGAGTTCATATCCCCTGGAGATGTGCTTGCTGCTCTTTAACTGAAACCCTGAGACTGTTTCTCCCATCTGTTTAGCTGTAATCTGTCCCGTGGCATTTGGCACACAGATTAGAGACACAGAGAGAAGGGGTAGCGGTACATTTAGAGACGGTGAATTGCATTCTAGGCAGCGCTGACTGGAGAGGAAGGGCTACAAAGACATAAAGGAGTGTGCACCACTAACCACGAGATGGTAGTGTTTCACAAAACTATGACACGATCATGAACATCAATCACGTGGCCTATCAGTCGGTCAGCCAAATATTGCTCGACCCCACAGAACTTGATTTGAAATGTTTTGCTTTTGTTCAGTGTAGTTTTGCAGGTTTACGTCATGTATCTATCCATAACGCAGCGTATTCTCTGAAGTAAAACTTGTGTATTATGTATGACTGGCAGCATTATATTATGACTCTATAATGAAAAACCCAAACGACACACGTTCCATAGACATGATTCACTGAAACAGAGTCCTCTACAAACACACTGTGCCTCCCTCCTCTAACTCTACCTCCGCTGTAAACACACTCTCTGTCAAACCAGTTTGTCCTGTAGATTAACATAGCCAGGAAGAGGTATACTGCTGTATACTTTAAATGAAAGGCTCTTTTCAGCTCATGTGTAACATTTATATTATAAAAGACACGCTCAATCAAATTACAGTAATTTATTAAAAAGTAAACAGTCAATAATATTTGTACAAAACAATATAAACACAATATCACATTTCACAGTTCTAATCTAAATCTAAAAAGTGTAACTTTTCATGGCTGTAAAGCTCATCAATGAGCACCTACATGAATAATAAAAAATGCAATGCTATCAAATTAAAGTAATGATAGAAAATAGGCTAAAATATGGTTAATTACTTATGTTGCATTCAGGTTCCTGTATGTCCAGCAGAAACAAACAAGATAAAAAAGTCTGAGGTAAAATTTGTGTGTGGATGCATTTATCCTCATTTAGTGCATTTAAAGAGTGAGAAAAAAACGTATACCAGTGTAATGCTCCACGTTAACATTTCAAACGTATCATGTCAAAATTAATCCAATGATGTTTAATTAAAGACATTCATTAAAAAAAAAAAGAAAAAAGGCAACAAAAGCATACTTCACTTCCTGGATTTCGTTTGTTACTGCATTTGACTTTAAGTTCAGTTTCAGTGCACATAACATGTTAAAGCTGCTTTTCGCCTGCATATTAATGAATGTATTCCAGACCTTTTCCCTTATGTCCTTTAACAAATCAAGATGGTGGAGTTTAAAGATAACTATACTTAAACACAGTTAACAGTTAACTACTTTTCATCACACAAAATAAGTAAACTACCACTACTAAACTCTTTTTATGTAAAAGTTCTGTATTGGTGTGTAAATGTAAGTATGTACATATATATGTGTGCGCTTTTATCATAGGTATGTTCTCGCTGGGTTTGAGGACGTGTCCTCATTTTCGCTCTTGACGGATGAATTCTCTTCCATTTCTGCTCGTTTCAGTTGAGACTTTGTGGACGGCGCCTCACTGTATTCAGACTTTGTCGACCCCGGTCTTTTCATCTGAGACTTTGATGATGGAGCCCATGATCCTTCTGACCTCGAGCCCTGCTCAGCCCCGTCCTCCCAGGGAGGCCTTGTGTACACCGGAGGCTTTGTTGATGCTCCATCGTAGCTTCGAGACCTGGGAAGGACTCCGAGAGGCTGAGATGTTGCTGGTGGTACTCTGCTGCGTTGGGAGCCTGCCTGGGTGGACCCGTTGGAGGAACGAACCACCAAGTAACGGACAGAAGGGCTCTTGTCCTCATTGTGGGCTTTGAGGGGGCATGCTGAGCTGATGAACAAACCCCCTCCCAAGATAAGCAGGACGGACGCTCCCCAGCCGATGTAGATGCAAGCGCCAATCTCCCTCCGTTGAGCATCTATGGAGGCGCTGTAGAACTTCTTCACCACGGACCCGGCCGCCCACGATGTGGGGATCAAACACAGCAGCCCTGTGACGATCAAAATGGCTCCTGCTGCTACAGCCACCTTGCCTTTAACCCCGCCTCCTTCCTCATCCAAAAAGCGAGTGCACTTCCCTCCAATGAAGGCTAGAATGAGGCCCGCGCTTCCCGTAGTGATGGCAACGACGATGAGAGCCCTGGCGGCCTGCAGATCTGCGCTGAGAGCAAGAAGAGAGTCGTAAGGTTTACACTGGATCTGCCCCGTGCTCTGCGCCACACAGGTCATCCAGATGCCCTCCCAGATGGTCTGCGAGGTGACGATGGTGCTTCCCACGAAGGCCGTGACCCGCCACATGGGCAGTATGCAGCTGATGATGACCCCTGCCCAACCCAGGAGGCACAGGGCGCTGGCCAGCATCTGCATCCCCAAAGAGGCCATGACGTAGAGGTGGAGGGAAGGTCTCTGAAGGTGCTCGGGAAATCCTCACAGACCCTTGAAAAATGCTGTGATGCTTTTATTTTTCTCCTGGTGACACTTCTCTTGTATCTTTCTTTGTCAGTCAATGTGTGATGATGCCGTTTTCATAGCGTCAATCTTTTTCTTGCCTCAGTTGCTATGTTGTATCTGTCCCAGGAGCGCAGAGCCCTGTTTGACAATTGCAGTTGTCCGTCCAGCCTCCAGTAGCTTTAACTTGACTCCTGGTGTGTCTGTGTTCAGCCTTGGTTCATCTCTGTCCCTCCTCCTTCATATCCCTAAGTGCTTTTTCTCTCCTCCCCCTCTCTCTTTATTTCTCTACCTGAGAGTGTTCTTTCTCTTCTGTCACCTGAGCATCTGCCTGTGTGCTACTAGTCAGGTGTGGATGCACCACACCTACTCTATAGGGAAACCAAAGGGGGAGGAGGTTGACAGAAAAACAGAGAGGGAGAGAGAGAGGTAGCTGTGAAACCATGACATCATCTATTCCCTCCCTCATTATCTTTGTCTGACGAGATTATTTTGGAAACGATAAGCTTTGGATGAAGCAGAAACACTGACAGGCTTCTGGGTATTCAACATGTTGATGAGATGCACACTCATGAGGCGCAGCATCTTTTTCCTCACTCTGCTACAAACCATTTCTTTGCTGAAAACACTGGAATGGATGGCAAAAAAGGCAAAAAAGAGAATCAGATTTGATTCAAAAGTTAATACGTGTGTGTGTGTGTGTGTGTGCGTGTGTGTGCGTGTGTGTGTGTGTGTGTACACATCCTGCGTGCAGAATGTATTTGTGTAACAAAAGGAGAAAGATGTGAAACACAATCTCCTGGGAGAAAACCAGTTTCATTCTAGCAGTGGCTAAACCTGTTTGAAACATGCAAAACCACTCCCCCCCCTTACACACACACACACACACACACACACACACACACACACACACACACACACACACACACACACACTGCTTAACTATTTAATCAGGCTCAAAATAATCTTGCTGTCCTTGTAAAGTTCAGAGAGATACTTTTTGTGTCTATTCATTTTCACCCCCGCAACATTATAACAAACTACATTTTCATTTTTGCATAAATCATGTTTAAAGGACACAAGAAATCTCTTTCTTTTGTGCAAAAGTTTACAAACATGATACATGAAACAAGATAATAAATAAACATACACACAGTTATCACTCGGTCTCTTTGTTTATTTAGCAACGTTTATTTGGAAGGAAGCACACATTGTCACACAACCTGTTCGTAAGGATTCTGTCGTGTACACTTGAATCATCTCTGTGTCTGTTTTTCCCTTTGAAAAAACAAACACAGTGACGAGATGGAAAAGGACTCAAGAGAAACAAATGACTTAAATTTGAATCGTATACAATAATAGAGAGAAAAACATCAACCAAACACAATCTGAAGAAAATTCTCAATCATCATCAATACTCTAGTTTGATCAAGAGAGAGTAGAACGTATCGGGCTTAGACACACAACAGTAACTACACAGGCAGATGTCATATAAATATATAATGTGTTTAATATACAGCAGTCATGTTTTGAATCTCACAGGTCATGGAGAACATGTATGGGACTAATTAACAACATAAAACATATAAGAACTGTGCGAAAGTATTAATAATGATGTAAAATACAAAAACATTGTATATTCACATATAGAGGTAAAATAACTGCACATTTGACAACATATATGATTCTTGAGGATGTATGTAAGACTAAAACTTGCATCAAAAAAACATGCTTAAGTTACACACTCAAACTGCAAAAGTTCATATCTACTTTAGCCACTATATAAACGTTATTATTCTAAATGGTGGACTCATCTTCATGCGACAAACAGAAGGTGAAACTTGCATAAACTCTTTGTCTAATCTCTTTCCAACCGACTGTCCCAGTTGCTTCCTGCTGAACATCTAAACGTAGGCCGTGCTGCTGTGCTCAGAGCGAGCCTTGGCGTACTTCACATCATAATCCTTTTCTTCTCTCGGGGGACAGGAGGTGCACAGGAGGCCCCCTGTGGCGGTCCAGGAGACGGGGATACGCACCATGAGGCCTGCAATGATAAAGATGATTCCAGAAGCGATGGCCACTCTGCTCTTTTCCCTCTCGTCCTCCACAAAGTTGGTGCACTTGCCCCCGACCATGCCGAGAATGATCCCAAAGAGCCTGGCGATGATGCCGATGATGACGAGTGCTCTGGAAGCCTGCAGGTCTTGAGGTAAAGCCAGGAGAGAGTCGTAGACTTTGCACTGCATTTGACCTGTACTCTGGGTCACACAGTTCATCCATAGACCCTCCCAGATCACCTGAGAAGTGATGATGTTTGCACCAATGAAGGCTGTGACTTTCCAGGTGGGGAGAGCGCAGATGATGATGCTCCCCAGAAAGCCGATGACAGCCAGGACAAAACCCAGAATCTGTCTTCCACCAGACACCATGCTGAAACTCTGCCTTCAAAGAGGTCAGACTGTGTTGCAGAGAATTTGAGTATTTTACCTGTGAGGCAGAAAATGCAGCGGGGCGAGGTTTTTATTGCCCACTTAGAGATTAAAAACTGCTGCTATTACAACAGCAAGTATTTGTACTTTTATTTTAAACTGTTTTTCTCTTGGATTTCGACATGATATATTATGAAATAACTCAGAAAACTACATGCTAAACATGCAGTCCTAAAAATCTACCAAAGAAAATTAGATTCTTCGATTCTTCTTCAAAAATGTCCCTTCTCTTGATATAGATAAAAACAAATGTGAAACCTATTGCCTCTATTTTATTAAATGTGTGTTGAAAATGATTAAATATTATGATTATTGTTGCTGAAATAATAATAGTTCATATTGTTGGTATAATATATGTCTGGTATCCTCTTTTTCCACTTCTTCATGGAAGTTTATGATGTGTTAAAAGTTCAAACCTAAGACTCTATTTATTGTGTGCCTGCACCATATATATTTTATTGCATATTGTACATATTTAGATATCATATAGAAACGTTTGGCTGCACAGGAGGAGTTTGTAAGGCCGCTGCTTGTAAAACCAGAGCAACAAAAATCCCTCCAAAGAAAGTACTGAGAGAGTGAGCATTGATTAGCATGTAAACAGAAACAATCAGTGACCACAGTTAAGTGATTATAGTGCCAATCAACAATTCTCCCAATGATCCATGCAGATCCACCCATCCAGATTAGGGCATGCTGTAATAATATTCACTGTTGTGGTTCTGCTGGGACGTCACGCACCAGATTTGGCTTAATTTCCATAAATAAGACCTTTATTCGGGGAGGTATACTCATGCACTTGGGCTACTTGCTCGACCATCCTACTTGGCGTACGACGGTCCAACATCCTCGAGGTGTTTGGTCCAATAACATCAGACCTCAGAGTGGCCATGCGGGATGCAGAGTCGCTGTATTGAGTGTTGGTGCTGTACGGCATGTAGGAGTAGTAGGAAGGTGGGGTTCTCTCCTTCTCCCCACAGACGAAGCAGATCAGAGCACCGCCGAGCAGGAGCAGCACAGAGGAGGCCCAGCCTATGTAGATGGAGGAGCCCACCTCTCTCTTCAGGGCTGCAATTGCTAAAGGGTCATTGAAGATTAAGATGGTTGCTGCTGCTGACCAGCTGACTGAAATCAGGCACAGGATGCCGGCTAGGACACACAGAACTCCACCCAGCAGACGCACCTGGAGAAACAGAGGATATCAGTGATAATATACATCAATGATCAGTGAGTTTGTGCAGTTTTTTTGTGATTATATTATATTAAAAATGATTTTGACAGCCTAAGTTGTTGTTTGCAGTAAAATTATCACGGTGAAAATTCCTGTCAAAGTGTATTTTTTTATATTTTCAAACCCCACACGATATGAATACAACCTCAGCACCTTCTTTCTGGAGGAAGAGGCGGTCGGAGTCTCTAAGGGATCAGGTGGAGCGCCACTACAGTTGACTACGCCTCCTCCTCCGAGGGTAACAATGAAGCCCAGGAGGCCGGCGAGGATGGAGATCAATGTGAGGGCACGTCCAGCCTGAATATCAACGGTCAAAGTGATGGATTTTGTCTGTCTCTTGCACTGCATCTGACCTGTGGCCTGAAGGACACAGTGTAACCACAGACCATCCCACACCTAAAACAGAGACAGAGGGAACCTTCAGCGAGGTTTAAAAACTTGACAAGATGTTCATTAAAGGTGCAACGTGTAAGGTTTGACTAGAATTTAAGTGCAAATTATTTAAAAGATGAACTAGCAGAGGATGGCTCGGTACTACTTATTGCACCTTTAAGTTTTGAGGTGAGACCCATAAACTCTGATTTCATATTTATTGTAGTTTAAAAATGATTATAGTTTAAAAAAAATAATATAGCTCAATTATAATCTGTATTGTTGCAGAATTCAAAATTCAATTTAACGTCTTTTGTTTTTTTTTGCGAAGTTGTTAAAGTGAGTAGATTGAGCATTTCAATGTAATGCAATATTATACTGTGACACACATTAGTTTACATGACTCACGTTATATAGTCTTCACACTTTCACATTGATTCTCCGTGTGTTGCTGATTATAATTAACGTATTTACAGTCTGTAAGGTGTATTTGTTGTAATGGATACAACATGGTAGATTTGAACTTGTAGTATGTGAAATTAATTTCTCTGTATCGACTTACCGATTGTGCCGTGACAATATTTGCTCCCACAAAAGACGTCTCACGCCACATTGGTAGTCCACATGTCGTACACACTCCTAAAATACCCATCAGGACCAGTGCAAGACCCCCAATCTGCATGCCCTGCCCTCCCATTTAAAGATGTTCAGTTATGCAGCAATAAACTAAAACCAAAGCTAATTCACCAAATCCACTGTGACAGCAGAAAAAGCCTCTCTTGTCTTGTTTCTGCTGAAATAGATCGTAAGCTGCCCTCGTCAGCTGTTATGTTTTGCTGTAATGTTCAGTCAGATGACACAAAGATCAATAAAGACAGCGAACGTGGTCCAAAGAGAAGCATCTTGTGAGCTATCGGTAAATATACATATAGAGTATTCAAACACCTCTGAGCCAGAACCAGGTCAGGTTTTTCAGGCTTTTATACAAATGTTGATGTACAGCACAGAGGTTCTCAAAGTAGCATGTTTTCTTCTTCTCTTTCATATATCATATATCTCATATCTCTGGGGAGAATCCTTTTATATTAAGCTAATTTTGTAACTTGCACTAAGCTACAATTTCACAGTTGTTTTAAAAATAATAGTGTTAGATTGACAAAAAATGCAGAACTTATACAAATATACAAGGTGAATTTATTGGTTTGTTAAGATAAAAACATACAAACATTCATAGTTTCTTCCACTTGAAAAAACAAACGTCTTCCAGTGAAGTGAAACATTTTAGTTGTTACCTGTACCATTCAATTTATTTCACAACTTGCATGTGATAAGAGTAAAAATGACTTTTTATTAAGCTATTTCTGTTTCAAATTCTGAAGGTTTTACGCTCAAAATCCCTAAAACAAGAACGAAACTGACGGTTAAAAAATACTGTTTAAGATTATGATAAAACCAATCGTCTTTAAAAGGTCTTAAAAACTGATTATTCTTGCATCATTCATAATATATTATGCACAAACTAAAACTAATCACATAAACATAGCTTAACAGTTAACATCCTATAATATCACATTATACAATTATTGGCTTAACAAGACTTCATTTTTTCATTCTTCACTTTGAAAAAAAACAAACACTGCATGCCCTGGTCATGTAATTTACTATATTGAATATGCTACACACTTAATATATTACACAGATTAGTTTGAAAATGTCAGTATAGTGAATTTAACAAAGGTTGAAATGAATATTGAAAAAGAAGCTTTGATCCAAGTCCATCACAGTAAACACATTACTGTGCATTTTCAACTACAGTATGTATTTGACGTATGACGCCGTGTACTCTCCTCCTCTCATCGTCCTCGGCATCTGTAGGTGCTACACAACACCCCTCCTCCAATGATGAGCAGAACTCCAGACGCCCAGCCCACATATATGGAAGCCCCGAGTTCTCCCCTCCTCTCCGAGGTGGGCAGGGGGTTGTAGAAACCTGTGATGATGCTGTGAGCCGACAAGCTGACAGGAATAACACACAGGAGGCCTGCTAATATAAACACCACACCCCCAGCCACGCCGATATTAGCTTTGTACAGCCGGTCGGCACGAAAGAAGTTGGTGCAGTGGGCCCCGACCACAGTGAGCCCGATGGCCACCATGCTGACAGCGATGGAGACGCAGATCAGAGCCCTGGAAGCCTGCAGATCCTGTGGTAAAGCCAGAATGGAATCGTAGGCTTTACATTGTGACTGACCCGTGCTCTGTATGACACAATTCATCCATAAACCTTCCCAGAAGACCTGAGAGGTGATGATGCTTGCCCCAACAAAGGCAGTCACCTTCCACATGGGCAGTGCGCAGATAACGATGGTGCCAAGAAAGCCGATGATTGCCAAACACACACCAACGAGCTGGGTCTGCATTTTGCCAAAAAACAAATCCAAGGCATGTGTTTTAGTTTACCACAAAGTTAAAGATAGCAACAAAATCTAGTTGAGCCGACAATTATTTTTAACACAAGCTTTCACTCGGCTGTAAACGCAGCAGTGGCTGTGTTTTGCTTTGTGGTTTTCCGCTGCAGGTATGTGAAGACAAAACAGGGAGGGGACTTTGCTAGTTTGTGGATCGAGTTTCCTGCTTGTCCTGATTCCTGCTCACAATGAACACTTGTGAGCAAGGAGGAGGAGAAAGCTGCTAGCAAAAGCATTCATGTATGAAAGACCGACACAAAACAAAAGGCTATAATCACAATTTTTATATGGATTGAAGCACCAATTTTAGCCATTTACAGAAAAAGCAAGTTTAGACTTTAAATAATCATTTTAAATGCCGAGATCTGAAATGAATGCTTGGACAGTTTCTAAATAAGCATCTTACCTGTAGGCCTACAGAGCCTAGGGGGGAACTAAACACGCTGAAGAAAGAGTATGTTCAATTTATGCTCACCAGTGTAAGAAACTAGAATAGTTGAAGATATTTTTATTAGTGTCATCCTCATTTAAGAAAACATACTGCAGATGTAAAAGCTTCTTGAATACTGGAGTGAATTGTTTCATCTCTAAATCAATTATAGCTATAGTTTAGCTATAGACCTTTTGCTTCCATAACTTGATCAATAACTTGCCTTTACAGGGAATATGAAGCCACAGCAAGCAGCCGGTTAGCTTAGCACAAAGCCTGCAATTAGTGCCAGGCTATGTGCTAAACTAAGCTAACTAGTGAAATACCTAGCATGTGCATACTGTTTGAAAGACCTGTAGAAAAAGCCCCACTAAAAGATATTCCTGAGGCAGACTAGATCCAACACTGATGCAAATGAAAGTCTATCATGAAGCGTCAAGTGACTTGCTGAAATACTTGACCCGCCTTATGGGCTGAAAATAAAAGTTAAACTGACCAAAGCCACCATTTTGAAACCCTTGTATTCACTTGAAACTAGTCAGCATTCACCCCCCTCCCCCATACAAAAAGGAAAGCGTGTTAATTATGATATTAAAATTTTTATTTAAATAAAATTAGTAAAACATTTGAAATCATAAGTTAAGACTTTAAAACATTAAGAGTTCCGTCCAGTTTCCTAGAGGAAGACAGGTATCCAGACATTTTAAACATAGGCGCCTCTGCTGGCTGCTGAACGTGGGGCTGAATATTTCGCAGAGTATCCTCTATCCTTATTCTTCGGACACTGGCAGCAGAGAAGTGCACCTCCAAGCAACAGAAGTCCTGATGACGCCCAACCGATGAACAGCGACGCCCCGAGCTCCCTCCTCTGTGCATCGATCATAGTGGGGTTGTAGAAGTTTCTGATGATAGTGTTGGCAGACCAGGACACAGGGATCAGGCACAGTATACTACCAACTATGAAGAACACGCCCGCAGCAATGGCCACCTTGCTCTTGGCCCCCTCATCTTCGATGCAGTTGGTGCATTTTCCCCCTACGACAGCGAGCATGATTCCCATGAAGACGACCAGGATGGAGATCACAACCAGGGCCCGGGCAGCTTGCAAGTCAGCGGGAAGAGCCAGCAGGGAGTCGTAGACCTTGCACTGCATCTGTCCAGTGCTCTGCATCACACAGTTCATCCACAGGCCCTCCCAAAAGGTCTGCGCCGTCACAATGTTGGTCCCAATGAAAGCAGACACCTTCCACATGGGCAGGGCGCAGATGATGATATCTCCCAGAAAGCCGACGCTTGCCAAAAAGATGGCCAAAATCTGGAGCCCTGCAGATGCCATGTTTTGTCGATAGTTGAGCAGAAGCAACAATGAAATATAAGGATTAGAGTTCTCCTCTGAAGCTTTTAAACCCACATGGTAGGCCGTGGTCTCTCCTGATTGGTTGTTCAAAATTATTCAAGTTGAAAACACCTGTGGTCATTAAGTTAATCCCATACTGTCAACCACACACTGGTAGAAGTTGACATGTGATGGTTTGTGGAGGGTTTTGGGGAGATTGCAGCTTTCCACATATCAAATGTTTGCTTCAAATACAAATATAAACTCAAACAATCACTTCGGAAATACCTCCAACAATTAACATCCATGTTTCATTTAAAAATCTGAAATATTCTCTAATTATTTTTCTCCTGTTTATTTATTCTCTTGATTTGTGACATTTAAAACTGAAAGTAAAATATATTCAAGACCTGGAGCAATGTCTTAGGTACATTTCTAGATGTGACTTTTGTTTAAAGTGCATGTGATGATTTCTTTCTGGCTTTCATCTGAACCAGACAAGAAATAAGACACAGACATTTATCTTTACTGCCTGGGTGCTAAATTCTCAAAACACTTAAAAATGTTTTCCTGTTTTATATTTTGAAGTGTCTGTAAAGACCATGGACATTACATTTTATTTATCGTGGCCTGCTTACCAACTTATTTTATTATTAATTTACCAGTGCAGCAATTAAGCTAAGTGATTCCACCTGTGCTGATTAACCAGTGAGCCGAGCTGGCCTGAGGGATGTACTGCAAAGCAAGTTACTGTAATCAGAGATAATGGGTATCAGGACGGTGGTTATCAACTGTCCTGTTAACCCAGGTCTCCTCATCAGGCTCTGTGCTTGTTCTCATAAAAGGCGGCGTCTAGTGTTTCTTTTGACACTTTTACCACACAAAATGGACTGATCACGTGTCGCTTATTTTAAAGCATAGGTCTTCAACACGAGGGTCCGAGGAGGTACTGCAGGGGGGGTCTCAAAATTGTTTGTAGATAAAGCAAAAAAAAATGCTACACCAGTTTGGGGGTCCTTGGTTTAAAGGATCTGAACCACTATCTGAAACACTCACGTGGTATCGATCGGCAGCGAGGCATTCGGATGTCATCAATGACGTAATTTTTGCAAAAGCGATACAAGCCTCGATACGCGCTTCCCAGAAAACTTCCTGGATTACTCGACACATGCTCTGAAGCCTCGGCACAGCACGTAACATCACTGCTAACTAGTATGACACGTGAAATATCTTGTTGGTGGGTGTGCACATGAAAGAAATATATATATATATATATATATATATATATATATATATATATATATATATATATATATATATATATATATATATATATATATATATATATATATATATATATATATATATATATATATATATATATATATATATATATATACTTTGTTTTTCTCTTAAAGTAACAAGACATTTTAGATTTGCACGGGCCTTGACAAAACCAAAACACGATAAGCTGGTAAAATACTAGTAATGAAATGAATGATTAAAGGACCAGCTGGTGTGAAAATGTACCTTTTAAAGTATTTCCTGTGATAGATATACATTACTAAATATGTTCAGCTGCAACAGCTTTGACCAGTCAGTCATTTAATTCATTTACTACTTGATACTTCTATCAATGTTTGCTAAATATGTTGAATTCACTTTATGAGTTTCTCTTTTCTAATAGTGGCAATGTTGTGGTGCACCACACATGGAAAGTTATTTCACTCGCCCTGCTGGGGACAGACCCTCAGGCCACAGAGGCAGTGGAAACTGGACTTCAACAAGCATCTCTATTCCTCACCCTGCATTTCTAGAGGGCTGCAATAAAATGCCTTTGTGTTGGCGTCTGTGGTTAAGGATAGTGGGTTGTGATTGCTGCCACGCAGCAGATGTTAAATGTTGGGAACTCTGTACACATTTTAGTTCTAGTTTTCTCCCGAGTTGTTGACCTTTTGACCTCATGCACATTTATAGTTTCTTTATTTCTTCTGAGTACCTTAGTTTGTTTGGTGCTTCCTGTTTTGGTTAATGAACTTTTTATATTGTTAGGCCAATTGTCTTTCTTGGATGTATAAAAATGTAATAAATGCATTCTTTATAAATTCATATTAAACTGCTGGTTCAAAACAATTATATAAACTGGCATCATGTCTTTATGAATGATTTGGTATTACTGCTACAACTTGAGCTCAAGGTTTACACCATTTTTAACCGGGCTAGCAGCATGGTTCCAGAGGTGGTCATGGTCGGTCCACCTGAAATCTCAAACTATGGAATGGATTGCCATAAAAATTTGTCCACGTCATCCCCAGAGGATGAATTCTACCGACTCTGGTGTTTCCCTTCCTCTAGTGCCACCAGCAGGTCAAGTTTTCACTTAGCCAGCCAAACATCTCAACATCTACTGGATTGATGGACTCAGTTATTTCCAGACAATGAATCCTAATGACTTTGTTGATCCTCTGGCTTTTCCTTTAGCACCACAATTAAATTAAATGTATAATCTATCCAACACTTTTGTTTATGACTACTTGCAAAACATGACATTTCAAATCAAACCTATCGTTTCTTACCTGTAGTGCGATTTATGCATCGAGATCGTTTTGAGAGTTTGAGATATAATTGAACTAGATGGCACCGGAAGCAGCACTAAATCTTATTCAACTCTACAGCAATGTCTTTCCAGAAATTACCTACATTTCACAAAATAATCCAGACACGAGTAATGAATGCAGAACAGTTTCCAAATAAGCATCCTACCTGTGGGCCTACAGGTAGGGGAATTAAACACTGAACACACTGAAGAAAGAGTAGATGTTCAATTAATGCTCGGTGTGAGAAACTAGAATAGTTGATATTTCTATTAGTTTGATCCTAATTTAAGAAAACATACTTCAGATGAATCGGTTTCTTACATACTGGAGTGAATTGTTTAATCTCTAAACCAATTACAGCTATAGACCTTTTGCTTTTACAGTAAATATGAAGCCACAGCAAGCAGCCGGTTAGCTTAGCACAAAGTCTGCAATTAGTTCCAGGCTATGTGCTAAACTAAGCTAATCAGTGAAACAGCTAGCACTTGTGATGTTAGAAAGACCTATGGAAGAAAAAACCCCACAAAGATGTTCCTGAGGCAGATTAGATACAACACTGATGTAAATGCAAGTGTAATCTCAATACTCAATTTACACAGTAAATAAATTAGTGATTTCTTGCATTGTACATGCTAGCTCCTTTGGACACTTGTTAGTAACACCTGGCACACCTACCACATGTGAACAAACATACTGAATCAGTTGCAAAAATGCTTTTTGAAGGTTAATCACAACCCTGACAAGTTGAAGACCGGTGACATTATTCAGCCACAACTTCAGACCCTTAAATCATGAAGCGTCAAGTAACTTGCTGAAATACTTGACCCGCCTTATGGGCTGAAAAAAGAAAATGTTTTACTAACCAAAGCCATCATTTTGAAACCCTTGTATTCACTTGAAACAAGTCAGCATTCACCCCCCCCCCCCCCCTCCCCCATACAAAAAGGAAAGAGTGTTAATTATGAGATTACATTTTTTATTTAAATAAAATGAGTAAAAACATTTGAAATCATAAGTTAAGACTTTAAAACATTAAGAGTTCCATCCAGTTTCCTAGAGGAAGACAAGTATCCAGACATTTTAAACATAGGCGTCTCTGCTGGCTGCTGAACGTGGGGCTGAATATTTCGCAGAGTATCCTCTATCCTTATTCTTCGGACACTGGCAGCAGAGAAGTGCACCTCCAAGCAACAGAAGTCCTGATGATGCCCAACCGATGAACAGCGACGCCCCGAGCTCCCTCCTCTGTGCATCGATCATAATGGGGTTGTAGAAGTTTCTGATGATAGTGTTGGCAGACCAGGACACAGGGATCAGGCACAGTATACTACCAACTATGAAGAACACGCCCGCAGCAATGGCCACCTTGCTCTTGGCCCCCTCATCTTCGATGCAGTTGGTGCATTTTCCCCCTACGACAGCGAGCATGACTCCCATGAAGACGACCAGGATGGAGATCACAACCAGGGCCCGGGCAGCTTGCAAGTCAGCGGGAAGAGCCAGCAAGGAGTCGTAGACCTTGCACTGCATCTGTCCAGTGCTCTGCATCACACAGTTCATCCACAGGCCCTCCCAAAAGGTCTGCGCCGTCACAATGTTGGTCCCAATGAAAGCAGACACCTTCCACATGGGCAGGGCGCAGATGATGATATCTCCTAGAAAGCCGACGCTTGCCAAAAAGACGGCCAAAATCTGGAGCCCTGCAGATGCCATGTTTTGTCGATAGTTGAGCAGAAGCAACAATGAAATATAAGGATTAGAGTTCTCCTCTGAAGCTTTTAAACCCACATGGTAGGCCGTGGTCTCTCCTGATTGGTTGTTCAAAATTGTTCAAATTGAAAACACCTGTGGTCAGAGATAATGGGTATCAGGACGGTGGTTATCAACTGTACTGTTAACCCAGGTCTCCTCATCAGGCTCTGTGCTTGTTCTCATAAAAGGCGACGTCTAGTGTTTCTTTTGACACTTTTACCACACAAAATGTACTGATCACGTGTCGCTTATTTGGAACAGGTTATTACAGATAGCTATATAGATTACAAACATTGTTCAGGACGGTGGTTATCAACTGTCCTGTTAACCCAGGTTTTCTTCATGAAGCGGGCTTTAACCAAGATTTTGCCAAAAGAATCTGTATTCACGGAGACGTCTGTGTTTTATACGTTAAAGGTCAATAAAGAGTTTGACAGACTACCAGGAATGGTTAGCAAATGGAGTAAACCAGTTGAAGGGCCACAGGGGCCCATTGTTGATCTCATGCTTTCAAAATATGGCCCTGATAGTTTAAACATTTACCAGAATGGTGTGCCAATGTTATTTTATCTGCTATTTTCATATTATTTTAATTATTTTTTATAATGTTACTTCAGACTCATTTACATCAACACTGTGATTATTGTACTGTAAATGCTCTTATTCTAATCTTGTACTAATTGTTATGTCTTTGCTGTGAAGCACTTTGGGCTGCAATTCTTGTATGAAAGGTGCTATACAAATAAAGCTTATTATTATTATCAGGGTATGTGCTTTGCTCTCATAAAAGGCGGCGTTTAGTGCATCTTTTTACTCTTCTACCACACAAAATGGACGTGCCATTTATTTGGAACAGGTTATTAGGGATAGTGATATAGATTACAAATACTGTTGCGGCAAATAAGGCACACGCTTGATTTTATGTACTTATAGGACACATGAAAAATCTTGTTGGTGGTTGTGCACATTTTGAAAAAAATAGAAAATACTTTGTTTTTCTCTTTTAAATTAGCAAGACATTTTAGATTTGCACGGGCCTTGACAAAACCAAAACACGATAAGCTGGTAAAATACTAGTAATGAAATGAATGATTAAAGGACCAGCTGGTGTGAAAATATGCTTTTTAAAGTATTTCCGGTGATAGATATACATTACCAAATATGTTCAGCTGCAACAGCTTTGACCAGTCAGTCATTTAATTCATTTACTACTTGATACTTCTATCAATGTTTGCTAAATATGTTGAATTCACTTTATGAGTTTCTCTTTTCTAATAGTGGCAATGTTGTGGTGCACCACACATGGAAAGTTATTTCACTCGCCCGCTGGGGACAGACCCTCAGGCCACAGAGGCAGTGGAAACTGGACTTCAACAAGCATCTCTATCCTCACCCTGCATTTTTATAGAGGGCTGCAATAAAATGCCTTTGTGTTGGCGTCTGTGGTTAAGGATAGTGGGTTGTGATTGCTGCCACGCAGCAGATGTTAAATGTTGGGAACTCTGTACACATTTTAGTTCTAGTTTTCTCCCGAGTTGTTGACCTTCTGACCTCATGCACATTTATATTTAGTTTATTTCTTCTGAGTACCTTAGTTTGTTTGGTGCTTCCCGTTTAGGTTAATGACATTTTTACATTGCTAGGCCAATCGTCTTTTGTCTTTGTAAAAATTAAATACATGCAGTCTGTATACATTCATGTTAAACTGCTGGTTCAAAACTATTATATAAACTGGTGTCATGTCTTTACACATAAAAGTTCTCCTTTTTTTTGATGTTCAGGGTTAATTTTAGTCATGTTTTGGTATTACTGCTACTGCCAGCAAAGAATCTCAACATCTACTAGATTGATGGACTCCGTTATTTCCAGACAATGAATCCTAATGACTTTGTGGATCTTCTGGTTTTTCCTTTAGCACCATAATTTAATTTATAATCTGTCCAATACTTATTTAGGTTTACGGCTACTTGCGAAACATGACATTTACCTTGGCCTCTGTTGTATTTTGTGCTAATTAGGAAATATTAACATGGTAAACTAAGATGATAAACATTCTTAAAAAGGGGCAGTTAACCACAAAATCAGACAAATAGTTTCTTACCTGTAGTGCCATTTATGAATCTAAATTGTTTAATTGTAAGTTTCCGAAGTGTCGGAGATATAATGGAACTGGAAGCACCAAAAACAAATATATTTGACAACGCCACAATGTCTTTCCAGAAATCATGACCTAAATTTCACAAAATAATCCACAGACCTGCGTGATTAATGCAGGACAGTTTCTAAATAAACATGCTACCTGTAGGCTGCTGGCCTGGGGAAACTAAACACGCTGAAGAAAGAATAGATGTTCAATTCATGCTCACCAGTGTGAGAAACTAGAATAGTTGAAGCTATTTCTATTGTTGTGATCCTGGTTTAAGAAAACATACTGCAGATGAATCATCTTCATGAATTGTTTAATCTCTACAGCTATAGAACTTTTGCTTTTTTACAGAGAGAACGCGCGAGTTTAAAAAAATATTTACATGAAGCCACAGCAAGCAGCCGGTTAGTTTAACACAAAGCCTGCAATAAGTGCCAGGCTATGTGCTAAACTAAGCTAAGCAGTGAAACAGCTAGCATGCATCTGCCAAGAGAAAGATCTATGGAAGAAAAACCACCACAAATATATTTCCTGACGCAGATTAAATACAACACTGATGCTCATCCATATTAATTAATCTTCAAAATCTGAATTTACTGCTCACATTAAATGAGTTAGTGATTTCTTGCATTGTACATGCTAGTTCCTTTGGACACTTGTTAGTAACACCTGGCTGTGCTTTTCCTACCATGTGTGAACAAAGGCATACTGAATCAGTTGCAAACATGCTTTTTGAAGGTTATTCACAACCCTGACAAGTTGAAGACCGGTGACATCATTCAGCCACAACTTCAGACCCTTAAATCATGAAGCTTCAAGTAACTTGCTGCAATACTTGACCCGCCTTATGGGCTGAAAAAGAGTTCTAACCAAAGCCACCATTTTGAAACCTTTGTATTCACTTGAAACTAGTCACCCTCCTCCCCCCCCTTGACAAAAGGAAAGTGTGTGATTAGGAGATTACAATTTATTTAAATAATAAAATCATTAACACATTTGAAATCATAAGTTAAGACTATAAAACATTCCTATATACACATTCCTAACACTATAAAAGTTTCCTAGAGGAAGATAAGTATCCAGACATTTTAAACATAGGCGTCGCCGCTGGCTGCTGAACGTGGGGCTGAATATTTCGCAGAGTATCCTCTATCCTTAGGACACTGGCAGCAGAGAAGTGCACCTCCAATCAACAGAAGTCCTGATGATGCCCAACCGATGAACAGCGACGCCCCGAGCTCCCTCCTCTGTGCGTCGATCATAGTGGGGTTGTAGAAGTTTCTGATGATAGCGTTGGCAGACCAGGACACAGGAATCAGGCACAGTATACTACCAACTATGAAGAACACGCCCGCAGCAATGGCCACCTTGCTCTTGGCCCCCTCATCTTCGATGCAGTTGGTGCATTTTCCCCCTGCGACAGCGAGCATGATTCCCATGAAGACGACCAGGATGGAGATCACAACCAGGGCCCGGGCAGCTTGCAAGTCAGCGGGAAGAGCCAGCAGGGAGTCGTAGACCTTGCACTGCATCTGTCCAGTGCTCTGCATCACACAGTTCATCCACAGGCCCTCCCAAAAGGTCTGCGCCGTCACAATGTTGGTCCCAATGAAAGCAGACACCTTCCACATGGGCAGGGCGCAGATGATGATATCTCCCAGAAAGCCGATAGTTGCCAAAAAGACGGCCAAAATCTGGAGCCCTGCAGATGCCATGTTTTGTCGATAGTTGAGCAGAAGCAACAATGAAATATAAGGATTAGAGTTCTCCTCTGAAGCTTTTAAACCCACATGGTAGGCCGTGGTCTCTCCTGATTGGTTGTTCAAAATTATTCAAGTTGAAAACACCTGTGGTCATTAAGGTTAATCCCATACTGTCAACCACACACTGGTAGAAGTTGACATGTGATGGTTTGTGGAGGGTTTTGGGGAGATTGCAGCTTTCCACATATCAAATGTTTGCTTCAAATACAAATATAAACTCAAACAATCACTTCGGAAATACCTCCAACAATTAACATCCATGTTTCATTTAAAAATCTGAAATATTCTCTATTTATTTTTCTCCTGTTTATTTCTTCTCTTGATTTGTGACATTTAAAAACTGAAAGTAAAATATAATCAAAACATGGATACATTTCTCGATGTGACTTTTGTTTAAAGTGCATGTGATAGTTTGTAATGCTACTTGTTTGTTTTCCTCTAACACATGTGGATATATATTTGAAACAAATCAAATGTTCTACTTTTCTCACTGTCCTATAATTAATCCATTATTTGTTGACAGTGATTCAAAAAATATATGACATTCATACTTTAAACAAAGTTAATATGGGCTATAAGTTTTTCATGTTTGAACTTTTTACAACTTCTCTATTAGACATTTACTGTTGCAGGCTTTTGAAAGAACCACAGTGCTTAAGCTTCTTTTTTTCCTCAGAGCTCTGCTGGGGCACCAGAGGGCCTCTTTGTAGAAGAGAAAAACCTCTGAACTCAAAGGCAGCATGATGGATGTTTATATCTGAGCATTGAAGCCAAAGCCCATTAAGAGGAGGGGGCTACTCAGGGGCATCTGTAGGTCATATAAAACTTCTGCGCAGTGAGAAAGCTTTTAGTTGGCAGCCCAGTGAAGAACTGAAACAGAGCAAGAAAGAGAAGGACCATCAAACAGCAATGGTATCTTTAGGGCTGCAGATTCTGGGCGTCGGGCTGGCGGTGCTTGGATGGATTGGAAACATACTGATCTGTATGCTGCCCCTGTGGAAGGTGTCTGCTTTCATTGGGAACAACATTGTGGTGGCTCAGACCATCTGGGAAGGACTGTGGATGAGCTGCGTGGTGCAGAGCACCGGCCAGATGCAGTGCAAAGTCTACGACTCCCTGCTGGCCCTGCCCCCGGACCTCCAGGCGGCTCGGGCTATGGTGGTCATCGCCATCCTGTTCTCTCTGTTCGGCCTGCTGCTCTCTGTGGTCGGAGGGAAATGCACCACCTGCATTGGGGACAAGGCAGCAAAAGCCAAAGTAGCCATCGCCGCAGGTGTTTTCTTCATGCTGAGTGGGGCTCTCTGTCTGGTGACTGTGTCTCTGCCTGCTAACACTATCATAAAGGACTTCTACAACCCCATGGTTTCTGACGCCCAGAGGAGGGAGCTGGGTGCGTGTTTGTACATGGGCTGGGGAGCATCAGGACTACTGCTGGTCGGTGGCGCTCTTCTCTGTTGTCAGTGCCCGTCAGGAGGAGACCGCTATAATGGAGCAAAGTACTCCGCGCCTAAATCCACAACACCCGGGAAGGAATTTGTCTGAATTGCTGCAAACATCTCAAGCAGAGGCAGCAGCTGACTCTACATACAGTACAAATCTGTCGCTTATCAAATTGTGATTTGCATTGTGACTAACTTTGACTAACACACGGTTTTGTTTCTGAAACATACAAGTGACACTTAAGGTATGTGCCATGTTACAATGATGCAACATGGAGTTGAGATTGAAGCTTACTGCTTTTATTTTTAAAATAGATTTTTTTTGTCATAATTTTAATATTAATTCCGTATCATACTCTCCTGATGTCTTCATTTATCTTTGTTGCAACATAAGGTCTTCAAAAAGAAGACTTGTGCATTTGTCATGTGTATTTTTCCTTTTTGTTTTTTTATTCTGACAATAAACAGATTTTTTTTGTCAGCAATGTTTTTTGACCCAATCTGGTAGAACATAAAGTGTATTTACTTAAGTACTATGCTTAGGTAAAGAAGATATTGTTTATTATTCTCGTATGGTTTAGAGGGAAATATTGCACTTTTTACTTATTTGACAGCAATATTTACTAGCTACCCTAAATATTAATAATTTACACACAAACCACGCTGCATTGTCAGAGATTAAACACTAAAGGGTGTTGTATGCTGGACAGATTGTAAAGCCCCTTTTGTTTTGTGATATTGGGCTATATGGATAAAATTGACTTGTCTTTATAAAATAAGTTCAATTTAGCTCCATTTTTATAAGCTAACAAATTATAATGTTGCTTTTCATTCCAGCATAAAAAATCCAATATATATATATATATATATATATATATATATATACAACTATTCTGCATAATGAGTACTATTACATGTATTACTTTATGTATATTTTGTTGATAATACTTGGGTACTTTAACCTACATGTAAGTAACAATAATAACTGTTTATACATTGCCGCGCTGCGACTTTTACCTAAAGATCTAAATACTTCTTCCACTACAGGCCTGATCTCATCTCAGTGACCAAAATGGAAACGGACACAAAAGTGAAAGATTACAGTGGCGTATTGTGTTTCTTGTCAGACTGGTTTCAATTGAAAATGTCTGTAAACAAAAGGAAAACCATTAAAGAGGTTTGGGATATATCAACCTGACAAGACTTGGCATATGTGCTCTTACTGGGCAAAGTGTACATATCCATTCTTTGGAGATATCAAACAGTTCCTTAGCAACATGAGTCCGAGCATACACAGTGCATTGTTGTCTCTCTGGCAGTGACGTCCATTTCAGTCACAACAGAAACTGTAAATTACCATGTCAGTGCAAGGGCAGTGGATTGCTCCATGGCAAACATCTCAAGCAGATACAGTAAATTCCCAGAAGTCTACTCCCCTGAATTCCTCCTGAATGCCTTATCACAAGTGTTTATTGAGAAGTTCAGTTTCAGTTTTATTACAGTGTATTGTGCAGGTGCAGAGTGAACATGAGAAAGGAACGTATGAACAAAGAAGCTTTATTTCTTACATTTGAAAGGCAATTGGAAGTCCAGCAGGGATCATTATATCATTATACAGTTACATCACATCTGCTTCAACCGGACATTGTCCAACATTAAAATAAGCTTTGGAAAAGTCTTTCGCAATTTTTCCTTGAGCAGCAGTCTATACAATAATGGATGTCTGCATTCAGATGTATTGCATCACGACATTCAGTCTCAGTCTTTATGAATAAAAGAAACTCCTACCACTAGGTACTATGTTTTTCAGATAAATGTTACATCTCTTTGATTCACAATAAGGAAAATATTTATTTGTGAAAAAGAAGATTTGAGGGAAACATTTGAAACATGTGAAAACTGATAATTGACAGCATAAGTCAACCTACAAAAAAAAAGAGCAAACAAGCCACCAGACAATACACGGTACTTTACCGCGCTGTCTTTTGCCACTTTAATGCTCCAAATTGTAGAAAGTAATTCAAATTTTGAGGAGATTTGTTTTTCTAATAAACCAAATTCACAGATTTCTTGCTTGGCAACAACATTTATTTTTATACAGAACTTTCTGTGCAACTTTTTGGTAAAAACATTTGGACATTTCAATGAAAATCTTGAGACATTTTATGCTGCAGATCTAACCTAAAGACTCACACATAGTCCACGTTTGAAGATGCGATTCTTGCAGGTGCGAACTTGGCAGGTAGGTAGGGTCTCTTGCCGTCTCTTGGGGGGCAGTTGTTGCATAGCAGGCCTCCTCCCAGCAGCAGTAGCCCAGCGGAGCCCCAGCCGATATAAAGTGCAGCACCGAGCTCCCTCCTCTGAGCAGCGATCACCATGGGGTTATAAAAGTCCCTGATCACTGTGTGTGCTGACCACGACACTGGGATCATGATCAGCAAGGCGGCTATTATGAAGATCACTCCGGACACAATGCAGGCTTTGGCTTTGGCCACTTCGTCCTCCATGCAGTTGGTGCACTTTCCTCCAGCGACGGCCATGAGGACGCCGAACACACCGACCATCACAGAGATGACCACCATGGCCCTGGCGGCCTGTAGGTCTTGAGGTAGAGCCAGCATGGAATCGTAAACCTTACACTGCATCTGTCCCGTGCTCTGGACCACGCAGGTCATCCACAAGCCTTCCCAGATCACCTGGGCGGTGACGATGTTCGCCCCGACGAAAGCAGTGACTCTCCACATGGGCATAGCGCAAGTGATGATGGTGCCCAGCCAGCCAATAAACGCCAGCAGCACACCCATGATCTGGAGTCCCTGAGAAGCCATGATAACGCCACTGCAGCCACGACTCGCTCTTACAAAAAGGTCTCGAAGATTATTCAGAAATGCAACAGGGGTTGTAATTGCTTACATATACTCTGCTTTCACACTGCTTGAGGTAGTGTTTGCTGTGCTCTGATGCTCTGAGGTCCAACTATGAGAAGATACCTGCTTTGTGGTTCAAACTTTCAGGGTGGAGTTTCTTTACCCACTGACAAAAGAGGAAAGCTGAGACTTGATATCCACAAACCTTGTTCTCTCTCTGTCCGTTGTTCCCACACATACAAGCTTTGTTACCTCAAGCGAGACTTTGAGACCAGGAACAATGGCTCCAGATCCCACCTGTGCTCAGACACGCACACACACACACACACACACACACACACACACACACACACACACACACACACACACACACACACACACACACACAGACCCATTCACACAGGTTAAGCCTTGAGCACACAGAAACTCCAAACTTCAGAGTTTAGGTCAACTTTATTCAACTAAAAACAGACCAGGAAGTGGATGTTTCTCAAAAGAGGAAAATGTTAACAAAAGTTCTGTAATCCAATCCTCATTCAAACAACAGAGAATCATTTCCTTCATTTACATTACAATTAAACTGATCACCCTGACAAACTCATTGTACTAACTTGTAAGTTTATAAGTTTATTTAAGGGACTGTGATCATATCAGTCAAGATAGATTTTTAGAGGAAGGAAATGTTAACTTTAAAAGATCAAAGCAACAGGAGATTGATATTTACTAGGTATTTTAATATTTACTCTCTTAACAAATGAGAAATTGGTCCTGCAAGTCTATTGAAAGTACAAACACCTTTGTCTGGAGGCTCACCAGACCAGTTTCTAACCACCTTGTCTCTTTTCTTGCCACACCTAAACCTGATTAGCAAGAAAGTCAGACAATGAGTGCTTCTCAAGCAATATATGGTATTTTGTTTTTAAAATGGATGTTGTTTTGATAGTAATGCAGTGGTGAATAGTGTATAATTGAATAATCAATTCATGATAATAAAAAGCAACAACAGTGAATGCAATACAAGTTTATGTACTTTCGCCACTTTACTTTCTTGTTCCTTTGCTGTAACAAGGTAAATTCCCCCGTTGTGGGACTAGTAAAGTCTGATTCTGTAATAATGTTAATGATATATTGATCCATTTTAAAACAACTGTTGTGTGAATACATGTGAAAATAAAAATCAGGCACAAGTGATCTGTAATTTGTAAACAAAATATTTATTTACAGTGTAACTGGCACATCACGAATTTCATACACATAGTTTATAAAAGCAAACCCTCAGACAGCATTTCAAATTAGGTTATAGACATTGTATACTACTCAAAAACAGCTTTCAAGTAACTAATATTCATATAAACAACCAAACATATACAAATAATTGCTTAAAGAAATCTAATTAAATTTGCTCTTTGGGTGTGGTTCTTTTCTTTCTGTTTATTAAAACACTCTCATGAGACGTAAAACCCAGGCATACATTTGCTCATATAACATTCTGAGCTATCAACACACACGACCCAGTAGCACCAGTGCATCTGTCCCAGTAATGATGGCTTTGGGGAAGCTATGTACTGACTTCTAGATCTGTTTCAGACATAGTCTTTCCCGGACGCTGGTGCTGAGGCATCAGATCTGGCAGTTTTGTACCTTGCAGAGTAGGAGTCCTCGTCCTTAGCGGGGCATCTGGAGCAGAGCAACCCCCCTCCAATGAGCATCAAGGCGCCCGCCCCCCACCCGATGTAGAGCGCGGCGCCCAACTCTCTCTTCTGGGAGCTGATCAAAGTCGGGTTGTAGAAGTTTCGGATGATGGTGTGGGCCGTCCAGCAGACAGGGACGAGGCAGAGGACTCCAGCTACGATGAACATAACTCCAGCTGCAATGCCCACCTTGGCCTTGGACGACGGATCCTCCACACAGTTGGTGCATTTCCCCCCGGCTACGGAGAGCAGGATAGCCATGATGCCCACCACGATGGAGACGATGGTCAGGGCCCGGGCGGCCTGGAGGTCAGAGCTGAGGGCCAGCATGGAGTCGTAGACCTTACACTGCATCTGGCCTGTGCTTTGGTGGACACAGCTCATCCAAATACCTTCCCATGAGGTCTGTGAGGTCACGATGTTGCTGCCGATAAAAGCAGTGACCTTCCACATCGGAATGGCGCACACAATTATGACACCAATCCAGCCCAGGAGCCCTAGAGCTGCGCCCAGGATTTGTAACCCACCAGCCACCATCGTGAAGCACTGATTTGTTCTTTTAGTCGCTTCAAATGAAACTGGGGACTTGAAAGGCCTCTCTGCAATTCCTCTCTGGCAGTGACGTAAGCCTGTCGGTTGGTTGTGTCCTTCTGTGATGGAGGCAAGTCCACCTGTTAGTCAGGTAAATGTGGTAGATGTGAGAGGATTGAGAGGAGCGCTGGTACATATGATCTCCTCTCTGAGAGGAGGGGCCATGAAGTAAAACAGCTCACCGTCATCAGTGCCTGCTCATCAGATCCACTCCCACCAACTCCACTAACCCTAACCTGTTTACCCTCCCACGATCTACGATCATTATGTTTAACAAAAGAAAACATGTGAGACTGCTTTGCACACAGCCATGATAAAACATACAGTTTGACCATAACACAAGCATGTTATTAAAAAATAAATTATAGTACGACATTTAATTAGTTCATCTTCCCTCTTAATTCGCCCTCCCCAGCAGGAGGGTGGAGTAACTTCCTGAGTGACAGATGACCCAAGTCTGTTTTTAAAGGACAATAGCCTACTTCTGACGAAAACTTCAGACGGACCATATATGGTGTTGTGCTCGGGGATTTCTCTGTATTACACCTTCACAAACTATGGATGACATGCTGCTGGAGTCTAAATAGATATCTGGAATGTCCTCACTCAACTGTGACAATTTTACAGCATGAGAGATGATGGTTTCATTTAAATGTCAACAAAGTGAATATGTCGACTGCTTAAAATCACTTTTGACATTTTCAATAATTAATCACGACCACAATCTTTCGTTTGACTATCTAAGCATGAACATACAAACTATAATTATAAGTTACTACGAGTTATCGCTAAGATTAGATATCATAGGAAAAATACATTATCAACATGCAATCTGGGAGAAATTACTTTTCTCTTTCACGTATATGATGATGATGATTTTGAGAAGACAGGGTTGCATCTCTTCGCCAAAGACATTAACTCCACTGTCACATTTCACTTTGTGTTCTGTCTTTCATTCTTTTGATCAACACACATACACAATCTAACCTTTACATTTGCACTAAAGCACATGATAGTTGTAAATACCAACTGCTAAATGAGGTTAAAAGAGGTTAAAAGAGGTTGTAAACATACAGCCGTACAGCTCTATGTGCAACTGAAAGTGTATGTTAAAACTAGAAAAACGTTCAACATGTTGCTTCAGACAAAACAACAGAAACATATCACTATCCACAGTCTTCTTTTAAATAGGTTTCTGTGTAAAAAGCAGAATCATTTATGTGTTTCAGGGCAGCTGTAGTCAGTTTTATAGCAGA
The DNA here is from genome assembly GCF_900634415.1 of Cottoperca gobio. Taxonomy (NCBI): domain Eukaryota; kingdom Metazoa; phylum Chordata; class Actinopteri; order Perciformes; family Bovichtidae; genus Cottoperca; species Cottoperca gobio. The sequence goes on from NC_041368.1 coordinate 15,675,073, forward strand.
GTTTCTGCAATCCTCAGTGCTGATGTCGACTGGTATACAGAGGGGGGACAACCCGACGCACACTCTGTCACATACTTGCAATTTAAAAGAAACTCTCAGATAATTACAGAGTCTGTGAAATGGTGAAATGTGCCTTTAGTAATGTTTCTTTAAAAAATTGATTGAATTTATCGGAAACAAATTAAGGTGAAAACACAGTGAAATAAAGGCGGCGGTTGGTTGTTATGTTCAGTCTGTGTGGGTTCTGTGAATCAGACTGAAGGCTGATTGTAAGTGTGAACATATAAGGTCTTTTTGTTCAGAGAAGATCACAGGAAATCAGATATTTATGTGAAATTGGTGTGGGCAGAGTGGGTAAGGGCAACATAGAGGAGTCAGTGTAAGTGCAAGTGCTATGAGATACGACGTCTCTGACAGGTCTGGATTTTGCAGCTTTTAAATGTTGTAACCCTGACATGAAAGTCAAATGTTGAAAGTGTCTCTTCTGTCTGCTATTCGCCGCTCTGCCCAAAGGGAGGCAGCAGCTTATCAGTCTGTCTTTGCTTCCTCTTAGTCAGAGTTAAACCTCCAAGAGACTCTTTCAGGAAATTCCCGGCAGATTATGGTACAAGTAACACACACATCACAAACACACACAGTAAAGGTTTTGAAAGAAGAAGCTGGACTGATATCCAAATCGTATCTTTTGTTTAAATGCTGTCAGTTTAATGTCATGTATGTTGGTGTGAACATGTACATTTCATTTTAATATGCCCATGACACGGCGACAAAATACACATCTTGGTTTTGTTTGTAACTTTATATGCACAAAGAGAAAGAGTGATGTCAGGGTAGTTGTGAGAGTGTGGAAAAACCCAGTTTTCAAAGAGCTTCAAAGTGCAGTTTTTAATATGTCCAAAAATTCTTAAGCAGCCATTAAATCCAAGGCTCCCTACTTTTTTCAAAGGACATATTACTTAGTAACTGAGAGTCCGCTTATAGAGCAGTATAGCCACCAACCTGTGACCTAATAAAGCCTGCCAGTGGAAATCCCTATATTTCTTTGAAACGGGAAGTGATTGTGATGATTGGTTAAGAGACATTTCAAAAAGAAATATATATATATATATACAGTATATCTCAAAAGTGAGTACACCCTTTAGATTTTTGCAAATATTCTGTTATATCCTTTCAGGGGATAACATTATCCTACTGAAACTTTGATATAACTTAAAGTAGTCAGTGTGCTGCTTGAATAACAGTATAGATTTATTGTCCTTTGAAAATTACTCAGTACACAGCTGTTAATGTCTAAACAGCTGGCAACAAAAGTGAGTACACCCCATAGTGAACATGTCCTAATTGTGCCCAATGATGTTGTTTTCCCGCCCTGGTGTCATGTGACTCGTTAGTGTTACAAGGATTCAGGTGTAAATGATAAGCAGGGCTGTTAAATTTGGTGTTTTGGGCACAATTCTCTCTGAATGCTGGACAACATGGCACCTCATGGCAAGGAACTCTCTGAGCGGCTGAAAAAAAGGATTATTGCGCTTCACAAAGATGGCCTTGGCTATAAGAAGATTGCCAACACCATGAAAATGAGTTGCAGCACAGTGGCTAAGATCATACAGCGGTTTTCCAGGACAGGTTCCACTCGGAATAGGCCTCGCCAGGGTCGACCAAAGAAGTTGAGTCCACGTGCTCAGCGTCATATCCAGAGGTTGGTTTCCAAAAATAGACGTGCGAGTGCTTCCAGCATTGCTGCAGAGGTTGCAGAAGTGGGATGTCAGCCTGTCAGTGCCCAGACCATACGCCGCACACGGCATCAAATCGGTTTGTATGGCCGTCGCCCCAGACAGAAGCCCCTTCTGAAACCGATGCATAAGAAAGCCCGCAAACAGTTTGCTGAAGACAATGAATCCAAGAACATGAGTTACTGGAACCATGTCCTGTGGTCTGATGAGACCAAAATAAACCTGTTTGGGTCAGATGGTGTCCGGCGTGTGTGGCGGCACCCTGGTGAGGAGTACCAAGACAAATGTGTTTTGCCTACAGTCAAGCATGGTGGTGGCAGCATCATGGTCTGGGGCTGCATGAGTGCTGCCGGCACTGGGGAGCTGCATTTCATTGAGGGACACATGAATTCCAATATATACTGTGACATCCTGCAGCAGAGCATGATCCCCTCTCTTCGGAAACTGGGCCGTAGGGCAGTTTTCCAACATGATAATGACCCTAAACACACCTCCAAGATGACAACGGCCTTGCTGAAGAAGCTGAAGGTTAAGGTGATGGACTGGCCAAGTATGTCTCCAGACCTAAACCCAATTGAGCACATGTGGGGCATCCTCAAGAGGAAGGTGGAGGAGTGCAAGGTGTCCAACATCCGTGCACTCCGTGATGTCGTCGTGGAGGAGTGGAAGAAGATTCCAGAAGCAACCTGTGCAGCTCTGGTGAATTCCATGCCCAGGAGGGTTAAAGCAGTGCTAGATAACAATGGTGGTCACACAAAATATTGACACTTTGGGCACAATTTAGACATGTTCACTATGGGGTGTACTCACTTTTGTTGCCAGCTGTTTAGACATTAACAGCTGTGTACTGAGTAATTTTCAAAGGACAATAAATCTATACTGTTATTCAAGCAGCACACTGACTACTTTAAGTTATATCAAAGTTTCAGTAGGATAATGTTATCCCCTGAAAGGATATAACAGAATATTTGCAAAAATCTAAAGGGTGTACTCACTTTTGAGATATACTGTACATACATATACAGAAGTGTGATTTTGACAAAGAATATATACCTTTGGTGCAGTAAATCTACCTCAATATAAAGCTTGTAATTTCTGGGCTGGAACATGTTTATGAGGTCCTCTCAGGCCAACAGTTTCTATTGCATTATACTGCCACTTACTCATCTTGTTAGACAGACGCTTTAACAGCTTGCTATCTTTAATATGACCGAAGAATATGCGTTTCAGTTTGATAGTTCACAAGTTGTATTCTTGTCAATTGTGACCATTGTGCAATCTCGCCCCTGTGGCAAACATAAACATTTCTCAACATGACAATAACATTTTGTATCACAGTGTTTCTTAAATGAGGAATTACACAGTTACTTATAAATATGTTTTAACGGAAGTGTTATTTTTGAATAATTTGAAGTTTAAATGTGCAGGAGAGCTACATAAACATATAAAAACTTCCCCAATTTCTTCTGCATGAAACCTGCACACAACTTAGTAGAGATTTGTTACACAAGTAGGTTAAAACGTAGAGTCAAGATATAAATTAAAATATATACCTTGCCCGATCAGAAAGATGAGTAACTGATAGTAAAAGAGGATTTTTCTTTCTTCCATACCTACACTGAGAGCACACAATTTAACATTTATGTTGAGTAACTAACACACCACATACTCTCAGTTTACTCTCATCCTCTACCAATGTTTTTGACTGATCCAAATCACATTTAAATCAATCTCCTGAAGTGTGACCACTTTATATTTGACACACTGAAACAGAAGACTTACAGTTATGAATACAAAATAACACATCGTTATGTCTACTTGTCTTGTGCTTTAACCTCAGATGTGTACAGCTCTTCCAGCAGGACAGTATCAGTAGTTCCTGGAAGAGTGTTTATATATTTCCATCCTGTATTTAGGTTACTGCAGTATAATCAGTGTGTTGGCTGTAGTTGCTGACCCATCTGAATTTCCCTTGGCAGTGAATTAAATAAATAAACATTTTATTCATACAGTCGGCCCTTTACGAAATACCCTCTCCACACACCCAGTTGTATATTGTGTTTTATCTGCAGCTGGAGAGAGGGAAGAGCTCACAATCCACAAGCGCACATAAGGAAACAGTGAAATAGATAATCCCTCTGCTAACAGAAACTCATTTATCAACTCTTGTGAGAGCCGTTTAGGGAAACTTCACTAACTGCACAAATACATGCGGCGTTGTTGCAGTATTTATAAGCAAAGAGCTGCTTCGGTAGCATAGGATGAGAATGAGCAGTTTAAATTAGGGGTGGTGTTGGTGCCTTTGGCAGCGGTTCAAAAAACACAAAGTAACCAATTAGAGCTTTGTCAGCGAGATTTAAAAACGAGGATGACTGGGGATTGCTCTGGTTGTTATTTGTGTATTTGAGTGTTGATTTACTTATTTGATTCTTGGTACCGTTTGATGAAGATTCTAAAATCTTTGTTAGCTCAAACCGGTAGCACAGGCGTCCCATATACAAAGACTTAGTCCTTACCCACAGCGGCCACTGGTTCGAGTCCGACCTGAGGCTTTTGCTGTATGTCGTTCCCTCTCACTCCCCCTTTCACAATCTTCACTTCTCTATCATAAAGGCATGTAAAGCCTGAAAATATAACTTTTATACAACATTTATAAGACAATAATATATCAGAGTTTTTTCTTTAACTTATGCACAAAATACAGCTTGCTGGAGAACACACTGCAGTTGCTGTTGGTCAGCGACTCCACCATCTAATACTTCTTGTTTAAGCATGCAAATAAAGAATTTGATAGTATTGACATTCAGATATGATTTGAATTGTTGGCACATTATTTGTTTCCTTCCTAAATACCAAGATAATTTCGATTAATTACCTTTTATCAGGCTTTATCTTATCACGGTTACTAGGTTAGCTATTCTTTAGCAGTGTTTGACTAATACTGAAGTGTGATAATGTATCCACGTATACGAGATAAAAGTGTGTCAGAGTGTGATAGTGGCATTGTAGTGATCACAAATCTGTTGGACTCACCTGTCTAGAAATGTAAAAGAGAAACAGCCATGTCAGCGTTATCTTATTTTCAAGGAGGTGTTAGTTTATATGAAGCAGAAATAGGCCAAATTGTATCTCGCTCAATCTGCCTCGTAGAGAACATTACGTTAAATCTGCTCCGCCAGATAAAAGTCCAACAATTGATGATTTGTCTCTGTATCCAAATTCCAATATATGTACTTTATTTTTTAGTCTATTCCACATACATCATGTGCTGTCGTATACTCACTGACACTATGTGTATTAATCCACAGCTGAAAATAGTCCCCAACAAATATACTTTTTAAACAGATTTGAGTAACTACAGTGCCCAGCTGTTTTATGAAATTACTGAGGGATTTGTTTCTAAACTAAATTATGTATCTGTGACCCTTTTTTATTTAATTTTTTAAGATTGACATCATCAGTGTGTACCAATGGGCTTGGAGATGTGTGTAACAAACATAGAAGAGAGGTCAAAGGTGACTGTTTTGTGACCCATGTTTCAGTTTAGTTGTTCTGTGTTTATCACACTGTTGTTGCTTAAAAGTGTGTAGTGTAGTTTGTGTCATATACGCTCCCAAACATGAAAGCAAAATTATTCATATAACTATAAAATATATTCCCGATGTTTGTAGTTTGCCATTAACTCAAAGTTTACTGTATGCATCGTGTGACTCAGTGAAGATGGTATGTGTTATAAAGAACTGCTATAAAAACTGTCACATCATGTTTCATTCAAGACTATAAAAACATGACGTGACAGTTTTCATCACAACAAAACAAAACAAAAATAAATAAGGAAATATATAACAGAAAACAGATGGAGAAAGCTAATATTTAATATGTGCTGAAGGTCTACACAAACATACACACACACACACACACACACATCTATTAGAATATATGTATATATATTCGTTGCAGTTCGTTCATGTGGTCACCTATCTACCACATAACAAGCTATGCTTCGACACTCATTACCTACTGACAGCAATAAAGCAGACACACCTAGAGCTACCATGGGCAAAAGGTTAAACCATATAACTTCTCTTCATGAAAAAGCACACAAACGAGCACCAACACACCCAGGTGGTAAATGAGGCCAATGCCCTGGACTCGCCTGATTGGCTTGGTTTGACGGGTGATGTCATCTCTTAGGAGGGCCTGACTTCTTAGAAATAAAACGTTAAGCAGATAAGGGTCATCGACTCCGTAGGAGCAGCAGAAGACAGGAAAACAACATCTGAGTGGACACGTACACGCAGTAGGAAGCATACTGTGACAAATCGACACTTCTGTATTCAACAGCAGGTGCAGAAGCTACAGCTCTAGGAGGAATCATACCTGGTGGGAAGACGAGTCGACAAACAGGAGCTTGAAGGGCAAAATCTAGAAGGCCTTTCAATTTTTGCGGGAAAATAAAAGGTGGAAAGGGAAGGAAAACCAAGAGAAAGAAAAATTCAATAAAGAGGAGCCAAGAGGAGAGGAAGGACAAATAAAGGAACTTTTGATTCAAAGAGGGGACGCCTGTCTGAGTGCACGATGGTGTCTTTGGCACTTGAATTGGTCGGCGTCATTCTGGCAGTGCTCGGCTGGGTGCTGAGTGTGGTCAGCTGCGCCCTGCCGATGTGGAGGGTCTCAGCCTTCATTGGCTCCAACATTGTCACAGCTCAGGTGTACTGGGAGGGCCTGTGGATGAACTGTGTGTTCCAGAGCACGGGGCAGATGCAGTGTAAGGTCTACGACTCCATGCTGGCTTTACCCCAGGACCTGCAGGCCGCCAGGGCGCTCACCATCGTGTCCATAATTGTGGGGGTGTTGGCTCTCCTCATCTCTGTGGTGGGAGCAAAGTGCACCAACTGCATGGAGGATGAAGGGGTTAAAGCCAGAGTAATGGCCGCCGCAGGTGGATCGTTCATCACAGCAGCTCTGACCCAGCTGGTGCCTGTTTCCTGGTCCGCACACACCATCATAATTGAGTTCTACAGTCCGCTCATCCTCTCTGGTCAGAAGATGGAGATCGGGGCGGCGCTGTATCTGGGCTGGGCCGCCGCGGCCTTGCTGCTGACTGGAGGGTCCATCCTCTGTTGCAGTTGCCCTCCACAGGAAGAGAAACTAGCGAGGTACAGCGTGCACCCCCAGAGTCGTATAGCATATTCCGCCGCACCGAGGTCAAACGTTCCAAGCTCCTACAACAGGAGGGACTACGTGTGAGAGAAGAAGACAGGACCGATGGGGGAGAAGGAGGAATTGTGACCTCCTTCACACTATTATTACTTGTATCCTGCTTATTTGTTCACTAGGAAATGGTACAAGAGCCAAACCAGTTTGTGGACATTTACGTTATCATAAATGTGTGTAAATATGAAGGCAGTTTTTTTTATTGATACTTTTGAAAATAGATTTGGAAACTCTATACAGATGTTTGATGGTACTGTTTACAATTACCATTGGTCTAAATCAAGTTTAAGAAGATGTGACCAAATATAGTAGGAGAAGTTAAAAAATTTGGTCTATGTGGTCAGTTCAACGAGGAGAATTTATCCCATATATATTTATTATTTGTGTTTATAACATTTACATTGTGAATGCTCCTCTTTGTACTGATCAGTGTCTACATACCAGGTGTCGTGCTGTCAACTATTATAAAGCAAATAGAGACACGGTTGAGTATACAGCTGAGCAAAATGGAGCTTAGTGTGGGCTCCAAAGCAAGGTCAACATGGCGGAGTGGACTGTAAAAAGAAGTTATGTAAAATGAACATTTGGTTGGGTGATATGTAAGTGATTTTCTATCTCTATCACATCTCACAGTGCATTATGTGGCTGTGTTTAGACATTGTCTACATGCTTTTGTATAATGGCTTTGTTTCATTAACATTGTATGTGTTTGCCTATAATGAGAGAACATTTTGAGTTTACTAAATGTTTTACTCGACTGAAATGATTCAAATAACTTAAAAAATAAAGTGATACAGATTTTTACTGTAAAAGACTATGTGGTAATAATTGATCCTGCTTCAACTTAACAATGATTAAGATGATCATTCAATGTTTAAATACTAGGCATGAGAGAAAAGGGTTATATTCACGGTGTTACTTTAAAAGCATAGCTTTGCAAGCTACCAACTACTTCCCACTGGAAGAAGTTGAACTACCACAAAGCTATTGTAGGGAGAAATCTAGTTTCTTTAAGAAATTGACAATGTGATACGAAATTATAACAAAATGTACAAAAAAACAGGATAAATGACACTCAATTGAGTTTTACAGTGGCCAATTCTTCACAGATCATGCATGAAGCAAAACAATTTAAAACCCCACTAAAAAAGAATTGGACTTGCACCTTTTTAGACAGTTTGAGCGGCTTGAGCTCTGGTTTTAGAAAACAAATGGGCCCGTTGTCTTACTCGCCAGTTGCACCTGGTGTAAACAATGGGCCTATGTCCTTCATGTCAGAGCAATCAAAGAGGTTCAATTGCAGTAGAGCAGAGGTCTTCAACAGGGGACATTTTTGGTTGATTAGACCATTTGTAATTTAATTTAATTTATTTATTTTCTCACAAATTTAAATGTCTTTAAATACACATTAACATGAATCCAACATATTGTAGCGAACGGATAAATGGAGGCAGAAGACGTTATCTTTCAGTCAGCAATGCACACATTCAGTATTAATTGAATAGCTTAGTATTGAATGCACAATAACAGGGTAGCTATGTTTATACATGGCACTAGGCCCAGTTTAATATAAAACACAGTTGTATACAATATATATATATAGTAGGAGGGTCCCTGCTCCATCTCTCCATCAGTTTGGGGGTCCTTGGCCTGAAAAACGTTGCCGACCCCTGCACTAGAGAACCAATGGTAAAATAAAAATAAAAATCTTTCCTTTCCTTTTATGGCACAAAAGTAGTAGTAGTAGTTAGCCACAAAATAATGGCAAAGTCATTTAAGTACTTGAATCACTATGCAGATATGAATGTAGTTGAACTACCAGCAAGCTATTGCAAAATGCTACTTTAATTACATGTAGTTCACTACTCCCCCAACAGTGAATATATATGTATAAATAAGTGATAAGGTTTGGATTCCATATACTGTATAAGTAAAAGTGGAAATTCTAATTAAGATTAACAATATGTTTAAGACGTGTGTGCACATCTTTTACAACAACAGCATTTAAGCAGATGTTGATGATGTTTTACAGAGTTAGTCACGCCTTTTCCCTCGTACGTCAGAGTTTCATGTGGCATATGTTTTTCTTTTCGTTTCCGATGTGATGGGAGGAAAGTCCCTGTTTGGTGTCTGACTCAGAGCCTGAACCACAGACATCAACTCTTCACAGTTTTGAATAGTCAAATGATCTCTCTGTGTTCCTGCAGCGGTGCTCAGGTACAACAGAGGAACCTTACTACACAACACCTCTTTCTGATCCGCTGAACAGCACGAAGCAAAACTCTTTCATTTAAGTTGTTAACTCTGTGAATATAATGGACCCCACCAATAAGTAACAACCAGCAGTGGAGGAAGAAAGCTACTTTTATTTAATAAAAAATCATTTCTACTGAAGTAAAAATAAAAAAGGTATTAATATCAAAATATAATTAAAGTACAAAAAAAAAGTACTCATTATACAGAACGTCCAATTTTAAATGATGTATATTATATGATTGGATTCTAATTAGGGCTGTCCAATTAACATGTTGATTTGAATTAATGAATTAATCACGCGTTAAATATATTAACGCAGATTAATCGCGCTCCTAGATGCCCCTGACTTTTGCTCCGACAGCACGGAGCACGGAGCTCCGAGAGCCCCTCGCTGTTGATGTTCAAAGTACAGCACTGAGTTTCTCTTCACCACATAATTTAAACACATATCGGCGTGCCTTAGCATTTTTCCACTATGATAATAACTTGCTTGGTTTAATATGGACGATGTATTCACTGATTGACAAGAACAGAAGCAATAACATTTCTGTTAATGCTTCAGCTCTTAAGCACATAACACAAGCAGCTGGTCAACACAGGTGTACTGATACAGATAGCCTTCAGGTCTTCACTGTTATCTCAACTGATGTTGTCTCATAAACACATAGAACAACCAACAGAGCCTCCCTGTTGTTTAACCTTTGCGTTTGTATATGTGTGTTGTTGCTTTTATATCTTTGTAAGAACTATTTTGGGCTCCACACTCATGATGTGAGGTTTTTGTGGCGCGTGTTTGGATCAGCCTGTTATTCAAACACATAAGCGATGAGCAGTTGAGATTTATGTGAGTGATGTCTCCAAAAAGATAATATTTTCCCTGTTGTGTTATTCCTCTTGATAAGACAAAAACATTATATTAGAGACACTTATTTTATAGTAATTCCATTAGTTCTCAATTTAAAATAAATTTTGAGTAGTCTTTTTCTTTAAGGTACACTCAACCACATGTGTCTACCGGAGTTAGAGTAAAGGAGTAAAGAGTTTAACCGATACTGAGAAGATCACACTGTCTGTATGCCAAAGGTGTCTGAGAATCGACATATTATGTATTCTCTCCGTTCATATTTGCTCTGGGTGCAGTTATTCCGGTTTCCAGCAGAGCTTTTGAGATTGTTTTCCTAACACGAAATCCTGACTGTTTAAGAAACCCACAAGACTGGAACCAGGAAGTAACGATAGGTCAATAGCATCAGACAGACAGTCTACTCATAGTCTCATTGTGTGTTTCTCTGCTTACAAGCTTTCCAAGAAGTGTGACGCTGAAGCTAGCTCTCTGTTCTCCATGTGTTAACTATTGCATGTAAGTCAGCATTTATGTTTAGGGAACTATAGAGGTTGTTTTTTTTGTGATTACTTTAAACACAACTTCTCCTTCCCTTTTATCCAAGAGACAGCCATCTTACTAGTGACCAACTGCAGACACTCCCTCCCACCATCAACCCCCCCCTGCCTCCAGCTCCCCTCCTCCACTATATGTGCACAGGTGGTGTGCTTTTTTTGATGTAAAGACTGCCTCCTGTAAAGACTGCCTCCTCTATCACCAGGGGGACTCCTCCTCGCTCCCCTGAGGTATATAAGCTTTGTTTCCGTTGCAACATCTCATAGCTACACCACACCCTCATAAAGGTGCTCACACTTTTCAAGGACACCTGAGGACCTCAACTGCGATCTGAAAGGTTTGTTGGAAAATCCGTGGACTCACTATTAAAGTTTTGTTCTGTCATCAGACTAAGAGGCAGCATGTCGATGGGCTTGGAGATCGTGGGCATTGCCCTTGGACTCATTGGTTTTATCCTTGCTATACTGACATGCGCCCTGCCAATGTGGAAGGTGACGGCTTTCATCGGAGCCAACATCATAACTGCTCAGACCATCTCGGAGGGTTTATGGATGAACTGTGTCACCCAGAGCACGGGCCAGATGCAGTGCAAGATCTATGACTCGATGCTGGCCTTGCCTCAGGAACTGCAGGCCTCCCGAGCGATGATAATCATCTCCATCATACTCGGGGTGCTCGGGGTCATGATCTCCATCGTCGGCGCCAAGTGCACCAACTGCATTGAAGACGAGCCGTCTAAGGCCAAAGTGATGATCATTGCTGGAATCTTCTTTGTCCTCGGCGGCCTTTTGGTCCTCATCCCCGTCTCCTGGACAGCCAGTGTCACTATCCGGGATTTCTACAACCCCCTCCTGGTCAACGCGCAAAAGAGGGAGATTGGAGCATCGCTCTACATCGGCTGGGGAGCGGCCGCCCTGCTCCTGATTGGTGGGGCGATGCTGTGCAGCAGCTGCCCGCCGAAAGAGAAGAAGTACAAGCCGCCCCGGATGGCCTACTCCGCCCCACGCAGCGCCAGTGCAGGCGGAGGGTACGACAGGAAAGACTATGTTTGAACGAGTGTGTCTGACAGATTTGGAAAGTAAGATAAAATGAAAATGTTTGTTGCACATGAGGGTTTTTGTGTGTCTGTGTTGTATTTTGATGTCTGAAACCACAGGGTGAACCCAGACAAAACGACTCCGACATGAAGGTGTGTGTACAATTGTTGCTTTGCTTTGTTCATTTACATATTTTTAACACCGTTGCCTTGCTATAATCCAGCAGGTGCGTCTGAGGCTTCAGTATGTGAAATTTAGAGCCTGTTGCCCAGTAAAACATAACTTTATTCTTTTGAAATGTTAAACTGCATCCCTTTGAGAACATTTATACTCAAGCTTCTGTGGCATAATGTGAATCTGAAAACACCTGCTTGCTTCTTGTCTGTGTGTGTCGCTCTATCATTAGCTGTTGGCCTGCTGGTGTTGTGTTTCACTGAAACCTTCAGTTAAAATGCTGTGTGTGTCACTGACAATGACAAGGAAAAGCCGGCTCTCATTTTACATGGATTTGGTTGTGTGATTGTTCAGCCTATGTGTGTGTGTGTGTGTGTGTGTGTGTGTGTGTGTGTGTGTGTGTGTGTGTGTGTGTGTGTGTGTGTGTGTGTGTGTGTGTGTGTGTGTGCGTGTGTGTGTGTTTTGCATGTGTTATTTGCTTAGCAGAGTTTCTCCTCACACTGAAACTAAAGATGGATCCATGATATGGCTCCAGGTAACAACTTTATCTTCTTCCTCATAGTTTCACTGTCTGTTTGAGGACATAGAAAAAGACTGTTTCGGTTTTCGCACAAATACTTTCTATGTGTCTATACCTGGGAGTTTATTTTATCTTTCTGTAGTAAAATGTATGTGTTATGTATTCTAACATCACATACTCCTCTGTGTGTCTGTGTTTCAAATATATTTTGTATTGTGTCTTTTTTTTTATCTTACTTTTTGTATATTTTATATCTATCATAATCAACAGCCTGTATGGTCTTTGTATGTCAAACAAAGAGCCATAGAACCACTTTGTATGTGTGTGTGTGTGTGTGTGTGTGTGTGTGTGTGTGTGTGTGTGTGTGTGTGTGTGTGTGTGTGTGTGTGTGTGTGTGTGTGTGTGTGTGTGTGTTACAGCCTGAGTGACTATGACTACAGCTGGTATAGGATGTTAGTTTCCACATCCGCAGTAGAAATTAAATATTTAACTAATTCATCTTCATCTTCATCTTCATCACTTTTAAATACGATTTTGTGTTCAAAATTCAACACAATTGTTTTTTTTACTTGTCTCGTTCATACATTGTTAAAAGAGATCATTTATTTAAAAAATGCTTTGTTAAATGTTTTATAGTAGTGCTTGAATTTTAAATGTGTTAAATATTTCAATAAAAGTCCAACTAAGAATGATGTGGGAGTTTTTCTTCCTCTTTTATCAATTATTTTCTATTCTTTGATCGCTATAAGAATACAGGAGGCACATCATGTGCTACCAAAACAAACGAGTATCAGTCTAAATCAAATAGTTTACAAAGCTGACTGTTGGGTTGGGCTTTGGGAGTTAGGTTTCTTTGTTTAGCTCGTGTTACAGGTGAGTTAAATTCATCTGTCACTTTTGCCAGAGAGCTAAATAATATTTAGGTGTGGCAGGTATCATAGGATTTGTTAGGCTGCCATACACCTGTCAGAGATGTGTGCCTGTTGGCTATATTATGGAGAGAGACTTGAATGAACGGACAAAAAGGCAAAAAATGCAAAATTAGCGGTAAAGACGAGAGAGACAGAAAAGGAACAAACACCTTTCCAATAATTGGTCTGGCAGTTCTGACAAAAAGCTACATGCAGAATATTTGACATACTGGCAAACACCATGTTGAAGTACTACTGCTCCAGTGTAATGTAAATGTACATTCAAATAATAATAAATACATATTGTGAAAAAATCTATTAAAGCATTGTCTTGCCGTGTTTATGTTGCGTAAGGAAGACAGATGTGGTGGATTGTTAATGCAGAAACAGGAAATGTCGGATGTCACATGATGAGTCACAACTATCTACAGCCTTAAGCCTTGAAAAGCCCACGCCACTGAACAGTTCTCTGTCACCAGGTTTAGAGCGCACACACACACACACACACACACACACACACACACACACACACACACACACACACACACCTCGCCATACCTATGTAATCTCAAGGGACCATGATCAAGGTGGGTCAGTTCACTAAATTCACATATCAAAAATAGCTTACATGCTCGTGGGCATGCACAATACAAATGTTGCTCTATAGCGCCACTAGTGGTCAAAAACTACACAGGGTACCTTTAATGAAGTTAAGCATACATTAATGTAGTTTTTTTAATAAATAAGAAGAAATAAAACAAGGAATTAATCGTTGTTATCACTGCATTGGAGTATTTCAATGGGAAGTCAAACAGTGTGCAGCTGATGTTGTACACGACTAGTGAACAAAGTGAGAACTATAGTCGAATGACAGGGCAAGAATAAAGGTCGTTATTGTTCGCCACATATGTTATTGATAGCACATTTGAATGTCAGCTTCTCTTTCCATCCAGAACACGTGCAGGTGCAGTTGACAGGTAGCAGATTTCTCACAAACAAGATGATGATCGAACAGCAAAGTCCAACAGGTACCTGATAGAGACTCTGGAAAGTATAAGCCCAGGTTATCAGTTATTTTTCTAACCTCACAGACTGATTGACTGTAAAGTTGTGTAAAAGCAGATAAACTATCTGTTGCAAAAATCTTCCTTAGGCGAGTGTCAATAGATATGTTGTATTTTAGACGAATAAATTACACATTTTAAAGGACTAAACATGATTAGGCAGTACCACACTAGGTGCAAGATATGAGATGAATAAATTAATAAAATGGCCAGAAAAAACAATATAATCCATCTATTTATATTATTATCTATTATGTTGCTTTCCTGATCAAATAAATACTTTCTATACTCTTTATTTTGTGTATGCGTTTGTGACATAGCTTAGCTCTAAATCTATTTACTCATGAGGATAGAGGTCGCTCTGGTCATCTGGAAGGAGCATCCTGAACTCAATGGATATCAGACACATCCCAGCACCAGAGCCAACACATGAACATGACCTGAGCTTCCACACATAATGAAAGAAAAATTATTCTTCTGAGAAAAGAAAAGAAAAAGGCACTTGTTGTGTGCACTGACTTCTATTTTCTGACTCCTGGCAGTGTTTTCTTAAAGAAGAACATTCCTTTCCTCAGAGTGTCCTGATAATTCTTCAGCTCTTATCGGGGAGCTTTGAGCTTTATGACATAACGTGTCTTCAACATAATTATATCTGTGAATACAGATACATTGGCGCTCTTGTGGAAGACTAAAATAACAACTAATTGGAATAAAATATTTCGCTATCACCATTTATATGATAAACGGATAAACAATAAATACAGGATACTGACAACCAGCCAGGCTATTTATTTTTACGTAAACATATAAATTGTTTTTCCTATTATTTGATATTAGGACCTTTTTGAAACCCCTGAATATTTTCCAAATCATTTTTTAATGAAAACATATAAGGTGGCCACTGGCCGGGCAAAGGTCTATAAAGGTGACACACGCACTGAAACCATCACAGTGCACCAGTGAAAGCAGAAATATCAGTGAAGCAGATGTTAAGATCCATTGTCTTGTAAATTAGCAGAAATTTGATTGGCTGATACCAAGAGGGGCAGTTGTGGGTTGACTCATTTAAATGCTCTTGTTGATGCACATTTATTTAAGCAACTTTTTCAACTTCTGTGTTCTTCTCTTTGGTCTAAAAGATTGTGAATGTGTGTGGGACTTACACATCGTGTCAATGAAGGCAACAAATGACTTGTCGATCTTTTGCTGAAGGAAAATAACATTTTGTTTTTTGTTGATAGTTTAGTGTATTATCTTTGCAGAGCTTCTTCAGCTGAAATACAATTAAAGATTTCTTATTGTAGCTCAGTGGTTAATAAAGTATATTGGTCACTAAATAAATGATCCTCCTCTACTCAGTATTGATTGTTGCTTAAAATACAGTATGTGTTTTTATTAGTGTGTGTACTTGTAGATATTAATTAGAAAATATATGTAGTTTTATACTATTTTAGGGGGCCCTTTTAACATCTGACCAGGGACAACGGATGATAAATAACCTTTTGTACATTTTGTTTAGTTAATTAATTAGTATTTTCCCTGTCCAATTACCTAATAAAATAAAATAAAAATACATGCTGCATGCAGTACAATTTAGGCAGGTCAACTGTAAGATCATCTTTGCTTTAATTAATCAATCTCTATGATAATAAACAATATATTTATAAAATAAAGCATCTAGGAAGAGCAACAACGAGTTTGAATCCTCCATTTTAAGTTTGGAAGTCAAACTGGGCAATTATTTTACTTTCCATTTGAATGTATTTACTTTCTTCATAGCATGATATGTTTCATCACTCCAGATGTTTCTCTTATAGTAAAAAAGAAAAGCAAAATACACCTAGAAAAAAACATCGCTGACTTTCATGTAATGTGTGTGTATGTGCAGGCACTTTCAAAAGGAGCAAGTTGAGAACAAAGACACATGTTTTCTTTGCTGTGCTCTGTGTAGCATGAAGAAGAGCTGACGTTAACTGTCGGGACGTTCAGCTTCAGTACACAAAAGTAAAACCATAGTACTGTCTGTGAACATCTGTCCATTTTCAAGTCAGATTGAAGCAGAACCTTAACTTTAAAACTGTCACTGACAATTCTGTCTTGTCTATCTTGACAATTATTTAGTTCCATATTTAGTCTTTCAACAATCTTTTAATTATTTTAGTTTTGTTCATTTGACCAATGTCTATTGAATCTCTCTTGTATTAGGGAGGATCCATAGGCTACATCCAGCTTTAAATGGATATGGATATATTGTATGTCTTTTATTATGATGTTTCTCTCTTCTGTGAATAAACACTAAATCTGCTATTGTGGTGCAATATTCCAACTTGCTGCCAATACAATGTCATTTCAAATAACTTGAATTATTTGAAATAAAAGGCAGCATTTCAAACAATTGCATCACCTAAGATAGAATAATATAGTTGAACAAAGTGTATTAGCTTTAGAAACATTGTGATGTGTGTTGTGACACAATTTTGAATAGAATAAAAAAATGCAAAGTCATCCACTAATTCCCTTTTCTTCTCTCAGTTGGGTCTGTAGCGTGCCTCTGTCTCATGTCATCACTATGGAGACTGCTCACAGCATGCTTTATCCCTGCAGACACGTCTCCCATAGCAATGAATGTTTGGATACGCAGCAAGGGAGGCCAGGTTCTGCAGGCCCATAGACTGAAGGGCTGTTTTATGTTCCTGAGGAGCAACAAACATAAGGACAATACAAAAAAAATATTAAAAAGTTATAAAATACAACACACATTAGTTACCTCTGCAGTGGAAAGTAATATACAATGCAGCAGTAGACACACACTTAAATGGTGTTTTAACGTTTCCTAAAACGGCTAAGTAACCTGCGCAGGATGACATTTACTATCAAAACAATCACATGTTTGTTCCCCACAGACTTGTTTGTCGTGTAGAAGACAATGGATTACCTGATCATTTACTGTAAGCTGTCCTCACAGTGGGAGCCGCTTTATTCAGTGCAGTAATCAAAACATTTAGTTGGGGATGGTGTAGCTCACACTGTGCCACCACCTAGTGGCTCAACAAAGCAGTGTGTATATTTTACATGTGTTGTTACTTTTTCCTTCTCCTTTATTGTCCAAATGCAAAGTAGATATATTAGAAAGAGAAGCAGCGTGTTTCAGACTACAGTCCTGTTGAACAGTGCATTAATGCAAGAGAAAAGAAATCCACTTGGACATGTGAAATCATGAAATGTTAACTCAAGTCTAGGGTCGTTTTCAATCAAAATAAATGAATGAAGCAAAGAAAGTCTCTTACACATATATTTAGCTCATTGTGTAACCTGTTAACTTGGAGTTCAATCCTAATATACACTCTTTACTAACTAAATCTATGATTTACAATAAAACAGTTTTTAAAAAAGCCTATATCCCTAGATTGAAGCCAGCTCTCTAAGGTCAAACCAAATATTCATAATAAATCATAATCATAATCAAATGACAGTATAAATAAATATGTGTTATGTTTCATGTCCAGCTCAATCGGGATATTTACTTTAAACAGACAATGCTCCATATTGCTTTTTATTAAACAAATTGCACATGTCACACATTTTGACAATTGGAAACGGTGCAAAATTCACACATTCAAACATGCCAGGGGGTGCATCCGTAGAAGATGAGAAAAATAGACAAGAATAAATAAATGTTCTCATCTTTGCAGAGCCTAAGAGATTAAAATCGGGGAAAGCAACACAACTTGTCAGTGACACAACGTGTGTGGCTTTAAAATAAGTTAAATCATGGGTAAAATGGCATGACACACACTCTTGTACAGTAGGTGGCGGTATGCACCTCAAAGTGTTTTGCGATCCGTCTATAAACCAAGAGAACAAGAAGAAGAGCGAAGACCAACACAAATTGTCGGGTGCGTCATACGTCATGACGCAGTATCAGCTGTTGACGCCGTAGTGAAGCTCCATTCAATCTCGACCTCCGTGTACTCGCACACCGACTCTCTGCTGTCATTGTAACCGTGTTTATACAGTCTATGGTTTAAACTCACATACTGTTTGTCGAAGCCGGTAACGGAGCATATGCTGCCATGAGTGCTTTGTGTCGCCTTATCCAGAGAGGACTGCTGAGCGGGCGGCCGTCGTGTCGTTTATTCGCCGGACAGCAGGATGTGTGCGGGGTGGCTCCCCCGGTCCGGACAGCCAGCTCATCCAGGTACCCTACTAGCTCCCCGGCTAACTGATGCCCTCTGTCTGCCTGGGTTGTCGCGTGGTGTGGTGCTGCTGGGTGGACATGTCAGTCCAAATGTTTCTCTTTTAAAACTGTCCGTTATTCAACCTTTGGACCTTGTCACCGTGTCGTGTCTTTGCATCTGTATTAACCGTTAACTTTACACTGTTTACATAAATGACATTCAGACTCCTGGTTAGCAAGAGAGTTAACCTGCAGTCGAGCTATCATCAACAACTGTCCGTGTGTCTGTCTGCTTTATCCTATTTTGGTTATGTAGCTAAATACAACGGTAATTGCAGTCTTGTATATTCAGCTACATCAACGCTAAACTACCAGTGTATTTGGTAAGCCTAGCTAACATTTCGGTTGTCATACAACACTCCTTTTTAATAAATCCTATAATTATGAATGTTATACTGTTCGGTTTTTGTTGCAACTGGTTCAGAGAGGAATAGTTTCAACCTAATGTCTTTAATATTGCATTATACTGTACACACATTGATACCCCTCTCAGTTTGAAGGTGGGATTTAGGCTACATCCATGTAGATCTCCGTGCACACAGGCGTGTTAGCACCGTTGTTGTAAGGCTTTAGCCTGCTTCAGATTGAGCTATGTGTACTAGGGGTGTAGCTAATGCAATCTGATTTATTGGCAACACATTCTGAATCTATGAAAAGTACAGTGTTAAAATTTTGAAGAGAAAAATAAATATTACATGCACACTTAGTGCCGTTACAACACAATCACAAAAGGGCCTTTGAAATGATCATAGTGTGCTGTTGTGTGTGATTTAATCAGTGAGTTGATCCACAGGACATACCATGTTGACAGCAGGATAATCACTTTAGTCATTCATCAAGCAATAATGCCAAATGTTTGATGGTTCTATCTTCTCAAATGTGAATATCTTTCTGTCTTTTATATTATTATTATATATATTTAATTTATTTCTCTCGATTTTTGGGCTCAAAAGCAAAAACTAATTAACAGATTAATCAATAAGAATATTTGTTAGTCACAACCCTAATAGAGCTTAATCAACATCTTTTATGACATTATCTCAACTAAACTTGAATATAAAAGACTGTTTTTAAGCAGAGCTATTGTATTGTATAGGTAGTCATGTAGTTCCGACTAATCTCTGTATACTGTTACGTTAACATCTGTATTTGCATATTTAAATATGAGGTAAATGACATTTTTCAATTTGCACATTTCATATACAAATGTCAAGTGAAATGCTGTGTTTTTTATATAAAATATTACTTAAACATTAATAAACAATTGTACATGTACTGTATGCTTACATCATGTTGTACCAGTGGAAGCAAAACAGTTTAAACTTAATAAGTGACAAGTCATTTAACAGTGCTGACCCTGGCCTTCTTCTCCTTGAATCTTATATCCCCATAAATCCTGTTTTGAATGGGTCAATTTAGAAAACAAGATGCTCTGCAAATTCTTTTTCACTGTCATTCCTTGACAGTTTCATCAATTTGCAGAGTTTTATATCTTACATTTAATACTGTTCCTATAATAGTGGCATAATTCTCACCACAGACGTAACCAAAGTCTAACTAATCAACATGGATGTTTTTTCCCCAGCCCGGTCAACTTTGACCTATGATGTCTTCGATGGGAAGGGAGAGAGCACTCCCCTGGTGTTTCTCCACGGCCTTTTTGGCAGCAAATCTAACTTCCACTCAATAGCGAAGTCCTTGGTGCAACGCACAGGCCGAAAGGTAATGCAGTGATGAAGACATCACACCTGTTTATTGTTACACCAAAAACAATTCACCTTTTTATGTGTTAGACTTTGTTCTCAGCAGCCAGACACTAGCCCTCTAACAAAAGCATGCATGGGAACGCACAACCAACCATTGTGCTTCCAGTCATTTGATACAACTCCTCGGCAGACTGTATTATTGTAATAAATACTGACAGATACTCTGCTCTTTGGCTTGCTTCTCATCTCATGTGCACAATACAGCCTTTGTTTATGCCCTTTTCTGAGCTACACAAAAAAAAAACGAGCTGACATAAAAGTATTTTTTTGTTTCCGCTCTTATTCCAAGTCCTAACTGTCCTTTGTCCAGTTAGGTGCTGACTGTAGATGCCCGTAACCATGGAAACAGCCCTCACAGCTCAGTGCTGACCTATGAGTCGATGACCGATGATTTGACACACCTCCTCGCCAAGCTGCACATCGAGAAGTGCGTCCTCATCGGCCACAGCATGGGAGGGAAAACGGCCATGACGACTGCCCTGACGCAGGTTAGCAGCTGAGAAACGTCACATTGAAATAATGGTGACGCTGCAGTCCTGTCACTGGGAGTCACTTTTCCCTCTACATTCCTGTCATCTCTGAATTTAATAATCCTCCTCTGTACTTCATGCCACGCCTAGCTGCCCTGCTTCCATTTTGTCATTCGTTTCTCCGCAATGACGTCTCTTTTCCTACCTGTTAGGGGTTCATTCAACTTTAATGTTTGTTATTTTCAGAAATCTACTTGCCTGAGGTCAATTTATTTACTAGCTCCTATGCAAATTGTTTTATTTATTTATTAGCCGTTATAATATAATAACAGCATCGGTACTCAACAGAGGTGAGAAGGAAGTAAGATGGTTCGCTACTTAAATCATCAGCTCAGGAAGAAATTATGTGTTTAATTATTTTTTTGCTTTTTTGAGTTGCTAGATTTACAAGCCCGACGTGGCATTTTACTTGCCCAGGGCAATAAGACGGTCCTTATTGTTGAGCCCTGGTACTCGTATAAGAGTATGCCATAAAAATAAAAAGCCAGAGTATGAGTCATAGTATAGTATAATATGTTAAAAAGCCATTATATAGTATACCATGAGAAATGTCATACTGTGTCACAATATCCAAACTATTTAGTATTTCAGAAAAATGCTCACAAACAAATCATAGAAAATGGCAAAGTATATTATGCCATAAACAATGTCAGTATAGTATGCCATAAGAAATCATAAAACATGGCATATTATAGTATGCAATGCAAACATCTTGAAACTGTCATAGGGGATGGGATGGTATAAAAGAAAAGTCATTACGTTTCCCCCAATCTATCTGTCTCTGTTTGCAGTCTGGTTTAGTGGAGAGGCTTGTGGTAGTGGACATCAGTCCAGCCCAGACCACCACACGCACCAACTTCCGCTATTACATCCAGGCCATGCAGGAAGTGAAGATCTCCAGTGACATCCCGCGGTCCACTGCCAGGAGGATGGCTGAGGATCAGCTGCGCAGTTTAGTCAAGGTCAGGACTCCTTTTTGATTTCACACTACTCACTGTGAAATAGGGTAGGGTGTATGCACAGTACAAAGGTATGTCAGCTTTTCTTTAATACATTAAACTTGGCATAGTTTACCAGGAGTGCACTTTATTTTTCTTGTCAAGTCATTTCCTGTATCTGATATTTGTACCTTCAATAACTGACAGCAGAATCAAGTTCTCAACAACACTGACATATTATCACTTAATAAAGTTGATATGGCAAACTTGTTTTGACTAGTTGTCTATATCCATATCCCAATGGGCAGAATGATATCGCATTTTCAGTGTCTGGTGATAATTCTCTGTGGGCTCATCACTATAAGCAACCCCCTTCACATACAAGTAGTCATGTGATCCATTATTAATATAAAAGTATTGATTATAGCCGCTTTTAAAGTCCAACTCTGAACCATTTGTTTCAGTCTAATCATAATAAACGTATCTTCTCTCCCTCAGGAGCGCTCAGTGCGTCAGTTCCTGCTGACTAACCTGGTGGAGCACAATGGCCACTATGAGTGGAGGGTCAACCTGAGTGCCATCTCGGCGCACCTTGAAGACATCATGAGCTTCCCCAGCTTCGACACCGTCTATGACGGACCTACAATGTTTTTGGGTGGCGCCAGCTCTGCCTATATCAGGTATGACACCACAGACACGGAGAGATCCATATCCTTGAGTCTTAGGTTAACATTATATTAAATGTATTCTCGATCGAGCTGTTTTTCAGATATAATCAACTTTTTTTATTCTGTTAATTGTTCATCTTCCTCACGTGTCTTTTGCCCTCGCATCACCCCGTTTTACCTGATATTCTGATTCCTTCTTTGTCTTTAATCTTGATCCAGCTCCGACGATTACCCAGAGATCGAGAGGCTATTCCCCAACGCTGACATCCAGTACATCCCAGATGCGAGCCACTGGATCCACGCAGATAAACCCTTAGATTTCATCAGCTCCATCATCTCCTTCCTCCAGTCCTAGCTGCCTCCTGCCTCAGAACTTTTTTTAATGCTCAGCACTCCTGAGCGTGCCCTCACTGAAAATGACAGTTAGTATTCAGCAGCTTCAGCAGGAGCAAGTGGAGTTATAAATGATGCTAATATTTGCCAACACTGGACCAAACTCACCTTTTTACAACAGTCAGTCCTTTTTTAAAATATTAGTGAAGTGTAGCGTAGGTGAACTTTTCTTTAATTTAGTCTTTCTGCCAGACAAGTAGTGTAACTAGATTGTCTGGTTTCTAGATGCGTTTTCATTGATTTGTAGGTCAGCAGGTAGACGATATGTAACAGGGCTGTTTTGGAGGTGATGTACTAATCCAAAGAAACTCTCATTTGCACAGTGCTTTCTTTAAGTTGAAACGTTTATGCCAGTAAGATAGAAAAGTGGCTTTAGGCCAAGTATAATCTGGGACTGCTGAAGTGCACCAGCAGTAAGAGGGTTTGATATGAAACTTTTGACAGCACTGGAATGAAACAAATGGTCTATCCGAGAAGCTGAGTGAAGAAAGTGCAAATTAAAAGATGACTCCAAAGGGAGTTTGGCATCATGTCAGGAGGTTCAAGCTCTGCAAAAAGGCTATAATGCAGCCTTGGTGTACAGAGCGTTTGTTGTAGAAAGTTATTTTAAGGTTGATAATAGTGATATATTCAATATGTAACTTTATTTCTCACATCCTCTCCTCTCTGTACCTGCTGTATGTCAGAGATGGGGATTTAGAGTTCAGTGACTTTGTCACAACTAGAGGTCATCGAGAGTGCTGGTTATATTTTTATTAACATAATTATCTATGGAAAAACAAGCTGAAACATTTAAATGCAGAATTTTCACAATCTGTTTCCTGAATATCTCAGGTTACGAGTGAATATGCTAATTATTAAAAACTTAAACTATTCTCCTGTCTGTCTGGCAATAAGCCGTAGTAATGTTGTTGTGTATTTGGTCAGTGTTTTGAAGAAACATGTTTTACTGAGTTATTATCCGTATCTCGCTTATCTTTACGACTAAAGAGCTCTGTGGATATCTCACAAATATATGCTGCAGCAATGTATGTTGTTGTTTAAATGTAACAGTGTTAATATAAGTTCTGTTTCCATGGGTTTGAGCAGTACGGTCCAGTAGTGAAACTGCCATCTGTATGAATAAGCAGGGTGTTGTAAATGTGTACCTCTTTTGTCAAGAGCTCTTTTCCAGTTCTGTAAAACTTGATGATAAAAAAAATAAAAACTTTTATTCTACACTAACAACTAGCTGACGTTAGATTGGCAGCTGGATTGCCAGTTCTGTGTGAATTTTCTCACAAGGAAGCTCAACAGATTGGGGTGTATATCCCTTCATGGCGCTAGATGTTTACAACAGTGTTTTATGTTTGTTTGATGTGAATACGGAAGTCTAAAAGGCTTTAAATTATCAGAATTTAGTTGAGTGAAACTCGGCTTCTTTTTCTTTTACAAAGCTCCAGTTAGTGGAGAAGCTCCCCCTCGTTTTTCTCAACCACAGGAAAGATTAGTATAGTGTGTTGGGTCTCGCTGATGTTCAAACGCAGGCCCTGCTTCAGCTTCTGTAGCTTTACCGTGGGACAAGAATATGTCAAGGGAGAACTCCGTGTCATCAATATAGAAACGTGAATTGATTCAATCGCATTGAAAAGTATTTTGAAGACTAATCATCTGTTCAGGATTGTATATTGTTTCACTGTGAGCATGCATTTTTCTCTTGTCATCAGGTGTAACTTTGCTGTGGCTACATAAGTCAGTTTGTTGAACATGTTGCCCAATAGTGGCACTCGTTCTAGATAATGTCATATATACATTTAAATGTGGACAAGAAGCATATAGGAGTGGATTATATATTATTGAAAATGTACAAACTGGAATCATACAATAAAAGGAAAAATGTGCAACAAAGTTTAATCTTGTTTTCTTTTAATCTTGAAAATGCAACAAGCAAAAGTGAATACAATAAAGATTTAAAGTGATGTAGTGACGAATATACTGCAGTCAGACTTAGCAAGAGGTTTGAAGGAGCTTTTGCTTAAGAATTTCATTTATTTACAACATGACAACAATATTCAAGATATGAAGTGGAAGGTATTCAAGTGTTGAACAAATATATGGCTCATATTTATATTTTATACATAAATGACTAGTCAAAGATCCAACGCATGTTTTCAAACAAAGTGACTATAAGCAAAACATTTTTGACTTTATATTGTTAGACATGATCGTTATCACTGCTTCAATCGAGTGATACGACCTGGAAGCCTTTGTCGCCCTCTGACTCCTGCCCCACTGCATCCCGGTCTCCTTGACGACTGCTCCTTGGCCTCCTAAACTTGTCCAGCCAGTTGCGTGGGGTGGAAGGAGGCGTGCTGGGAGTCGGACCAGCGGAATCCGCAGATCTGGGGATGAAGATTTGTTTGGAGTTGGTTGTGGGAGGGACAGGCGTAGACAAAGGGAAGTTGGTTGGACGCTGGATGGGCGGTTTGTTGTTTCTCCTCAGGAGGCCCAGGCCGGAGGGCTTCTTCTGGGCCTCTGCCTGCTGCTGACTCAGCAGCTGCTGGTGGAGCATCAGCTGGACGTCCTCCTGAGTCAAAGGAAAACAAACATGCTGTCAGAGCACAAGAAACACTGCAACTTCAAATCTACAAAAAGTGACGAGAGACATGTGGGAAACCGAGACTTAACGCATGCGATAAACCAGATTTAAAACTGAGTGGGATCTTTGTTGAATCTTATTTACATTTTACATGGCTGGTTTCAGAGCAAGCCACACTGAGTGATTAACGGACTGCACAATTGTTTCATGGCTTTTTATAAAAATATGTTTAAAAAAGTCATAGTATAGTATGCCACAAAAGCAATTCATAGTATAGTATACCATTTAAAGAATAATTTAAAAAGTTGTTTTTAAAAAGTCATAGGATATGCCATAAGAAATATCTCTATTTGTCTGTGTACTTGTTTGGGTATGTTCTTGGCATATCGCAACACATCTGTCTAGTATAATGTTTGGGACACACAGGAGTGCAGTGTTGAATCTTGGGTAATTTGGACATGAGAAGCATTCAATATTAATTAACTTTTAATAATCAATCGAACAGCGCTGTGTGCAGCATTGGGGGCGAGGCTTCAGGGCTCTGAGGACGGGTTGGGCAAGTCATCCGCAGAAGGGCTCCACAGGCCACCACTCACTGTCAACAAGCAATGAGCAGTTCTCGAACGCTGCAAGCAGCAATACTGGCACTGCACTGGTATTCATCATTTTATGTTTACCATACATTTTCAAATGACCAATTCCACTCCTAGTGTGTGTTTTGGTGACTATTGTACAAAATAGTTTTAAACTAGATTACACCATCTCAAAATGATTTATGCTTTTAGTCAAATCACTGAAATTCAACAAAGCAAGGGACCATCGACAAAGAAAACAATAATTGCGTCTCATATATATATATATATATAAATATTGTAATAGTGATGCTAACATGTTGGTATTTCAGCTCCAAATAGGCAATACTTTCTGCGGATGTGAAATATGTTAAACAAAAATAAAATAAATTCTACAGTAGGTTAGGGGAAATCGGCTTTGATTTTGTGTGTACAGCTGAGAGGAAAATTCGGAAACACTTGCAAAGTTACAGTGTAGTTTCAGTTTAAGCCTGCAGGAAGGCTAGCGCTCACCAGATAAACACATGTGCCTCGGACCAAAACACTATGGCAGGATACCAGCTGGCAGTAACGCCTGCATACACTGTACTCAATGAATTCTAGTTTGTTTTGTGTGTGTTTTACAGCTGAACACTTCAGTCCTGAATGAATCATGTTTAGATGTGTGTCTGTTTGTGTGTGATTTTTCTCAATATGACTCTTTTATTCATATTTTAGTTATTTATTTGTTCAGTGATTACACTGTTCCTTTTCAGTTGCTTCACTGTCTTTGTCTCTGTTAAACGTTAAACTCATTTTAGGTTTTACCTTCCAGGTTTCGAGCTCCAGCGACAGCTCCAGACGCTTCTGTACGGCCTCCAGCAGCTGGTTGTTCAGCATCATCATCTCCGTTTTGCTCCGCAGCAGCTCGGCCTCCATCGCCTTCTTCCTGCACAGCGGAACAGAAAGAATGACACATTCCTCAAAATAGATTCATATCTTTCAGCTTCCTTTAATTCCCCCGTACATCTTGATTGATTTGCTATTTAGAGCATGTGACTGTGTGTACTCACTTCTCTATGGCATCATCTCTGTCTCGTAGTGCCTGCTGCAGAATAGCGCTGTTCTCGGCTCCTTTTCCTTTCCCAGATTTGGACTATTGAATGAACAAGCAAGGGAGGCAGGTTATGTTCTGTCACAACTCGTTATTCTCTGCCTCTAACTTCATTATCTTTGTTAACATGATTCAAACCCACCATCAGTCACACATCTTGTGCCTTTCTCTACAATTCAGTAAAACCAGAAAGACTGATCACTGATACTGTCACTTGTAAACCTGTCAGGCCACATAGCTGGGCAATGAGGAAGATTCCTCATTAGGAGGGACCATGTGAGTCAGCTGTAAGATCTATGTAGGCCTACAGGTCACAGGGTATATTTTAAGGCTTGTAGTTCATTAACTACGTTGAGACTGCGATGCCAAACATGTAATAATGAGTCTTTTAGAATGTGCAGATGGATACATCTTTAAATAGGCTGGTGCCACTACTTCTATTAAGTAAAAGGAATACTTCACCCACAAAATGATCCTTTGTATATCAACTACTCGCCCCGCGTTACCTTGAATTTGTAAGGAAAACCTTTGATGAATTTTTGATTCTTGATTAATTGAAGTAAATGGGGTAGTATAAGCAATGCAGTATAATCTAATTCTCATTGTGTATGCTCACTTCTTCCCAAACACTTGCATTTTTGCTAAAACCTTACTATTTAAAACACTTCTGCATAAACAGTACTCGCACGGACGAGTATCGCGCCTGCGCAAGTGTGAGACTGTTTATGCAGAAGTGTTTAAATTGTAAAGTTTTAGCAGAAATGCAAGTGTTTGGGAAGCAGTGAATATACGACTGGATAAATGAGACTTGGATTATACTGCACGAGTTGTGTGAGAGTTTGTATACTGATGTTTTGATATTGTTTACTTCAATTCATCAAGAATTTTCTTTTTGGTTTTTGGATTCTTCTTTCACTGTGGAGGCATGTGAGATTAACATAGGTTTCTTCACAATTTCAAACTAACAGTAATAGCTATACAAATCATAATTTTGGGTGTGAAGTACTCACTTGCGTAGAAATTCAGAAACAAATCATGATTTCTAAATGTCAATAATTAGCCACCTTTCCTTTAGTTTCACTAGTTTGTGCAAAGCAAACATTCTTCCAGGTAACATTCCTTCTACAACTCAAACTGAGCTATGATACATGATAAGGGTATGAGCTTTATCTCAGTGGGTGTTGCCTTCACCTGTTGGCTGGTTGCCAGTTTGCAGGCCACATTCTGCAGCTGGGCCAGGGAAGCGTCTAGGCGGTTCTCCCTAGGAGAGGGTTCAGGCGGGTTGGACTCTGGCTCTGTCAGCGGGCGCAGCAGCCTCAGAATTGACTGAACCTCCTCCGTGACCTGGAGTAGAAATGAACAGAAATAAATGAAAAACATCGCTGCAGAGTAATGCAGACGCACACTACACCCAGGCACTGTGTTCGACCTTTACCCTCTCTCTGTGTTTGCTCCATCCCGGACCTTCCCTGCTCTCCTGTAATTTGTCCACCTGCGCCTTAAGCTTGATACTTCGTCTCCGAGACAGCTCCACCTCTCTTCGCACTTCTTTAAGCTGCAAACAATAAAATATCACATCAGTTCATTTTCACAAGTTATCACTTTTCGCTGTGCAGATAATTGCAGGCCCGCACACAGAAACTACAACCTGTTGACATTTGAACACAATGTAAACAGAAACTGCTAATCTAGATCCCCGAGTAAAACTGTAATCAAGAAATCCAGTCACACCGGCTGAAGTGTTATTCATCACTTACAAGCACTGCAAATATGTACAAATGAATGCATTCATAGAAACACACACAAAGACACATCAAGATGAGTATGAGTATGAGCCACAAAACATTTCCCACCATCACTGTTTCCATCTTCCCACTCATAACCACAAATCATAGAAGTCGTTGCGCGCTGAAGTTTACTGCTTTCTGACGTCAGAACAACCAACTCCTTTTGATCATACTCTGTTATGTTGCAGTATGTGATTTAATGGTGTTCTAGGAAACAAATTTGCATCTTTAATTTTGTGCTTTTGCATTTAGTACATTCCTGACTGACTGTTGGGAATGCCTCCTCCCTGTATAACAGGTTTTCTTGTTTGGCAAGTCTTGCAGAATAATTAATTAAATTCATGCACTGTGAAAGAAAGATTTTCCAGGACAGCAACAACCTGTCCCTCATTTTAAATAGAAAGACATATATAAAAACTGTTATCCTACCGTGTCTGAGACATGTCCCAGTGTCCGACGTCTGCTGAGCGGCCTGCCACTGTTGATCAGGTCTGGTAAAGTCCTGTTTATGTAGCTCCTCTGAAAGGAGCTCCCACCTTTACCGTCCAAGGCTACTGACTCTGAGGAGTCCTCTGTCTCCTCTGAGATCAGCTCACCTGGATTGTCTTTCTCTTCAGACGAGGAGACGCCTGTGTCCTCGTCAACCAGCTCCTCTTCTCCAAAATCTGTTAAATTTAACTCGTTGATGAGGAATGAGTTTTTCAACAAATCTGCAAAAGTTCCTTCATCAGAGACCGGATCTTCCTGCTCTGAGTTGTCTTCAGGTTCCTTTGGGTCTTCTGGTTCTGTCATGGTCAAGGCGACTTCTCGTTTGGTTGTCAGAACTGTAGGTCGGTAAGATAGGGATTTGTTCCTGAGCGAGCCCAACTGACTGTCCTCCAGTCTGTTCAGAGAGGAGTACAGCTGTTCATTGGTGGAGAATGAAGGTCTCAGCCTCTCGTTGAGGACTGAGAAAGGCTGAATGGGGTCCATGATCAGCGTGGTAGAAGTCACAGGCAGAAGTAGAGTCAATTACACCATCGGAGCATACAGTCAACTGATATCTAAACTCAAAAGAGCAAGAGGAAGACAAAAACAAGGAGGGAGGGTGATAAACAAAATGTCTCCAAACTCGTTTTTCCTGAATTGCGTGCGTCTTGACAGAGACGCAACATGACATGATGTGATGTCACTGGAGGCTGTGGCTTCATGTGGACCCGTGTGTTTTCTTCCTCCTTTACAGTCACGACACAAACACGTGACATTCAAACATACCAGAGTTGCAGAGGGCACAAAGGGAGGAGGGCCTTTTATACAATCAGATTACTCAGGCTTGATGCATGATACCTGATTTACGCTGCTCTTTTATCAAGAAATGCAAATACACAGAGCAGAGGGCTGGAGATGGTGGCCTAGGAAGGAAAAAAGAAGAAGTAATTTACAGTCGGTTTTAAAGGAAATGTTTTTCCCCTTCGCTTAGTCATCGATTTATTTCTGGAATTGAAATGCTTTGGGGAAATCACCATTTGTACTCATTGCTTGCAGTTTAGTCAAGACGGAAATGTTTGGTGACAAATCTCCCACATACATTTTTTTAATATGTACATATCATCTGTCACTGTCAATATAAATCCAGCATGCTTTAATCCAGTCCATATATAGCCATTCAGTATTTATATCTTTGCACTATTTGCATTGTTAACCATTTATAGAACACATAAGCCGGATTACAAACAATGATGAGGCTTCTTATAAAGAGGAAATCAACAGTGTTGCAGAGTCGGGCTCAGAGAACAACCTACTGCTCAACGTCAGCAAAACCAAGGAGTCGAGAGTGATTTTAGAAAAAAAGAAAGAAGAGAAGGCTCACACCCCTGTCTACATCATTGGATGAGGTGCCTGAGAAGAGCCCAAAGGACATAAAGAACAATACCCACCACAGCCTGTTCACCCTACTGCCGTCTGGTGATACAGTATCTGCTGTCGTGTCACCAGACTACAGAGCAGCTTCTGTCCTCAGGCTGTCAGACTCCTGAGCTCATCCTCCAAAATGCACCACAACTTCAATAATTGAGTTTTTCTTATGAAGCAGAATGAGACTACAACTGTATTTTGTTGCACAACGCTGTCGTACAATGACAGTAGATTATCCTTGTTGACACTTCACTTGTATATAGGTTTTATTTTATTCTTTGTCAGGTATTTATTTATATATACACACACACACACACACACACACACACACACACACACACACACACCTTTATTTGTTTACCTTGTTCCTAGCGGTTATGTGTATGTCTGTCAGTACATTAAGAGCAATGCAAACAAAGAGTCAAATTCCTTGTATGTGTCAGTGACACATTAACTCGTCCCTTTTTTATAACTGAATACTTGGTGATTTATTTGTGTTGCATTGAGCACAAGAGGATATTAATATTTTCATGCATGTGTGAGTTGATTTGAAGGTTGCAGCCAAAGAACAACAACAAAACTACACTGCAATTATCAGTTATTATACGGCCGATTAAACAACTTTGTTCAGACAGCCACGTGTTCTGTCAGCTTTACATAGTCATGTCTTGTCACATTCTTCACTTGTATTTTTAACGCACCTCACTAGTCTTCCGACCAATCAAAGTGCTTATGAACAACACAGCCATCATCAATCTATTCACACACACATTTGTACAATGATGGCAGGGCTGCAACACAGGGTGCCACACTGCTCATCTAATTTAATGTTCCTTCTCACACACTCACACACCGACGGCTGTGCCTTTGGGAGCCATTTGAGGTTCAATATCTCGCTCGAGGACATGCAGACTGGAGGAGCCGAGAATCGATCCACGACCCGCGCTCCATCATGTACTGTCATAATGTCATGTACTCTAAACTTAAACTATAGACCTATTTTTATCTTTATCTTTTCACACTTGTTGGGTTTTCCTTCTCAGTGTCCCTCTAAAAGCTGTGCACCACATTGTATGTGCTGCACTTTGTACATTCTTTTGCAGGAAGTAGGTCACTGCTTAAGAAGGTAGAATCCAGCCTTCGGAGTAAAACTGTTGTTATTCTTTACATCATCCCCTTACAATTTACATTTTATTCTAAATAGGTTAAACCTAATTATAGAAAGTGGACCACTTTCTCTGTGACAGTATTTACAGCTCTGCTCTTTTGGTAATATTTTAGGGAATAACAGTAACTTAGTAAAACAGAAAGAGGCAAAGTAATTTAGCATAATTTGCATTTTTTGAAAAACTACACGTTAAATGTTTGTCTTGTAACACTGTCCACATGCTGTACAACAAGAACAAAACTACCAGCTCTGAGTTTACCAAATATATAAAACACTTGGTTTATAAATACTAGCACAGAGAAGGTCTTTTAATTTATCTAAATATAAATTCCATTATGAATTTTATTAAATATTTGACAAATGAAAATAAATGTCAATGTCACTAAAAACACATTTCACTCCACTTGCATAATATCTCTGGATTGTGTGCTCACAGGTACTCGATCATTTCTTTGTTTTACCCAGTTACTTGATACTCTTCTTGATAAAAGTGCAGTTTAGATAAAACCTTCTCTTCTGTGGAGTTTAACAGAGGGAGTCTCAGCTGGCCACTCGTGATGAGAAAGTAAACAAAAAGACAAAGATGGGATTAAAGGAGGTTGAGACTAATTCGACAGGACTGATTTACTTTCTAGTCACATACAAACTCAACAGAAAACAGATCCCAGCGTGTGGAAGGAAGACTACCATTGACAGTCAAAGAGTGTCCTATTTATTTGTCAGTGTATTTGGCGATGAGACAACAAGTCTCTTCAGTCATGCCTGTAAACTGATCGGCTTTTGGAAAAACAGTTACAAGGGGCTTTTCTTTCTTTGCAATACTTTTTCTTTCTTGAACATAAAAAGGTATTAGTATGTTTGTGTATAATTCATAAAACAAAAGAATCTAAAGTTCTCCACAGGAGAAATACAGTTTGTGTCTACACTCACACCATCATCATTGTTAAAACTCATTGTTAGTCATTGATACTTAATTGGTCCCTTGCTTTCTTCTTGTTCTTTGTTTGGTTCCTAAGAGCAGTATTGTCCTTCACTTCATATTTCTTACTCTGTTTATCGCTACAGTTCAGTCTTGTCTTTTTTCTTCCCTTGTTTCTGTCCATCGCTGACAACACATCTGAATCCCAGGTTATCAGAGGCAGAGTCAGGAGTGTTGCCCATCCTGCAGGACACACAATCATATCCATCAGTCAGTCAGAACAGTTGCTCTGCAGGCTCAGAGTCTGAAAATGTAGTATTTTTAACTCACCTGGTCGTGATTCGTGCCTTATGATTGGCTGAACCATCCACGGTGTCGATCCAGGAGCCACCACGCAGCACGAACATTGGCTGTGCTGCTGGAAAGGGTGTTGATGTCCATTCCCATGTGTTTCCCATCATGTCATACAGTCCTGCAAGAAGAATCAGCATCGCACTTATTCTATGAAGAAGCACACACCAAGAGTCAACCTTCAGAATACTACAAGGCCACGAATGTCTTTGGTTTTAACATTTTGATCACACCTATTTCCTATCTATGGTTTTCAACAAAAGACATTTCTGTCCCCGTGTAGCACTTTTAATCTTATATCATCTCATTAATGTTTAATTTACTTAACAGTTACCAAAACTGTTCTGAGGAGGAAAAGCTGTGACGGGAGAGACGCCATGGTATCCATCCTCTGCTGTGTCTCCCTCTGGAAAGGATCCCTAAAACACACAGACAATCAAGTTATTTCAAGGCATGCGTTTTCAATTTCATACACTATTTTTTCAAAAGTATTTCTGTTAACACAAATTAGCAATACTGTCAATTTATCATGGTGTATAACAACAAACAAACGCATTACTGATTCCCTTTAGATTGGTCTTGTAAAGTTCAATAAGTTTTGCACCCAAATGTGTATGTTTAGTTCAATAAAGTAATCTATCTGGAAAATGTTCACATGTCAACGTATTATTGTTTTTGGCTGACCTGCCACAGGTTGGTTCTGTTGGCCTGGAATTTGTTTCCCCACGGAAAAGTACGACCTGGAACACAAGAGGGAGGACAATTTTAAGAGGACAGCAAACAATGAAGTCATACACCAATTGAGGAGCAAGATGGTTGTGAAAACTAGTCTCTCATCTTTTGTCTTTGACTTGTGAAGCTTTAAAACACAGTAGATGCAAACAAACTGTCAAAAGGTTAGAACATGGGGGTTTAAGAAAATATTGATACACTTGAGTATCGCTATTATATGTTTTGTGATACTGTGTTGATTCTCAAAAACAATGTATTGATTGGTAAAGAATAGTTTCCATGCAAAGATTCGTGGCAGAATGCTTTCAGAGAATAAACGGTGTACCTTGCAGCCCCCCTCGTGCAGCCCACTCCCACTCCTGCTCAGTAGGGAGTCTCTTGCCCCTCCACTGGCAGAAAGCCTGAGCGTCGTTCCAGCTCACCTGAACCACCGGGAAGCTCAGGCGCTCCCGAATGCCTGAACCAGGTCCTGCAGGCTGAACAGTAGAGGGTCAAAAGAGTGAAAGGCGGGAAATGAAGGAATGCTATGAGATATAATAAAAATAAAAAGAAAGAAAGAAATAGGGATTCACATGTCACCTCACCTGTCTCCAAAACACCCGTTCTATAGGCAGCCACCAAGGAGCAGACTGGATGTGAAAGATAAGAATCAAAAGTTATTCACAAGACAGCCTTACAAATGGCAATTGCTATCCATAAAGTCTACACAGTGTATTACAATAGGGTACTAACAGAATGTGTAGCAAGGAGCCAAATGTTTCTTGTAATGTTTCTAATGACTTTGGATAATTAATTGTTAAGCCTGTAAAATGTAAAAAAAAAAAAAGAAGAAAAAAAAACAGTGAAGTCATAACTATTTTTGGGTTTTTTTGCCCGACAAACTCAAAACCATAAAATAATATAAAAAAACACAGAAAAGCAGCAAATCACATTTGAGAAGCTGCAAACAGGAAATGTATTGGCTTTTCCACTTTATTTAAATGGTAAATGAATGGTCAAATGATGTCATACTAACAATTATGTTCCAAATCAAAAATCTAAATCCCAGTACCTCAATTCTCTGAGTGACTTTGCTCTTCAGCTCTTCTGGCACAAAATCTTGAAACACAAAACTCCAACCAAACGTCTCAGCTTCAGTTTTGTACTTCTGTGCTCTCACAAAGTCTCTGTGATGAAACAAGGCCAAGTCGGTGGTTTGGTTGTATACTATTTTACTCAACATCAAACACCCTAATATCAAGTTTCATGTTTGATTACCTGAAATCGGCATTTGTGATAGGGTATTTGTCTATTTCAAAAGGCTGCAGTTCAACCTCCTTGGTGGGGGCCTCCCCATCTCTCCCATCAGCTGCACTGGTTCCCATTAACATCTTTCCTCCGGATATTTTCAGCATCTCATCTGCTGCTGTGTGTCGGAAAGAAACATGTCTCGATCATTTGTGTTTTGGTATGTTCATAAATTAAAAATGTGATTTCTTACCCGCCGCCGCTGCCAGTAAAAACACCGCACATATCAAGAACGCTATTTTAACTTTCATTTTTGACAAGCTAGTTTTAGTTATCAATATGTTGACATTAAGCACGTATATATAGCTTTATTAACAAATTCAAATTTAAGAGTCAACGAACAGCAAAACTTCTCAAACTTCGATTTAATGGTAACATTAACATTGTCGGACAGATTTCACGGTCGCAAGCGGAAATGGGTTCAACGATAAACAGGTTCCGTGTAATAAGAAAGGTTCCGCTTTTCTAAAACTTCAACACATTTCGTTTTTTTCCTGCATGGACGATATTTACTGAGCCACTAAAGTCCCGTGAGCAGAACTTTTTTAATTTTGTGCGCACAATTAATTTTGACCAAGTTTAATAATAACTAATTTTCTGCTCAAGATATTTTATCTTGTCCGCACAAGATGAAAACAAATCTACTTTAAGTTGAAGTTGCACAATGACACAAAGTTCTACCATTTAAAATAAAATAAAATACCGCTTTGTGTGATGATACATTCTTAAATGGACAACAATTTGATAACTGAAACTCTTCATGTAAATGGAAAAGGACGTTTGTTACATCAAAAAGTTAAAGATTATCTAACACTAAAACGACTTAACATCCTCTGATAAATATTTGTGCAAGTTGACGTCATATATTAAAGCCTAGAAGAAACTGTACTACAAACACAAGTTTAAATAAAATAAAAATCTTCATCGAATAAACAATCTAGAATGAGCAATTTCTTTCTTGTTTATACTAAATGAAGGTCTAGAAACCTTCAAATACAAATAAAACGTGCATTCTTACTAAAAACAAAAACAAAAGCAATCAGTAGAACGGTTTTTACAGCTCATACATACAGGTCATCAGTAAGTAAATATGTGTAGTGATAGAACAAATATTACCTCTTATCAAGTAGAGGTACATAAGGATTTTATTTCTGATGCATTTCATGTGTGAGAAGCATTCTAATGTAACTGATGGAGCAGAAGTTAAATTGGACAGTTAAATCTCTTAATGCATATTTTACAAGCTTTTAAGTGTTGTGTGTAAAATGTATTTCTTAAGTAAATACAGCTAGTATCAGTAAAGCTCAAGTTCAAAAACCAAACAATGGCTTTTATGTAAATATATTGACATTACATTGTGTTTTATTATTTACATAGCTTATCCCGGAAGTGCTTCATGACTTTCGTGCATTCTTCCAAGCAGAAAAAGTATATTTGAGGTTGAGCAGTTTCTCTCGGAGTCAGCAATTTCATTTATTGAACCAATTACTCTTCAAAGAAACAACAACCACATCTTTCAAGAGCCAAGAAAATGTTTAATGGGTAGAAACAGAACAGAGTGGCAGAGGTCAGTGCTTTTAACAAAATCTCATAAATAAACCAATCAGAGGGAGGCATTAACAAAATCCATGAAAAAAACCTGTGACGAGCATAACAATGGTTTCTGACTGACACTGATGGATGCCGTGGGGTTTACAGTGGGCTGTCCACCAGACTGGTGTGCTTCAGAGTTCCTAGAGCGGGAACACGTTGCACCGTGGAGGTAAACAACTATCCCTATGAGTATGACAATAGCTGCGGCTTCTTCAGTTGACCTTTAACCTTTGAGAGAAGACATGCCAGCTCGCATGATCTCATCCACCAACAAGATGTTGCTGGCGATAACCGTGCTGTAGAGGAAAAGAAGAGCCACATAAGTGATTTATGAGGAGACAATGCATAAGGAGAATTTCAAATATTCAGTCGGTCTTGTACAGTTTAGAAATGTGTAATCTCACCATGAATGGAGAAGCTGCTTCTTTACGCTGTAATTATCCCAAACGCCTGCTTCTCCTGCCACCATGGGTTCTCCTGAAGAACAACAAGAGGATTTAAGTTTAAAAAAAAAAGGAAAGTATTCAGGGGCTAAAGAAGGAAATACGCCATCACTCAAACAGAACAGTTTTAATCAAATTAAGACAACCATAACAGCGAGACCCTTGGAGTTGAATAATTTATGGAAACGTTTGCCTCATAGTGCCTTTTGATAGTTGAGGAAAAGCCTAACCTACGGCAGCAGTGTGGATTGAAACATTAGAAGCGCATCTGTTCTGTGAGACGTCAAAAACGCTTTCAGTGGAGATGGCCGCATGTACTTGATGCTCAATGTGTTAAAAAGGCTCAGTCGCTGCACTTTTACAGTTAAACTTCAATTAAACTTGAAAGTGAAAGCACATCAAACTTAATCAAGTTAAAAGTCTCATGTTACGATTGCTGCTTTGAAAAACTAAAAACGCAGATAGTCATGCATTGTGGAGTTCTAGCAATATACTGCAAAACAAAATCTTATATCAACAGTGTTCTGACCTGTGCTGAGGTCCACTCCAACGAGCTGACCACTCTCTTTGTACTCTGTCTGCAGCTTCAGCAGGGTCTCCTGAGGGTCGTAGCCAGAGTTCACAGCCAAAACCTACAAGGGAAGATGCATAATTAAAATAAACAGGGACTGAACATTTCTGTCTAATGTGTAACTTTGCTTTGAGGACCAGATATCGTCAGTAGCATAACGCAGCAGCAAGAGAGTTCCAATACACTTAATGACACAACATGGCGCATAATGAGCTGTCACACGATTTTAACAAAGTTACTGTACATAATTAGTAAGTAATTACCAATGTTCTTAGTTTATCTGTATTGTGCAATATGTAATGTGAACTTTGTCTTTCTATATTCATAGTGTATTGTAGTTTTATGACATTGAAAGCTGTATATTTTAACTACACATGTAAAAGCCCAAGGAGTTGAAAATTAGCTGTAAACTCTTTGTGCATCAGTTTCATGCTCTGTATTGGAACTATGTTAAAATGCATCAGTCCCCATCAAATAAAGTGTAATTCATATTAAATCCAACACTGAAAGCCTGGGGAGAATCCTTCACCTTGGGGATGACTAGGAGAGCATCTGCAAATGCTTGGACTCCCAGCTGGGCTCTGCCTTTCACGTTGGGCTTGTGTTTCATCAGACCGTCAGCCAGAGCCACCTCAAACGCACCTGCGCCAGGCCACGACACAACCTGTAGAGACGAAGAGGAAAAGTAGATTCTCAGAAAACACACGTATAATTGCCTTGGCTCAATAAGTCAAAACCATGCGTATATAACCAAATGAAATCACTGGGGAGTTTGTTCTGATCAGCTAATACATGCAGGAGAGACTGAAACACTCCTGATGCAGAGGAAAAAGACCAGAGTCACTGTAGCACAGGCATGAGAGGCCAGGGAGAGCCATGTTAGCATCCCCGGGTGTTCGCTGTGCAGATGAGATCAACTGCATTTTACAAAAGAACCACAATGTCAGTTCATTTTCTGAAAACCAAGATCAATGAACAGTAATGACTGGAGCGGAGCTAGTGTTCCCTTAATGACAGTTTATGGAACCTCACAATCTCTGGTAATGAATCTGGTTGAGTGGATCTAAAGACATTTGACTTGCATGACACAAGTGGTAAAGGGCTTTGCAGAGTCTCTTTAGACAGGAAATCCAAACCCAGAGAAAATTTTAGAAAATTGACATTCCTTTTCTAAATTGCAATTTTAAAAAACGGCAAGTGTATAAACATTAACCACTTTCGCTGCAATAAATCATATTTCCATAAAACATGTCAAATTACACAAACGCATGGTAACATTTTAGATGGTCTTACCATCCTCTATGGCGTTCTTGACGGCCCTCAAACCATCCCTTATGGCATCTTTGATCTGTACGAGGGTGTGTTTGTTGGGTCCCTTCACCAGCAGGGTAACAGAGCGAGGGTTCCCACAATCCTCGATGAATGTGTACTTCTCCTCTCCCTGCAAATAGGATTTGGGGTGATTAACAACTCTGCCTCAACATAAAAAATAAAATAAAAACGCATGAAAGAATACACTCGAAAGTCACATAAATACTCACCAGTGTGTGTTCATAAATCAACCCAGCGTATCCCAAGCACTCGGGTGTGAGGTCGTCAATTGAATTCATGGCAATACCACCACAAGCGAGGGTAAGCCTGCCGAGGGAAAGACACACAATATAAAATAATCGCCAACTACTTTTAATGCAAAAATGGCAAATGACATTTGGACATTTGATGGACCAAATGACTAATACAGAAAATAATTGGCAGATTAAATCGATAATGAAAATAATAATTAGTTGGGAGCCTTAATTTTCACAAATTAAGAGAAACAAAAAGTTTAATGAGCCCAAAAGAGGCAGAGATGTCTCATATTAGAATAAAGTAAAAGCAATGGACATAACATGCCACACCCCGACAAAATAAGTGTGTGATGTGATGATGGCAGGGTTTCCGTTATCTGGCAATTACTGTTCTCTCCTCTCCACATTGCACCCGCCAAAAAAGAGTGACTATAACATTTCCATTGTACAGAAAAGGCCACTTATATTGGCAACAAGGAAAATATGTTACTTTCTTACCTCTCCATGTTCCTTCTCTTCGCCCTGCGCAGGGCTACGATGCCTGCCTTGGCGAGTGCGTCCAGGGAGAATGGGTCAATACCCTACACAATACAGAGAAAACATGAAACTTCTATTCTTCATCGATTCAAGAAATATTTCACTGTGATTGTCAGTTTCAGGTAGATTAGGGTTTATTCTGATCTGTTGAATACATGTAGGGGAGAAGGGGACTCTCCTAATGCAGAGGTACAGATCAGGATTTACTCTGGCACAGATACAAGAGACAAGGGGAGCTACGATAGCACCCTTGGGTGTTCTCCTGTGCAGTTAATAGGATTGATTAGGCCTTCATTTTCACTTAAAATGTGTTGAGAATCATAAAATCCTTTGTGTTCTTATAGAATTTAAAAGCTTCAAGCATACCTTCTGGTTAATGACGACAAAGCCCTTCTCCCCATTGGGACAGACTTTGTTCTTGAAGCTGATTATTTTCTGCACACGATCTTCAATGAACTTCCTTTCTGCAGCCACAAGCTTCTCCCTCTCCCCGGCACTCTTGTAGAAGAAGCCGGAGTTGACTTCTGTCTTTTCATACTCCAAAGAGATGTTACAGGTCAGCACATGGGCATCTTCCACCCTCTTCTTCATGTCTGGGTGTCGGGCACCATGGTCCAACACCAAACCTCTGATCAGCCTGAGAAAGAAATAAAGCAACAACCTTTAGACGTCTGGGACCCTTACGCACCCCTGCACCACTATCAGTAAGGGGGTGAGTTGCATCTGGTTCTCTCTCGAGTCTTCAGTTATTAAAACTCACTGTGTATCGCAGTCGGTCTTGTGCTTCATCTCCATGATCTCCACCATGTACAGGTCGATGGGCTCATTAGGTTTAGCGATGGCCAGCACAGCATCTACTACAGCCTGCACAGAAACGTATCACACATGGGCTGAAACAATTCCTCAAGTAACCTGTGTAACTCAATTACTAAAAAGAATGCAGATTCTTCAGATCAAAGCTTTGTTTAATCCCCCCACACATCCTCTTAGTTTAATCAGTAAAGGTTACAGCATCTCATACTACAAGAAGTGTTCCTTTTTTCAAGTTTTTGCATTTTAGAGAATGTTTTCTTTAAAACCCAGAATGTAAAATGGATCTTAAATGCAGAAATGAGTTTGTTTTGACAGATACTAGTGTCTGCCATTCAAGTACTAAAAACATTGATTTTTCTAAATAGACACATTAGTTGTCCATTTTAAGAGACCAGTATTATTTTCTCTTCTGTATATTTACTATTCCTCTTTAAAAGCATAGGGAATATCTTATCCGATCACTT
The DNA here is from genome assembly GCF_900634415.1 of Cottoperca gobio. Taxonomy (NCBI): domain Eukaryota; kingdom Metazoa; phylum Chordata; class Actinopteri; order Perciformes; family Bovichtidae; genus Cottoperca; species Cottoperca gobio. The sequence goes on from NC_041368.1 coordinate 15,716,285, forward strand.
GATGGAATAATCAGTAGAATACTTGATTACTAAAATAACCGATAGCTGATGTCTGTGTGATGTAGCAGCCCTTTATCACACCAACTAATGAAAAATAGTAATCAGCTTACTGCCATAGCAGTTATTTGACAGGACATAACTTTGGGCTGTGGTAGCTTATGAGGGACATTTGTCATTATTTGAAAGTTTACAGCTAAATAGATAAACAAGTCTATTAAGTGCATCAATAACAAAGAAAGCAATCAGTTTGGTGCCGTAGGGTCAAATGTTGACCATCCTCTCAGGTCTCACCTCAGTGAGCAGGTCGGCCAGCTCTGCGTAGACCTTGGTCCTGAGGGAGGTGCGTGCTACGTTGATGAGGGTCTCTCTGTCCATTTCTTGAGTCACCTTCACCTCCTCCAGAAGAGCCAAGGCTTTCTCTTTCGCCGCCTCAAAGCCCTCGGCAATGATTCTGGGATGAAGACCCTGCAGCACGAAAACAAAGTGAGTTATGGAAGGCAAAACAAAAACATGGTATACATTCTGGGTGGATAACCAGACAGGCCTGTGACTAGCGCTTTTAAATGACAAGCCTTTGTCTTTTACCTCCGACACGTAGAGGTCAGCCTGCTTCAGCAGTTCGCCGATGATGAGGACATTCGAGGTGGTTCCATCTCCTGTGATGTCATCCTGCGCCGTGGCAACCTTTGCAATGAGTGATGCTGTTGGGTGCTGAATTTGCTAGATAAGGGCACAATATAATAAGTCAGTCATCATCTCCTTCAGTTAATAAAGGGTAACAGGGCTGCAGAAACTAATGTCAATCACAACTTCAGAGCCCGAGGGGACTTCAAATATCTCGTCAGAAGTATAGTCTAGTTACTGAAGCCGATATTTATGAGTCCATGGAGAGCTACTGCACATTAACAGCACTTGGAAATCAATTTGAAGACTGGGGGGTGCAAGACTTTGTGTACTGTCATCGATATATCCTTTAATAAATTTGTGTTTTTAAGTATCATTTCAAAACCATACTCTTGATCAATTTAAAAATCGTCAAATAACTTTCCCCTCAAATTTGTTTCAATAATTTATATTGATATGGAACTGTGATAAATAATAATATAAATATAGGCTTAAATGGAACCCACATAAATTAGGGGTGTGGTCACTTCCAACAATGACAAGGAAGCACAATAAAAGACCAAGACAGTCGGACAGGGTCATTTAATTCACAGCTCAGCACTTACTTACCATTTCGTGTAACAAGACGTTGCCATCTTTGGTCAGCTTTATGTCTCCTGCGCCAGACACAAGCCTGTGTAGCAGCAACAGGGAAGGGTTAATGTTAACTGACCAAAGCTAACAATCCACCGCAGATTTATATAAAGTTAAACTTTACCAATTGTTCAGCGATATTACGTTTATTTATTCTGATCCGTTGAATACATGTAGGGGAGAAGGGGACTCTCCTAATGCAGAGGTACGGAGCAGGTTTACTCTGGCACAGATACAAGAGACAAGGGGAGCTACGATAGCACCCTTGGGTGTTCTCTGTGCGGTTAATAGGATTGATTAGGCCTTCATTTTCAGAAAAGTTTGTTTTCAGTCAACCATTACCATCTTCTGAGTCTGTTCACTAACTGTTGACTAAACTTCCTGAAATAATCCTCATGACGCTGAGAAATAATTACCGTTAACTAACAGTAATCAAATATCTTAGTTCATTAAGCAAACTAGTTAACGACAAAGTTACGTTAACAGAAACGTTGCGATTCTGAGTCCTAACAGATTTATTGTGACGATCTAACGTTATCAGCTAACATGCTAACGTTATATGCTAACATGCTAACGTTATATGCTAACATGCTAACGTTAGCTAGATGGTAGTCAAGGCGGATCGTGACGATGACAGGGCAGGGCAACGTGCGCCGCTAAAACCCGTTATCCGTGCAGACAGTGGAGGCCTTAAATGACCGAAAAAGTGTTTCTGGCGGAGGGTGACACATTCGTACACGGGGAATGCTTTGCAATGTTCAAATACATTCATTATCAGGTGCCTATAGTGCTACATGTGCAGACAGTTTACCAGTGAACTGCAACACACATTAACGTTAGCTACCTAGCAAAGTTAGCTTAGCGCGCATGCTGCACAAAGGGCTCCGGTGCACTCACATTTTCATGGTTCCCTTCGGTCCCAGGTTACTTTTCAGCACATCCTGGAGCCCCCGGGCGGCACTGATGTTAACAGCCAGGGCAGCCTGGGCCCTGGCCACCTCTGCTTTTGGGTTCAGAGCTTTCACGGCAGACATGGTGAAGCAGCTCAACCAGCAAAGTACAAGTAAAAAGTAACGCTGGAAGGGAGTTCACACTGCTCGGGCTCCGGCGCTCTCGAAAGGAGAGTCGGTTTCCAGAAGAATCCAGCACGTGTTCTCGTGTTGCCTTTAAGTAACCAGTCGAAGCTCGGACATTACGGGTTTTAGAAAGCTTCAAACTCCCCGTTCATATTAGCGCACAATTAATCCTGAATGATCCGATTAACCCAGTGTTACCATTATGGGAGAAAGAGACAATACAGGGTAAAACGCAATATAAATAAAGGTATTGGAACATTTGAAAGAAGACACTAAAATTCCAAATAGATTACAATTGTTGGTCTTAAAATGAGATTATAAATCGACAGGATATATCTCTATGTTCAGAGGTACAAAGCAGAGACAGGTCTTAACAAAGGAGAGTAGTACTACAAATTGGCAATCGAAAATGTGTTCACTGTTTGACAGATATGCACTTCCACACACACACAAATTGCATGCATAAAATATGCTGTATATATAATAGTTATCAATCATAATGTTGTGTTTATGGTTTTATTAGTGTTATTGCATACTGTCCAGATTATTTGGACAAATTGCATTTTGATGCTTTTTAAATTTTTCTTAAACTTTCATGACAATAAACCCCTTTAAATTATAAAAAACAACTGAATTCATTTGTAAAAAAGAGTGAGATTAAAGAGCTATTTCTTAATGGCAACGATTCTGGAGATATTCAATCAAACTCCTGCTACTAAGGCACACAAGTCACTGTTTGATAAATGTTATTGCAACGTTTGCTTGGTTTAAATTGATCTAATTAGTTTGTTTGTTTGTTTTTGATATTTCTGGGTAGAACAGATTCTGTACAATTTGCAAATAAATTAAATCTGTAGCTAATAATGATAAAGCTACAACAGTCTTCCTTACATTGAACTATAATTTGTCAACGACTTTTCGCTTTCACTTGGTTCTGGGGAGGAAAACTGCCATCCTCAAGAATAAACAACTGGAAAACAGAACTTTACGCAATGATCAATCACCTTGTCGCAGACGATTATTGTGGGCTTGAAGGATTGAGAGATTTCCGACATACAGTGAAGGCAGCATAAATCACACCCTAAACGACGCGCCTACGTCACTTTTGCGAGTGTCTAACATGTAAACGTTTACTATAGTTTCAAAAATACATGATAAAAAGAGCCCAAGACTTTTTTTTCCGTCAGAAGTTTAATTAAATATGTACAACTAATCTTATTAAAGCACTGCAATTCACATATACCACATTATGATATTACTCCTCTTCTGTGTTTATCAACATCAGATAGTTTAGAATACCCCACTTCATTTACAGATACAGGATTGACCATGTCTCTGGCTTGGTCAATAAACCCACTATGTATATCTACAATCTCACCATTTAAAAAAAACATTAATCTCAGTTAGAGCACACAGTCACCCACTTGGCATTCATTGCTTGATAGAGGGATCGGTAAAACCTGTCAGTGTACAGTTTTGTAGATGATTAGCTCTGCAGAAATCAATCATTTGAATAATCTTGTCCCCCTCTCCACATCTGGAAGAGGCAGAAGTGTCATGATGTTAAAGTTAGAACAGAATATGGAGATGTGGTCAGTTTAACAGAGGAGACAAAAAACAGGAAAATTCCAACTTTGCCGGATTCGGCACATCATCACCCAAAGAGCTGGACATCGTCTTCAGGTATACAGTGGACTTTAACAGACTATCCTCTTGATCAAAGTCTAGCTTCCTGTTCTGACTAGTCTGACACTCTGTGGTGTGTTTTTGAACTTTCATTTCTGTGCGTCTTCATAATTTCTGTTGCTTTGAATCCTTTCATGCAGCCAATTTATTTTTGAAACAAATAACTGGTACACACCATAATCAGTTGGCTGGATCAAAGCCATGTAAACATTAGGTCACAGTTTTTGAATGAGTGTACTGGTGAACTTTTACTGAATAAAAAGCTAGAGGCAGGTTGTGGCCCTACAACACAGGACTCTATCTCATCAGCTTCATTGTCTATTCTTGAACACTGATTTGTTAACAGCATGCTCCTCTTTGTAAAACTGACCATCACCTGTAACATTCAAAGAAGCTTTTCCAATTCACATTGATAACAAACTGAGCAGTGGATGCAGTGTTTTTGTTGTGAGATACTGGAGGCAGTTAATTTCTTTTGATTTGTTATCAATGCTAGTGCCACTGGGCTTACGAGTAATTATACATTATATTTTGTCTCCACAAAGCACATTAATGGATCAGTAAATAAGAATGTCTAGGTCCACACTGAAAAATGGAGCAAAGAGACAAAAGAAGAAAAAGAAAACAAAAACTGTAACAACATATTGACGTTATGCAGATTTCCCTGGCAGTGCACGCTCTGATGGTTGGACAGCAGGCTGTTGAGAGGTTCCCCGGTGTTTGTGGTTACATCAAGGGCGACTTCTTCATGGGAATCATTATTCTAGATTCCATGTTCTGAATAAGAGGGACTGTAGGGTGGGAAGAAACAACGGCCTTAGAAACAGATTTCTGTGTCATACAGTATTGTGTGAAATAAACAGGTTACTGGGAGGAATCCAGTTACGCAGAAAATTGGACAATCCGTTCACACGCACTGCAGTAGCCTGGACAAATCAACAATCTTATTTCATTTGGTTAACATTTCACATACCTGTGTAATAAACAACTTCATCCCAGCCTTCACACTGCCAGGCTGAATTTCTGATGTTTTCTCTGGACTGAAGGTCTTTGTAAGCTGAAAGATGAGAAAAAGAACATATTGCTGGGTTTATAGTTTTTATTCAAATCAACATAAACTACCTAAAAAGTGCCCGCTCGTAGAAAAGTGCTGAATTCTGAAACTTTTTGCATTAAGTTGTTGATCATGACCTTAACGTATGTGCTACATTCCCCGAATAGAAACACAGAAACTTGGTGGAGAAAATGTTGCGGAGACATCAAAGATGCACACAGGAAGCTGGTGAGCATATTATAAGCACACTTGTGCAATTATATTCAAAACATGTCCCTAATATAAAAAAGCCTGGAACTTAAACTGAGAAACACTGCTCACCCCATAAGTGGTGAACTGTGTACAGACTGCCGATCTGTGAGAAAAAGCCTCCCACTGCCTCGTGTTTCTGCTGGCGAAACTCAATCGCACGCGCCCTGCAGAGCACCAAAGAGTTACATTTCATACAAAAACACGTGTGACACAGCTTGTGATTGAACGGTTGTATCGATTAAACCATCAGCATGAATTAGAAATAAGTTAAAAATAATACTGACATTCACAGATATCCCAATCATTTCTTTCAAATCAAATCATCAAATTTAGACGTTACAACCTCGTGTGAAGAACCTCGTTTTAAAGCATGTTTGGTTTCATCACATTAGGAGGAAAATTATCCAGTCATCATTATCAATTTAAACCACATACGTACGTATATTAAGTACAGGTTAAATAGGTAAATTATGCTTGAGATTTACAAATGATGCGAGATATATCTTGTCATGCTTAGGAGTCATGCATAGATTGTGTACCCAAAAAGTACCGTTGACTCATATTCATCTGCTACAATCTGTAAAACCAATGAAATAGTAGTGAGGAAATGTTTTAAATGGTACATAACACTGGTAGCTCCACAAATAGAACACTAAGAGGAGGTGCATGAGTCAATTTGATGACTTTCTTATACTGCATTTAAAAAGAAGGGAGAAAAATTAAGAATGTTATTACTTACCAGTAATTTCCCCACTCGATCATCGTCCCTGGCTGAAATAAGAATGTGAAGAGGTGGAGTGGAAAACAAGTTGTCTGACTGTTAACTACAGCAATAAAGAAAAACATATATTCATGCATAAATGGAGGAAGCTAGAACATTTTCTTTGGAGGTACCCTGAGTTGGTATGATCGGAGCTCGTAGATGTTGGGTCCTGGACGAGGGACGGGTTCGTTCCAGAAACTGAACTCCAGCAGCAGCTGGTTCCTACGAGACAGCAGCATCTTCCCCCTCTCGTTCCTGTAGTCCGTAAACTCCTACGGCAACGACAAACAACAGCAACGCGTTACTTTGTGAATCTGCCTCAGCCTAACAACAAATACATCTGTGGAAATATTCAACTCAGATAGCAGGATAGATCAGGACAGTTTGGTCAGCTATACCGGCTGCAGACTATCAGCTGAGATCAGACCATTTAAGTGCGTTAACATTTTATACACCTGGAACAACAAATCCTCTCTTCTCAGGTTGAGGTATTATAATAGCTGCAGCAACGAACACAACTAGAGAACACTTGTTGTTGCGTGGGACGAAATCTGTCATCTGTTTTGGTAGGATAGCATTCAGTATCAACGCACTAAAATCAGATCGACCACAAATATACTATATTTCTGTAAATAAGCTTGAAAGATAATAGCACCTAAATTATAATCACAGCAAAAAGCTGTAAAATCACACATAAAGATGGTGAAACATATGCGTATAAAAATGGTCTGTGGATGTAATTTGAGGGGTGCACTGCCAGAGAGGGAGGCCTACACGTCACCGACCAGCAAACTACTCCGAGCACCCTTCACCTTATTCTGCCGGAGTTTGTTCATGACTTCGGTGAGAGCCGGGTATCCTCCTCGATATCTCCACAGGTGAACTAGAGGGAGCAGAAGAGCAAAAAATAATGCACCTGTCGGATATATCTCAGTGTGTCTGTATTTCTTTGGGAAACATATTATTTTAGACAATTGTAGTTTAATTGTTTATCTCCCTAGACCCCTGGTTCTCAACATAGGGGTCTGGGCCCTCAGTGAGGGACACCAAAGCTTCATAGGGGCCAGCGAGGACTTTTTAATTTTTATTTTTTAAATTTTACAATAACTTCCTGCTGTATTTGCGTTCACAATTTGGGTTAATTGTAAAGTTGATCAGTTGTTCTGTAGCCTACTGTTTTGTTATGCATTATATATAATATGAGAAAGTCAGGAATAGTCAGGGGTTGTCAGTTTACTCATTTAGAGAAACAAATGCTGCTTTAAAACAACAACAACTACAACACTGGCTGCTATAATATATTCACATTTATTACAATTAAAAACGACACAATGCAAAAGTTCTTTCCATCATTTACTCTGCTTCTGCACATGAGATAGTACCAGCTAAACCTGATCAGTACCAAAAACCCCACCACACGGCAGGTCAATAATATTCTGAATGCAGTGATCAAGATGAAAGTAATAAAAACTGCACATTTTACCGGACTGAACATTAAAACGACACAAGTATCCCTTAGAGAGTAAGGACAATAGGTTTCCTACAGTATGAAACAAAATTATTTGTATTGAGGTTGCTAATATTACTGTGCTGTAACAATAGAGGCAGAATACAACTGAGGCACGACAAACTTCCCCACAAGGACAGCGGCCAGGAAAAGTACAAGACAGCCATTCACTAAAATATAAAAGCTGTCTAAGTGCCGGGTGGTGTCGCTCGGGAGGAAACTGCAATGAGAAATAAACAGTTTTCACTCCATTTCCCCATCAGCAGCAGAAACTAATGAACGTATCCTTTGCAGGTCGCTGACATAATGGGAAATATTTTTAAAGGAAACGTATTTCTGACTGATGCCTGTAAGCGTCTCAATGCAGCGCAACTTTAAACTATATTTAATATAAAGTAAATGTACATATTATATATATTATAATATTTCCCTTAATTCATGCGATTCTCTTAAAGAGTTCACCTCAATCAGGAGTTTAAATCATTTTGGATCTTGTAGGGCTTTTGTTTTTTTAACTAATCGAATAATGTGCTTCTGTATAAAAATGAAAGAATAAAAAGGTTTATCATATTTCTCTGAGCCCGAGGGTACTTCTCTAAACTTTATTTCGTCTAACCATCACTTCAAAGTCCAGAACGGTTTTGCTTATTAAATGACTTGCATGCGTAATATATTATTGTCGTCAATTCATTATATGTTGATTGATTAATCAACTGATCCTTTGAGCACTACTATCTCGTCTGCGTTTTTTAATTCATGATTTCTCTCTTGAAAAAGGAAGTTTATGTTTTATTTAATTCACAAGCGGTTTTAGCACTTGCACATGTGTACGGTAACATTCAGACGTGAAGCTGGATGCATGCGCTTACCTGCCTGATCCTGCTCTCCGTACCATGTGTTCCAGGTGCCCACAAGCTCACAGGGGTATTCAGGGTCAGCGTGAATGGAAGGCAAGATGTCCGCACTAAGGACACACACACACACACACACACACACACGATCTGTATTGTTTACAAAACCAGCCGCTTGACCAGACATCTGAATGAAGTCAGTGACGAGACAGGGACTTCTTACCAAAGATCATTGTAAGCATCAAGGCACTCGGGCTTGACATTGTGAACTGCAAGGAAACAACAAAACATGAGTCGATAATGCACCATCTAAGATTATCCTAAGATTATTCTAGAAGAAAAACATTTTAAAATCAATTTTAAAAGCATGGAAATCACGCAGTCAGGTATCACCAGAACAGTCACAGCAAGTCACAAACAATACACACACTGTATTTTGTACAGATTGTTGTCTTCCTTCTTGGCGAGCAGATGAGAGTGAGCGTCTTTTCTGGGGTCGACCTTTCTGACAAACAGAGACTTGAACCAGCTGTCTTCACGGAAAGCTGAGAGGTTCCTGCGGTAAAACAAATACGTTGGATACAAACGTCACTTCTTCTGCTAAACAATGAAGGGATCCTTAAATGTAAATGTTTACACTATATGTTTGTGTTAAAAACCCTACGTTGGCTGATATATTGTTGAGGATTATTAAATCTCTTTTATCAATATCAGCATAAATCCAGAATTAGTTGGGCTACTGCTGTACATATTACTGGTATTCCTTTAATGTAAAGAATAACAAGTTTACTTGTAATAAAATGTGCAATATAAATAAAACTGCCTTGTCTTGTTCCTCTTAACCAGAAAGAGGTCCTTGTAAGCACACAAGGTTGCATTGCATACTAGTCAGAGATGTCTGCAGCAAACTAAGAACTTTGTACAATTATCTTTAGACATTAGAAAGAAACTCCAGCTCAGAGAAGGCTATAAGCTGTACACACTGCACATAACCCGAGGATTAGTCTCCATAAACTCCTAAGCAGCCTTTCTACATGAGTAGTATTTCATTTTCTGATAATACACTTGATTTAAACGTGCAGACAAGCACTACATGCAATGGTTGACAACTGTTGTTGATCAGGAAGCACTCCTCTGACAAACACTGTTACTTTACGCAGTGCATTCAAGTATCATTTTCAGTTCATTTCAGTTGCAAACATTTTGCTCTGCTTAGTTTAGGACCTTATACATACAGTCTATGTTTAGGACACACACCTGTCAAGCAAGAAACTGGGTCAATCACTCATCAAAACAAGTAGTGCTGTGCAACGATTCATTTCATTTTGACCTTGAAGTTTTTAGACTGACAGAAACTCAGTTGTGATTTTGTATTATTTCTGCACATGGCATCTACAACTCTACACACAGTTCTGAAGTACGCAACAATACGTGTTTCCACGAGCCGTTTCACAACTTTGTAACAGCGGCAGGGTAATAATTAGCATTAGCAGAAAGTTAGCACGTTTAGAGCTAGAGGGCTAAAGCTGGCTACGTTTCAAACGTAACTTTAGCGTTAGCTTAGCAACCTAGCCTACTGGACTTCCGTCATTGATGTCAAACTCTACGGTAGATAAACGTACTTTAAGTAGCATTTTTACATCTGCTTTGTCAAATAACAGTTGCAAAAGTCTAACCTTACGACAACCGTGACCTGCCAGTTTGTCTGAAGCCCATTTTTCGTCTGTTTTAGGCCTTTGCCCACTCTTTGAAGGAGTCGGGTCGCCATGTTTCACTTGAATGCTGTCATCAGGTGGATTGACTTCTGCAATCCGGGCTGTTCCCGGGGGAGCTGACGGTACTTACATTAAGTAACCCTGTGTTAACTGTGTGTGTTAGTTAACGTAACAACCAGGGGGCCGATAGTGTAAACAGACAGCAGTTAATTAAGTGCATTGCATAACTTTGATTTTTTAACTTGCTCTTGATTGAACACACCTGATTAAAACATAGCCCTGTTGTCATTCATGTTTTCTTACACATGCCTCAAAATAAAAGCTTGACCCAAATACAGGTACATTTTCATTCAGTGCACTATTTCTGTGTCATCACACACACACACACACACACACACACACACACACACACACACACACACACACACACACACACACACACACATTTCAATGAATGGATAAACTATGCGACTGATCAAATGTATGAAGAAATTACATCCTGTTGTGTTTACAGTGTTAGTTAATTAGAGCAGACTTAATAAATACATAATAGTAATGCCAGGTAAAGAAAGCACAAACTTAACATCATTTAAAATGTTTTTCCTTTTTGGACTATAATTAATGGCAATATTTTATTTTGATTGCAATGTCCTTCAAACGTGGATCTTTGGTCTGACAGTAAGCAGATATGATCATTATGCCCACATGTTTGTGAATGACACAATGCGTTCTCATTGTCATTTTATTGTAAATTCCTCAGAGATTTGTCTTGAATTCAAAACTACGTTAGCAGGTAGCAAAGAAAATGCAATTTCCACATTAATTGATATATTGATGACTGGTTTATACATTTATATTTACATGAACACCTGAAACAGAAATGTAATTGCACAGTGACATTTAAGCTAACATTACTGCTTATAAAGAATGCTGTTTTCTATCATGAAGTGGGAGTTTGTGTTGGTGGGGAATCAGCTCCACTGGAGGCAGCAGAGATGTTGAGCTCCTGCAGTTTTTCTGATAATGTCTCATCCTCTCCCAGGCTGAGTGGAAGGTCAGTCAGAGGCTCCATAAACTTAGTTCCTTCCACGCACTTTCCCGTCAGTGGGTCAACAACCTGACCAACTTTATACACTATCTCAGCAAGTTCATGCCTTACATGTTTGGACCTGGGCTCTGGCAGAGCCTTGAGAAGGACAATATCTCCCAAAGTGCACTGTCGCAAAGCATCATGGGCAAAGTAGGTCTTCCTCTTGTTGTAGTACTATGGGGAAGAAAAGACAACATTAGACTTATTTAACGACATAGTCACTGTACAGTAATCAATCTCCAATCTGAAAGTACCATTCCCATACCATTCCCCAATATTACTTCTAATATAATACTAGCACATGATATAAATGACCAGATGGATATATTTTTGGTTCCTTGTTTGGAAAGTAGGCGGTATAACACCCATCCTTCCTGTAAACACCAGCAGTGAATCAACGCTGTTAAAAAGGTTTACCTTGAGCAGGTAAGGGTCCAGCACCAGTCTTGTGACTCTCACTTTGGCAGTTTTGTACATCTTGGTCCCTATTACTTTGCCGATGATCCATTTGGCATGGAGGGTTGCATGATTGACCGCCATTCTGGGAAGCTGTATTCAACCCTGTAATACAGAGGACACCAAGAGAAGTTAACATTTAACCCCAGGCATTTTCTGACACACGATCAGTCGAAGGCTCAATTCCTTTAAAAAAAAAAAAAAAAAAAAAAACAATGTCATGACATAATAATAATAATAAACAGTATTTATAAAGCACCATTCAAAACACATTTATAAAGTGCTTTACATGGTTGAAACAGGAATAAAAAACAAAACAAGAGTTGGAAATAAAATGATGTGCTTGCAATAATAAAAAGCATTAAAAAAAGGAAGTGATTTCTAAGCTGTCACTGATGCTAAAAGTCTAGATATCCTAAAATAACTGGCATCTATAACGCTTTAATTTGTGCGATTTGGATCAATCAGTATTGAAAGGTCTAACAGTCATACAGTTAGCATAGCACCAGTTTGAGCAAACCATAGAAAAAACATAACATTTTGAACCTTTGCGCTGACTATTAGACCATCGGTATTTACATGAATGTAAAACTAAAACATTGCATTAATAATCGATAACAATACCATTGTGTAAACTTCAGATTACAGGCGGTTGACAAACAGGGAATACATTGTTAGCCTTGTGCAGTTAATGTTAGATTTAACTTCACAACCACCATTTAGTAAAAAGCAGGAATTGCAAATTACACCGACTTTATTTGACATTCATACAGATTTAAAAGGAAGGTAGGATGTAAACAACCAACTCACCGAAACAACTTGAAAGAAAATAATTTAGAAGGTCAGAAATGTTTCAGAGGCTTCAACATGCCGCTCAAGTCGTCTCGTTCTGATGACGTAAACTACGGCTAGCAACGAGGGACAGCGCGAGTGTCCCTCGTTGCGCTTGGAGCTTACTCTTCTTGTGATAAATAATCAGAAACAATATATCGGCAATATTTCGCACAGCGATACATTCATTGATCATATCTCAAGACTTTACATTATGATGGGAAAATGTCGATGTGTGGTCGATGTGTGTCCCTCAGCAAGAAAACTAAAGTTGCAGTTTTGTTTCCTCAATCGGCTTTCGTCTGTTTGATGAAACTTTCACTTTGGCCACGAGATGGTAGCAAACATCACTTTCTAAACATGGAGGGGGAACTTCATACCACTGAAAGAACTGTGCAACAGGACAGGTGTGATGGATTCTTACCATGTTGCAGCCTGTGTGATACTGAGCTGCAGATGGTTCTCCTCAAACCACCTGATGACAAAAAGTGTAACTGATGTAATACCTACATCCTATAGGATAAAGGAGGATCAACAACAGAAATATACAAACTCATGTAGTCTCAAGATTACAAGTAGGCTATATTTTCTCGCTATATCAGGTTATCAAAATAACGTACAGGTATTTTGTTATCTTGATATAGCGATATGTTGTTTTATCATGTTAGCATGCACAGAGGCTGTGCGTTGGCTAACAGTGATTTGATCTGATAATATCAGATCCAGGTGATCCCATGATTTATTCATCAGGTATTTGGTCATAAAACAAAGTATTGGACACATTGAAATATTGATCTAATGTTGGCGCTAAATGAAAAGTCCTGGGATCCAATTCATCTTCTGGGGAACATAAATGTATGTACAAAATGTCATCCATCCAATACTTGTTGAGATATTTCAGTCTGCATTAAAGTGGTGGACAGACCAACATTGCAATACCTGTAGCCAAAAAGCATCATATGTGTGTCTTCTCTTTGAATGAGGAAGAATTTTGATTGAAATTAATAAATAAATGTTCTGCTTGAAAAATTACTTTACAGATTAATCGATTATCAAAATAGTTGGCGATTACTTTTCTGTCGGTTGACTAATCAATAAGTCAACTAATCGTTGCAGCTCTACAATGATCGTTTTATCCTAGAAGAATGACCTTTAGTTTTCATAACATATTATCATGAGAGAAAAACTCTTGATCTTTAGATCACTGGATAGAGGGAAAAGATGCATCCTTCACCGTATGGTGGAATATTATCAATCCTCCATTCATTTTTGTGTCTTGGATATTGATGTATTTACGCCAGACTTCTGTAAAAGAACCACACAGTTACCAAAACCCTATCCAGCTATTTGGCTATGACAGGATGTCTTGTGAATCTTCACTAAAGCAGATATAAGGGGCTGAAATGGGGGGAAAGATTAACATTGATGCATTCATACCACAAAGCGAACAATCTTGACTCTGAGTATGAATTGGCTGTGGCTCAGAACCAATCTGGTCTTAATCAGACCCATGTTGTAGTAAAGCACAGGTCTGGGTCTCTGTTTCCCATTTAAGGCAGTGAAGCATTGGTATACCTCTGCCAGAATTAGAACATTAGTCAACTTTAGTCTCCTTCATGCAATTCACATTGTACCAACTGTTTTCATACTGTTCCCTGTTAAACTGAGAAATAACGTAACGCTAAACTGGCGTTGGGCAGCGTTCCATGTCCCGTTGCCAGCATCATATAACACATATTTATAGCACTATAAAATAGAAAGTCTGTTTTATTGCACTTTTATGATTTAAAAAAGCACAGAAGCAGTTACACTATAAGTTATTATCAAACCGGTCGGTAAGTGCGGATCACATGGTATCAATGGCCATATTACAATATTTACCCACAGATGATCACATACATACCTAAAGCAGCCAATGTTTTTATACATGAGAGAGCTTGACATGGTCAGTAATCAGCTCTGAATCATGTGAAACCATGGCTGCTGTGACATAAGACAGAGGCCTGATAGCAGCATAGACTGTGGGATTACACATATATGTTTTCTATGATAACATAGTGACCTCTTAATCAGCTATTCTTATATGTTCATGCTTGATTAACATACTAGAATAATGTTGGCCTACATCCCCTCGTGTAAATTATTAGTCTCCAGATATGACATTTTTCAATAGATTAGACTGTTTAACCAGAGTGTTTGTGTTTGACTTGACTGAGTCTATCGCTGAATTAAAATCGGCCCTTAGGACCTGTGCATGGGGTTGTTTTAAAGCTGGGAAAAGTTGAGGGATTGTATTTGGGAAATACCACCAAGATTTGGTTATGAGAGAATGTGCTGTTGTTTTCAGAGTTTAAAAGAAGGTCACAATATCCCACAGATCGAAGGTGGCACACGGCTGTGGGACTTTTCTTGAAATGTGTCTTCCAAACAGCACTTCTACTCAGGCCGCGCACTACTCCCAACAAGATCTACTAATGAAATGCTTTATATATAGTTAAGGTTAAATTGAGGCATTGGTTGGGATTAAGAAGGCAAACGTTTTAAGACCTGTACCAACTGGCAATAACGTAAGGCAGGGGGAAAAGCCTGCCGCCATCGCCTCCTCCAGCTGCATCCCCCTGCCTCCCTCATCTCTCTCTCTCTCTGTGTATTTTGTGTGTTTTTACAGTTTAGTCTCAACACTCGAATCGTACAACTGGGGACCCTTTCTGTCAGTCTGTCCTTGATGGAATTCGTGGTGTTGCACTTGTTTGTGCAAAGTGTTGTGTAGTGGAAGTAGTTGTGTAGAGAATGAAAAATAGAGAGATTAGAAGGAAGTTTGAATCCTCGCCTCCTGTCACACCTCTGCTCACCTTCCAAATATTGGTTAACTAGATGGTTTCAGATGCTGTTGGACGATCTGTCTTTGTTCTAATGGTGCGTTCCATGTGTAACCCTAACCCTAGTATACTGAGGCCTTTAGTGTTGGCTAATTCTGGTGCAGAAGGTGAGTGTTGCGGGACAGTCTGAAAGGAAGGTCTACTTGGTAGGCAACTGAGTAATAAGATCCTACAGATCCTGAAACACTTTTAAATTGCTGTACAGTATATAGTTATTATTGTCTATGTTATACAAAGACATATTTAGATAATGCTGATGTTGTATTGATATGGGGGCATCAACAGCCTGGAATGGATCTGGTTGATTTACCTTTCCATAGTATCAGTTGGCCTATTTGCCTCATTATTTTGCGGAGAAAGGATTGCTTTAGGACTCCATATCACTTCTATAATTGTACTGAAAAATCAGGGGCTACGTTTGAGATATAAGCATCCGGCTTGACTGAGGCCTCATTATCCAGAAAAATAAGCACAAAAACATGTTTAATAGATATGATACAGTCTATTCCAACCCCTTGTGCAGTCTGTGAAAACGCTAAGGTCAGTCAGTTTCTGCTTCATCCAGCTTCCAGCACTGAGGGTGAAAAGTTGAAAGCGAGATAGCACAGTGATGGCAGAAATAAGCGAGGAAGGGCGAGGAAGGGCGAGGTATGGCGGACAGGAAAAAGCTTGGCAGCGCTAACATTCGTGGTCGATGTGAAAGGGCGGTGAGTCATCGAATGGCAGGCTAATGTGTTTGTTTTCACGGTGGATTGACTGTAGGGTTAATGAAAGTGTTGCCCGTTTGGGCTGCAGCCAAAATTTAAACCGAGCGGGTGATTAGACTGAGATGGTTATCCTTGAATGTCAGTCTGTCTCCGACTATCTGTGCGCTCTCTCTCTCATCTTTTGTTCTCCTCTATTTAAGTGTTGGTTTAACCTCAGTTACTGAGGATTTGTCTTTGAGACAACAAGCAGCGGCACATGGCAGATTAGTCATGTTGTCTGGACACTGTGGAAATAACACGTTTGTTGAGCTTGTATAATTGTTTTGTGCTTCATGTTTGATTATATTGTTCTGCGCCCTTTAGGCTAGCGGAGAGCATATGGACTGCAGTTATATGGTCTAAATGTTTGAGCTAAATGAGGTGTCAAAACACAAGTGTTTTACAAACTACTAATCTGACATATTGGGACATATTGCTAAAGCAAATATGGTAACAGGACAGTGCAGTAAACAGTATGAATACAATTATCAAAAGAGAGCATAAGATGTTTAAACATAAATTAAAGGGTCTGTCCCAAAACTTGTTGTCCTGCGCACTGAAGTGCACTTTCATGCACCATCAGTAGACAAGTGAGTCAACTTAACTCACACTTGATGCACACTTTCACTAAGTGTTATTCAGAGCTACTGTGCGTGGGTTACTGCACCACACCAGTCCAGTTGTTGATGTTGATGCACCCAGAGACTTGGTTTAGGTCCGACAAAAATCAACAGAAGTTGAAGTTTCTGACATGTTTCAACAAAGATCTGAGCTCGAACTGAGCCATGTATCTGTGCGAGCCACAAGAAGGCCTCAAATGCACAATATGTAATGTTCTTCCATTAAGGGTCTCAAAAGACGGAGTTTGGTAATGTCGTTAAGTAGCGTGGGACATTTCATATACAGTACATATGATGAATTCTACCTCAGCTAGTATTTGATTAAATTAGAGGTGAGAGAGTTTTAACTGTCACTA
The DNA here is from genome assembly GCF_900634415.1 of Cottoperca gobio. NCBI lineage: Eukaryota > Metazoa > Chordata > Actinopteri > Perciformes > Bovichtidae > Cottoperca > Cottoperca gobio. The sequence continues at coordinate 15,733,424 of NC_041368.1, forward strand.
AGCGCCACTCTTTGAAAGCGTGATGTGTCAAAACACATGACATCCTGTCTTTTCCTTGGCCTTCGCACCACACTTCCGTCTCACAGAGCATTACAGAGAGCAGTTGTAGTATGTTCTCACTCTCCTGCCTCTAAAAACATTTGTTGCCACGGCTCATGACGATAAATAAAAGCCACTGTTTATTTCATGTTTTGCATTCGAGTGAATGTGAGTTGAATGTGTCACCATGATGTTTATGCTGGTGTGCACAGGCCCTCTGTCTGTGCCCTGATGGACGTGAAGCTATTACCTCAACATGGAGCTCTGGGTTCCTCAGGGAGGGGTGCATTAATTATGTAATATTTGCCAAATTATATCCAGCTTTTGTGGATCACATGCTGAGAAAAGATTCATGCTCTCGGTCTCTTTCTCTCTATCTGTCGATTGTATTCTCTGAGATGAGAAGGGAGGCACTGATAGAGCATGAATGTGTATGACATCTCTTGTGTTGACTCCCAGCACTGTAGAATTGTGTGTATTCAGTTATTTTAACGCAATACTACATTTGTGCAAAACCATCGTAAAAAGCAACTTACATCATGACTTATTGTCTATCTGCAGGCAGCATTGTGTTGGACAGAGATCCTTAAAGCTACTTAAGAGTTAAGAATCATTTGCATAGACCATACAATACCACAATCTACAAATACTCCATTATAAATCCTGGATTCAAAATGTGTATTATCACCAAACTATACTTCAGTGTAAAAAGTGTTCATTATGCAGAATAGGCCCTTTCAGAGTGTTGTATCATTCTACATATATTATCATTCTGGATTATAATTACTGATGCATACATGTGTAAGCAACACTTTGATTCATATATAACAATGCATCATGTTTTATAAGCTAATCATTTACATATTGTTTGTAAAGTCTCAGTCTGCAAAGTAACTGGTACCTACTGCTGTCAATTAAATGAAGAATTACAATGCACTTGAGTACTGTACTTAAATGTACTTACCAAAATGTATTTGTTTAATGTACTGTACTGACTTGCTCAAATAGGCAGATGTTTCAAGTTGTTGTAGTGGTTAGGGTTAGGGTTAGGGTTAGGGTTAGGGTATCTTGGAGGCGTCGGGGTTTAGGAGGATGCTGACGATGTAATAGTAGATTCCCCGGTTTTAGTTCGGTCATTGCGTCATTTCCTGTCCCCTCTCTGCAGTCCTCTATGAAATAAAGGCAAAACCATTTTATTTTTTGTATTATAGTTGTATCATATTTGTACCTCAGGCCTTGTGTTTGCCGATTTTGCAAATTTAACGATTTAACGACGTGAAAAGAGTCAAACATGCAAATAGCATGTTACAGTTCATTGGCAGTGCTGACAAATTGGGGTTGAGTTGAAAGTGTGACAGCTGAGTTATGTCACCCTGCATGTAACAACACCAGAGTCATGTTCGGCGCCATATGTTTTACCACAAGCACACATTAAACATTAAAGTAGGTCATAGGTAACAATATGGTATCACTTTGACTAATGTGCTGTAAATTAAACATCCAAGTCGGGAGGGATTCAGAGATATTCCCCAGGCAGTGACATCATCTCATCCTGTCTCCGCTGCCAGCCCCCTGACCTTGTACAGTACAGTGTGTGTTGTAAGCGAATACTCTCTCTAAGTGGAGAGTCAAACATTCATAATGGGACTCTGTGGTTTGACGTCGGTGATGTCTTTGTCAATACCTGGTGCAGAAACTGTGTCATACTTCTGAGGAGGGCAGAGCGTGTGAAGCAGGCATGTTATCATAAATCCCTCTGCTTTAAAATGTCGGGCCGGCAATGTGGTTCATATTTACAATCCAATAACTCATGCGTCGAACAATTTGATTGGGTAATTCCCCAGCAATCTAGGGTAAGTCTTTGCATAATACAAACAGTGTGATCCTCCGTTTGCCCAAAGGTTTTGATGAAATGTCAAAATTGAGGTTAACCAAAAGTCTCAAAAACTATTTAAATACCATGTGTGGAAATGTCACCATATCCTCATTTCAAACTGAGAAAACGTAAATACTAGAAAATAAAAATATCCATCCATCCATCCATCCATCGTCTACCGCTTATCCAGGATCGGGTCGCGGAAAATAGAAATAAAATAAAATAAAAATAACTTTATTTAAATTGATGTCTTTTTTCCCCGTCTCCTCTTGTGCTTGATCATAAACTCTATATCTTTGCTTTCTGTTATGTTGTTACAGATGGAAGGTGGAAATCCAGCAGCAGTCATTTTGCTATATGTGTGCAACATTTCAAAGTGGCGTGCATTCTTAACAATTCAAGGAGCTGATAAGATTATAGGCAAGATCAAGATGGTTTGGCCACCTCCAGAAGAAAGCAGCTTACTTTTTGAAGCAAGGATTCCTACATGCCGACTGTTTTTGATGAGTGGATTATGCTGCAGAAGTGAGTTTCTATAGATGTTCTGGTAGATATTTTTGTTACAGCTGTAATCCAAACGGATCACTGCTTTGTCCTTCGCAAAAGAGCAACATGGAAACATTTCAGTCACCTTTTAAGTCTACCAGGATTGGGTTATACTCAAAAGATAAATCAAAAGAAGATCGTTTTCATGGGAGTGTTCTTTTAAGAGTCACTGGGAATCCCAACCACATCCATGTGGATCCCTATCATTACACAGAGGGAGAACATGATTGAATTAAACAGCGATGGAGGTAGAACACCACGGACATTTCCCACAGTAAAGTGAGGTCATGGTTTTAGCTCGAGTCTATTGGGACATCCACAGATAATGGAGCTGTATCTCTGAACACATGAAGAAAAGACAACTTCAAGTCTCCACTGGCTTGTCTGCTCTACAACCTCCAGCCAGAAAATAAATAAATACATGGAGCACATTTATAGAGGCGGCCTATTAGACCCGAATGAGCAAAGACTGCTTCAGAAAAGTTTTAAATGTTTTAATGATGTGCCAACAGCTGGGTCGTATTGAGCTGTGTAGTTATTTCCATCCTGTGTGGTTATACTATCAAATGTATACTATTAAATGTTCAATCAAAGCAGGAAGAGTCTCATTTCTACTGCAGACAAACATTGTTCACAAGCTTACAGCAAACATGGTTTGCTTCTCGTGATAGTAAGAAACGAGAGAACATTTTGGCTGTAAAATGTATTTTTAAATTGCTTTTTAACCCTCTGATTATTAAAAAAAAACCCACTATATTCATAGTAAATATTATATATATTTATCCTTGTGGTTTGAAAAACTTTGTTTCAAGACTATTAGCTCAGTGTGTCTCAATTCCATACTGTAAAGGGATATTAGTGTAGACTAAGCCTAACAGAACTCTATATTTTGGCAGGTTGTACACCAGAAATGAATATATTGCATTATTTTGTTAAAAAGAAGATGACACAAGATGGACGTCATTTTCTCATGTTCCAGCTTTTTTCATTTCATATCAATGAGGGGTTATCTAAATACTAGAAACACCTGTCAATATAAGACAATACAACTTACACTACAAACTACAGCCTCTGAAACGATGACGTTGAATCAACACCTCTCTAAAACTAAAACGGAACATTATGACCTTCTTGAAGGTACGATTTATTGCAGGACTGCTGAAGTTTTTAGCTATGTGCACCTAACTGAGTGTATTTATCCAGTATAAAGAAACAACAAACTCAAAACAGGATTTTAGTTTAGTATGAAGTATGAAGTCAGAGCTCATTTCTGACTCCAACAATGTCAAAAGTGTCTCCAGGAAACCAAACGATAAAAGCAATAACAGCAAAGCATCTCCATGGCCACTGTTGCCCATCAGAATCGCTCCCCAAACAACTTCCCCAAGTAAACATTTAACACTGTGCATCAAACTTAAGTTTCCAGCCAGTGAAGGCATCCAACGTCCATGATTAATGGCACAACGGACCAGACTGCTCAGATAGTCTATAAAAAGATTACAGTAACTTCATCAGTTTTATTTTCTCTCTTGCCTCTAAGAAACCCCCATCAGTGCTGCTCATAGTTTCAGCATTTAGGTCACATTTTTAGCTGCCAAAATGTCTCAACTCAATATTTATATCATGGCTGCCTGATTGTGCCTGATTCTATGTATGGTCAGGAGGAGAGGACGTAGTGCAGGTATGCGCCACAAGAGAAGCTCATACATTCTGCTGCCAGAGGCTTGAGTGGCAGCTCAGTCCAATTGTCTCTCTCGCTTTCCTTCTCTCTCTGCTGAGTGATTACATTCTCCTGTTGCATTTTGGATGTGATTCAACGATCAGACACTTTACAGTCAGAGCTGTGGCATGCACTGGCAGCACACTGAACACACACATCAGTGTGCAGGTTCATGTTTGTCATCTCATGTAGTCCAACGCTCAGACTATCAGACTGGGAAGAGATAATTGTAATTGGTGCATTAAGTCATCTGTCAAGTTATGCATCTAGTCTGGTGAGCACGAATTTAACCCAATTTTCTTTAATGATGGTAATTTAGCAGACGCTCTTATCCAGAGCGACTTACAGTGAACTAACTCAGGGTTAAGTGCCTTGCTCAGGGGTACAATGGTGGCAGCTCTGGTATTGAACTCACAACCATCTGGTGTTCTGTTTGGAAGTCGTACCTCTAGACCACTAGACCATCTCCACCATCATTAGTTACATGACTGCCTTTGCTCATTGGTCATCTAGGTAAAAGACACACTTTCTCAACTCTTGACAAAGAAACATAATCATCTCTCTTCATTCATGTCATAATCACTTGATTCTTTCTCTAACATTTCTGAAGCCAATTGTTCAATGTTTCCTCTCACGTTGTTGGAAGATGCTTCAGAAAGACAACACTTCCCTCTCTGCTCTGCATCGTTACTGTAATTACTGTGTTTGCAGTGGTGTAGTCATTGCACAGGTCAGTGGTGTGTCTTTCTCTCACACACACACAAACACAGCAACATCCTTTGCTGTCTGGCTCAAACACACAGATGCTAATGTTATGAGGCATGTAAGAGGGGCGTCTCCCCCCAAGAAAAGTAAGGGATTGGAGTTGAGACTTTTAAGAACATTTCTATGTCACTTTTATTGTAATTCAGTTACTCTAGGCCTTTATGTAAAGCTATACTTATCTATTTCACTCCATTAACCAAATCTACTTATACTGCAGCCTGAATTGAGCGTGCAAATGTAAAAACTCTGCAAAAACTGTATTGTATCTGGCCAGAGAGTTTTGAGAGACATGATAACACATGTCAAACATGGACACGCTGCATTAAAAAAAAGAGCAGTGGCTTTTGAGAGTCAGACTTTAAAAGGATATGCGTAGGAAGAAAAAGTGCATTGAACAGGACAGTTGCTCAAAGCAGAATGAGTAGCACAGTTGGTATGTATTGTACTTTCCAACATGGAAATGAGGCAATTTTTGAGACTTCTACCAAAAAATATCAGCAGTCACCACCAAAATAAAAAGAGTTTAATATCTGAAACCAGTTTAATGTGAAGCAATGAAATAGTTATCTGGTCTGATTCTCCAAAATCTATGTAAGTTCACTGTCAGATAAAAAGAAAATAGGCAGTGCAGTTTTTTAAAACTATGCTACTGACTAACGTAATTTCTTTAGGTTATCTGACTATTTCTCTAATTTATATTATTGTCTCCATTTTAACTAATATCTTTTATCATCTACTCTCCTTTTTATTGTCTTATTCTATTGTCTGGTTTTCAAAGCTATGAATTTAGTAGCTATGCAAATTAAAATACTTAAGACTCTTATTTGCTTCCATACTTAACTCACTTCTAAAAGAAAGCGTGCATGGGGGCACACATATTCCCACAGAATCTTTTTTTAAATTAAGTGACGCATGCATTCCTTTTGTGCGAACACACTTTCAGCTGCCTCTTGTCTGCCATGATGGCAGGTAGGACTGAAGCTGCGGGGGTCCTGCTCCACTTCAGCTACGTGACACTAATTTGTGATCAAGTGTTTCTTATTTCAGTCCCGTTAAGTTAAGTCTTATTGTATTGTTCTCACAGTAGTTAAGACAGCAATAAATGTGCCAACTAAAATATGTCGACTGTTGCGCATAAATGATGCATGTGTTGTATGTGAGGAATGTGTTCAATCTCGGCTCACTGGTTACGATATGTGGAGAGACTGTCACGAGTGATGGACCCACGGGCCCTGCTACCTGTCCACTGCAGCGGTGGCATTTAGATGACATTAATCATGGCGATAAGACGCTGACACTTGCGGGCCACTTGGTTAATGTACGACTCCACAGAGTTAGCAGTTACATTGAGAGGAGAGTGAACAGTCTGTAACACCCTCGGACAGCGTGAACATGTTGGATCTGGTCAAGTTGCAGTTCATAGTTGAGGAGATGGTGATGCTTCAGTATTACTGAAGGTAAAATATATAATACCTGAGAATATCTGGCAGCTTCATTTATAAGATAAAAGTCAGTCTGTTATTTGCACTTAGCTTTAAGCTTGCCTCTCCATGTCCCTGATGATGAAGTGATTCCAGTCACTGGAATTATTTGAGGAAGGGCATGTTGTAAAAAAGAACCATAAAATATTTAAACAAACTTTTTAGTTCAATTCAACTAACGAGCTGCGGGTTGTTTTAGATCTGTAATAATGATATGTATAGTCGGTACAGTCTTTATTTATCTGAGGTCCACTTTGTGTTTTACTGTCCTGTCTACGAGGGCATACTTTTTAGTAAAATAACCTTTTGGCTGGATGATTATGAAACACTTGAGTTGTGCTGCAGGAAGGGAACTTATTGAGTAGAAGATTTTATCTGCAGAGATGGCAGAATATTTAGTTTAAGACCAACTGATAAAATAACCTAATATCGTGATGAAATGTTTGACTACAGCGACTGTATTTAAGTATTTAGTCTCGTAAACACATGAATGTTGGGCTCTTTGTGTGCATGACATGAAAATAAAGAAATCAATCAATCAATGAATCTGAGGTTTAAAGCAGTTACATACAAACGTCTGGGTATTTACTGTACATGTTAATAATAACTTCTTGTGTGACTCTATAGATTTCACTTCTGATGGTGTGTTAGCTACGTGCTGTTTTAAATTACCATGTTTAGTATCTCTGGGGTCAAACTTGTGTTTATGCTTTATTGGACATTTCAGTCATCATAAAAATGTGTTGTTATACAACTATTATGCAACTGTATATACGATATTATGCATCATGATAGGCTATTGATTGACGGCATATATGAGGTCTAATTTAAGATCTGATTGTTGTTCTCATAACCTCAGTGTTGTGAAATGTTAGAGACATGTATAAATAATAAAACAACGTCTGGTGGTCTACTTTGTATTATTGCTGGAGGCTGCAGCTAAAGATGAAAGAGTGTTGTTTAAAATTAGCGGCAATATTAATTGAAGACATTTCTACCTTGTAAAATTTGAGTGCATGACTTTAACATGACTTAACTGTTACATGTACTATAATAGCCTCACATCCATTATCCCAGGTGTGTTTGTTAATGTTTATTCTTACTCTCACTGTTCCTGTAGGTTCTGCCAATGTCTCGTCACTCTGCTGTTAACGTAACTCAAGGTCATCGTTCACTCTGGAAGTGGAGAAAGCTCCAAGGGGGCTCCCCATCGGTGTGGCTAGTGTCCATCTGTGTCCCTCTGTTAATGTAACAATATCAATCTGTTCCTGCTGGGACCTCAGACATCATTTCATCATATTTTCTCTTTCATAAAGTGCACTCACATCTACATTTCTTTGCTTTTAAACCGGCAGTTTTGTAAAGCTAAGTCCTCCAATTAGATGACTGTTAACTGGACTTACGTGTTCCTTTTCTGGACAACGTAGTAACCTGTCATCTTGCAGCATGATGGACCTCTCTGACCTCTTATATTTCACCTTCCTTGGTGTTCATACCCTGTAAAAACGTGGCAAACAAAAGATGAATATGAGTATTGTGAATAATTTTTACCCTGGACTTTACAGCGCGAGTAATAACTGGCTATCGAATGTCAGAGTCTGCCTCCTCATGCCTGTAAAATGGTGAGTTTGAGGGCAATTTCCTGTAGCTGCTACAATTAAGTTCTCACTGCTCATGAGCTGCACCACAGTTCACTTGGAAAAGGACCAAGAGCTATGTTTTCAGGTGGTGTGGATACAGATTGATTGGCATGTTTAGCACCTGACCAAATGAGCTGAGGGAGAAACTAACATCGTTTCAAACATGCTTGGTGTGAACATGGCCTAAAACACACACACACACACACACACACACACACACACACACACACACACACACACACACACACACACACAAATGCACACACACACACAGACTTCTGTCACTATAGACCTAAACAAAGCTATTACATTTCGCTCGTCCTCATCGCCACATCGCCAAAATCATCATCTCTCCGACTGTAACCAATCACAGAGCGACTGCAGAAAACTCCATAAGACAACTGTTGGATATGAACTGCATCAGCGGAGGTCGCGTCGGGTTTTCAGCGCACACATTCATGAGTGTAAAACGCTATCTGATCAGGCAAGAAGAGAGATGAGCCTGCTGTCTAATTGGTCCCCTCGGATGATGTCAGCAGGAGAATGATCATTTCCGCGTCCAAATTGCCTCCATCTGGTTGTCTCGGTCCTGATGTTGGGGTGATGACAGAGATGGACTCATCATCGGGGTCCTCGGCTGGGTGATCCTCGCTAAACGGGGAGCTGAATGACCTCAGATTGCATGATGGGGGTTCCTGTGGCTGGGATGTTACATTTCAAATCAGTTGGGACTCATGCATGACGCTAGATGGATTACAGTCCTGGCACTAGCTCTCTGCTTTTTAAACGTCTGCCACTGAATGTGGTGAAACAGAGAAAAGGGCAGGAGGTTAAAAAGTTTAAAAAGTGAAAGAAAGAAAGAAAAAAGGGATTAAAGTAAGTAAAGCGATATGTGTCGGGCTGTTTGTGTTGAGCATTTGAGGAGAGGTACTCCAAAGATGCTTTTGATTACACGTAATGAAGCACATTAACAAACACTGACTACAGAATATTTTCAAGGAGGAATAATGTGTTTTTTAATATGTTTAACTACATATTAGAGGTTTGGTTCTTAAGAATCATACAAACATCTGCAACTGAATTAAAGGCTTTTTATAAGGAACTTTGTGCAGATCATTAGTCTTTAGTTGGATTATTTTAACTTTACACCTGTAAGAGTTTCTGTACAACTTGTTTCTCTTTGTTCCCTTAGCCACCCTGCCTGTGTATCTGATGACTGAACCTCGTACATTTGTATGTTTCATGCACTGAAATCTTGCCAGAAAAGTTATTTTTTCTTCCACTTACAGTAAATTGTTTTTGTTGAACTACCTGTCTATTTTACCAAGCCTGGAAGGTTTAAGATATCGTTTAAATGTCATTCAATTTATGAGCTCAAGATTTGAATTATGCAACAGTCTTTTGCAGAAAGGAAGTAGCCCTTATATTATTAGGGGAACGGGACCTTTGAAGCGGGACCCTTGAAGTTATCATACGCTAAAACATACATCATAAAACAAATAAAAGGGTTTTCTTAGTTTAAGAGGAGTGGTCCCTAAACTTTATATATTTAGATGAACAAATTGGAATCAAAAACAGCTATTAAACTACAAAAACTTATTTAAAACATAATTTGGTACACATGCAGCTATACTTTATAGGTGAGATTGTGTTTCTGATATCAGTGATTCTGTATGGTGACTTTTGTCTATTAAGAGATGATTCACTCGGTGTCCGTTTGACTTTATATCGCAGAAAAGATCAAGAAGGTTATAAAATGTACTGCAAAAGGCCATACAATCGATTTAAATCCACATTGAACCAGTGCCTCTGCACGTGCTAACATACATACGTTTGCATTAGTGTGCTGTGTTCTATGAATATGTGAGGATTTACATCATGTGATGTTATGTGTGTGTGTGGGTGACATGTCAGAGGACGCCTGGCACGACGTGAAGCATTGACCTCATCATTCGTCTTACAGTGTGTGCCTGAAGAAAGTGCAACATGAAACATCTGACGGGGAGAGTGACACACACACAGACGCACACACACACACACACTCCATCGCTCACTTATGCAAAGAAACTTAGCAGGAAATAAGATCGTCTCATTTTCATGTCCCGGTATCTGAAATCCTATCTGTGACTTCACAGAGAAAGTACCCTCTGATTTATGCTGAGTTCACAGCCTCGCTGCAGAGCATGTGTGACTTTGACATTCCTTTACAATCCCTTTCTGAATCTCACTTTGGTGAGCTCAAATATTCACGGGTGACACAAAATACGTTGCTGATCCACACACAAACACACACACGCACGCACAAAGTGCTCGGACCTCTCAGGCCTCTCACTCTGCATGACCTCCTCACGCAGCTTTTTCCTGTATCCCTCATGTCTTTCAGTCCCTTTTTTCTCTCCTTGCTGCACACTGATGGATGGTCCCCGCTGTATGCTACAGTACTGCAGTGTTTATGTAAGGCGCTGCTCTTTTGGTGTTGTTTCAAGCCTCCAGGGAAGAGGAGCCCCCCCTCCAGGCCGAGGGTCGTTATGAGTCATGGGAAGGGGCCTGCTAGTAGTGCATAACTCATCTGATGTCACACTCCTCAGCTGCATTTTGTGATATAAAACGTCTGCGAACGTGAGCCTTTTTAAACATACACTATTGGTATATTCTCCTTTGTCTTTGTGTATCTGTGTGAGAACAAAAGGAAAAACACTTTTGGGGATAGTAAGTGTTCCCATGCTTACATGATGTAACTCTACCTCAATTACTTAATTAAGCCACTTAAGCAAATGCTTACCGTCTTCAGTTCAAATGGTTTAAAACATGTGGGATCACTACTAACTGAGGCCTGTCCACAATTTCCTTTGCTGTGTTTTTGCCCGTTTTCTCCTAAATTCAGTCATTGCCAGTAAATCTTTGTCAGTCATTGCTGAGTCGTCTGTTGTTCTGAGCAGGATGAAGGCTCTAATGTGCCTCCACTGATGCACATGGAAGCCTAAAGCCTCAAGCATAAGAGAACATAATGCATGCAGAGATTATTGTTATCAGAATGAGATGCCCTTTAGTGCTGAGCAAGCATCCTGAGAGCTATTACAAGAACAAATACTCTCCTCCCCCGCTGCTAGAAATTTTAGCAGTTCTCTGTTGTGGGCGAGTGTTTTATTGCTAGCTAGAGAGCGTTCAGGACACATGCCTCCACCAGTACTATGCAAATAAGTCAAATATAGGATTGTATACTGCATATAGCTCACCTAAACTAGTTAACGTTAAAGCTCAGACAAGGAGGACGCAATTAATGTTTGCATCTCACGCTGTCACAAGCCTCTTTCTGCACGGTGATACATTTGGCGGGTGTAGTTAGGTAGAAAGGAAATAGTTCCTACATGAAACTGCTCACAACAAGGTCTTTGGATTATCTTGAGTAACCGGGTCATGATTTCTGGAAAGAGACATTGATGTTGAGGTTTTCAAATGTGTTTTTAAGCCGAGGGCCATCTAGTTCCATTATATTGGAGAGAGAAGCAAACATCTCTACGGCCGATATCTCCAACATTAATAATTTGCACTACAGGCACAAGGAAAAATACGTATTTTGCTTATTTTGCGATGAACTGTCCCTTTAATCCTACCAAACAACAGTTAAATACAGCCACAAAGACTTTATAAGAGATTATGGGTGCGACAGTGGCTGCTTCATCAAGAGCTTAGGACAGATGTGATTGGATCACTTTGGGCAGATCCAGGGTCAGTTCTCTGTAATACGTTATTGAAAAAGTTAATGTAAAAAAACAATCAGATGCACCTCCCCAACGTGGAAATGACATAACTTGTACTACGTACAAAGGTCTAAATGATCGTATACAATAATTATGGTGCACCTGGTAAAGGCCACATACTACATACAGTACATACAACATTTCCTGATGTTAAACTTTTACAGTGAGACAAATGATCATGCACTTGATTCCATACAACTATGCAGTGAAACATTAATTATTTCCATTGCAACTTGTTTTTAAGGGGGGGGGGGGGTGTATTGGGCCTGTAGACTTGTCATGATATTTGCAGATGTAATTGTTTGGCACGGATCAGTAGTGCAAGTCAATCTTACCCAGACCTTTAGCCTGATATTCACCAGCACTCCGGCCATTTCATCAAGTCAAACGAGTGCACGTGGAGTGTGCATGTCTTTCTGTTGTTCCGTCTGTCTGGGTCAAGCCTTTTCTGTCTCCCTCTCTTTCTCCTTCTCTGCCTTTACCTCCCTTTTCCTCTCTATCGCTTGCTTTCTCTCCCTCCGTCACCCAGAGGGGTAATTTACCAGTCTGGTAGGTGGGGGTGAGCAGTCGTCCAGTACACACACGCCCATATATAGGCAGCAGACGTTAGGTAAACGCTAGGTAGACGTTAGGTAAACTCAAAGCAGGCACTACTCAGTCGGCCACTTTATTTGTAACACGGACATGCTTCTCTAAGCTGGCAAAGATGAGGACACATGGCACTGCAGGTGACGTGGATGTGGGAAGTTGACAACAGGTGGATCAGAGACGCAGTGTGTGTGTGTGTGTGTGTGTGTGTGTGTGTGTGTGTGTGTGTGTGTGTGTGTGTGTGTGTGTTTGTAGTGATGACTGTGAACGTCTATGAATCACACTATTTATACACACATTACCACACTGATGTTCATATTCAGAATAACACCTCAACGTTGTTTAAAGAATTGTTGGCAATAGAAGCTGCATTTCGGTGCCCATTTTTTGTTGAGTGGTATTTTTTTCTTCTTATTCCTATGGACAGCTGGCCAAATGCAAACATGAGGTCATGTCTACATGTTTCCACTGTAAGTAAAGTACAATAGAAATTTGATAGGAGGAATAATAACAATAATAATCCATTTAAGCATTTTTTTCCCCGAATTTGTACCAAAGTAAAACCAAAGAACGCAGAAAGCCTTTGTAGAAGAAGCGGGAATCAATTCTTCCCTTTCTGGTGTGTGTGTGCATATTCTCACTTTTCTTAACTGGAGACATTTTGCTGTCTTGTTCTTATTATACCTTCACTATCGCTGTGTCCTACATGTGTATATAAATGCATGAAGTCCAGACAAATGTTCATCACTTTCATAAGTGCTTCCAGCTTGCGTTTGAAAGGATGAAATATGATGCACAGCACTGATAAACTTACATTTACAGTTTTACCGTCTCCATTTCACCAGACTTGTATGCCTATAGATATCCGGCACATTAACGTCGGGACAACACAAAGAGTTGTACTCAGAGTGAGTAAACAGGGCTGATTTTCTCATTGTACAAACTAACTCATGCTAATTCCTCTGATTACTTCCACTGTTAGAGGCTCTTTGAAATTTTTACAGTCAGCGATCACACTGAGGGAATGATTTGAGATTGTACTTCCCGTGCAAGGAGTCTTGACTTCACACCTGTATTAATGACCACAAGGAAATGTACAGTATATGGCTGTAAGCATATAATTTTCATGTTTCCCTTCAATCTTTTTACGGCAGTATTATTTCACTGCATAACTATGTGGTTCCATCAAAGCTGAACAAAAAGCACACCAGGATCCGAAAACAGAGCAATAAAACCACACTTTAAGACCAATTATGGGTGCTCAGGTAGCACTGCCTCTCTCAGTTTATTTTACTCTCACACACACACACACACACACACACACACACACACACACACACACACACACACACACACACACACACACACACACACAGCCACACACACACAAATATACAATATGTTCCTTTTCTAATTGAGTCGTTTTGAACCAAGCTCAGAGCCAAAGGTTTCTACATGATCACATCTCAGAAACATTTGCAGACTGGTGTAACTCACATCAAGTCTCTGCTGCTGGTTCAGTCGGTTATTTGTTATTTATCATTTCATGCTACAATCTCACGGCTGACGCAGCAGCTATTGGGAAAGCAAACTGCATTGCAAGTTGGCTTTATATCGGACCCCAGAAGCCCTGTTTGCTTAATAACTAATTCTGAACTGTGGAGCTACAATCTTTTGCCAAAGGATGAGCAAATCATTCACTCTAACAGCTTCTCCCATCCTCAGTCTCTCAGTGTTTAGGACACATAAGCTCCTTTACTTCATCTGTTTCCAGGTCCATTACCTCCAGAGAAACAACATGTTTCAGCATCTTGCCAGAATCAGACATCAACCCTCAGGAGCTGGGACACCAGCAGAGCCCAAACATTGAGTAAAATCACAGCGATACCACATGGTCCAAGAAAAAAACACTGATTGTTTCCAGGTATGCTGACTGTTGTGACTGTATGGCAGCTGGGACGCTGCTGGACAACAGGTGGAGAGCAAAAAGCAAAAGGCTTTGTGGATAAAAGTCCTTTTGGTCAGAGATGACATATTTTAAGATGATGCAACTCTTTCATATTAAGACATAACTAACACCTGTGTGGGTCATTAGTAAAAACCTGGCACTGCAATGTTGAGAGTAAGGTACATTATTTTTGCTTGTCCTTTTTAGCCTGCCTATTGTTGTTGCTTATTTTTCTTCCTTTTATTTGTTTTTCTCCCCTCCCAGGAGATGCTACAACCTGACTTCAAGGTCACAGGGATCAACTTGTTTCAGGTATTATTTTATTTGAGCAGTCTATGAAGAGCAGGTTTACATTTCAGGTTTTACTTCTATATTTCTCAACTTCTTTATTTCTTTGGCTAAAACTAAACTAAACTAAACCGTGCTGGGGAGCATTTATGTAACATACACATCTTTTAAAGCTACATTCATAAATGGATACCGAAGATTCATGAAATATATGTTAACGATGCACTACAGTCAGTGTTTCTCCTTCACTTGACAAACTTGACACTATTTTAAAATCCATAAGGAACTTCTGACGCAGTACCTTTTTCTTTTTGAGGAGTTTAGAGAGAGTAAAAAGCAGGGAAAAGCCCCAACTTTTACAATTCACAGACTGTTCTACCTCTCATACGTGTTCTGTGTGAGTATGTGTGTGTGTGTGTGCCTCTCCCTCTCTCAGACCCCCACCCACCCTTCATACTCCCTCTTTTTGGCAGTAGAGAACCAAATAAATGCAGCCCAACAGTCATTGGGGGGTTAGAACAACCCATTTGGTTTAATGAGGTGATGCTGTGTGTTCTCTCCTTCTCTCCTTGTCTATCTTTCTCTGTGCGTCTCTTAGCCAATTACACTGTGTCCTGTCTTACATCCTGTCCCATTTTTCTGCTCTCACTCATTTTCCCTCCTCCTTTCTTATTAAGGCCTTGTTGAGCCCTGATAAAACCTGCACCTTGGGAGAGGAAAGGGACATTTGGAAGCGAGATGGCGAGAGGGATGGTGACCACGTACCTACATGGCGTCTTTCTCCTGGCTCTGTGGAAACCCTCGCTGCAAGGAGGTGGGTTCCCTTTACAGCCTGTGTGCGGTGCTCAGCAGTGCAGCACCTGCAGATCAGGTGTCACTTTAAGTTTATGTAGCAGTGTTTTCAGAAGAGGGATGCATGAACTTAGGTTCTGTTTTATGTATAGTAGTTTAGTGTAGTTTCTATGAAATATGGGATTTGAGAGATTGTCATTCTTTCTTCTAGTAGAAACTTGCTGCTGCAGATTATTGACATTGATGATGATAAAGACTAACCACTGCAGAACATCTGTTCTTCTGTGAATGGACTGGTAATTTCTCAACCAAAGGGCAAATGTATCTTCCAGTCACACTGAGAATGTTTTTGTGAAGAATATTTGAGTTTGTGTTTTCCTGTATCAAAAAGTTTTCAAGAGTACTGCCAACTCCTCACTGGAGTGCTTTTTTTCTTATTAATAATTAACTAATTAATTTAAACATTGCTGCCATAGCTTTCCACACACTTAAACATACAGATGTACAGATAACACTGTTATATAGAACAACAAACCACAGTATAATAGCATTGTTATCATCTCAGCTCTCCCTCCTCTTGAGGTGTGAGATCAGGACATTGTATTTAAAACTTTAACGATAACTGTGTCCTTCAGACATCGTCCCTCCAAACCCTGTCTCACTGTCTCGTCTGTGTAAGCTTAGAGTTGGCTGATTTCCCTCATCCTCTTCCTCTTCCTCGAGAGCACAGGAGTTTTTAAAAGCTTTTGTAGGCTGTTGTGTAATTTGAATTTGTACAAAGTCTGAACCACTTCACACTAAGTAGAGCAAGGAGACAATTGGTTGTTTAGTTTCTGTGGATTGATTTTACTGAAGAGGACTGAATGAGTACTTGTACTTAAGTCTCTGTAGTTTTGAATAGTCAGCTCGAATCATAAGTAAACTGAAAACCTCTCAGCACAGAATATTTATGGTAACGGCTATGCTCAAACTGGTGGAGACCGTGTGATTAAGATAATTAAGTTTTAGATGTAAAGTGCCTGCATTAGATAGGAGACGGGATGACAAGAACAAAGGTCTCCGGCTGGACTCAAACAGGGAACGTTGCGATTAAATACATGGACTTTCATAACATATTCACTTGCTCATTTGAAATGTATTTAGCCAATGAGTGACCCTGAGCCTCCCGACCATGAGTGGATGCACGCTTCCTTCTGAGCTGTAATACGGTTGCCGGGTGAAGTTCGGTTGAAAGAAAGTAGTTCCTACATGAAACTGCTCACTACAAGGTCTCTGGATAATCTTGAGTAACCGGGTCATGATTTCTGGAAAGAGACATTGATGTTGAGTTTTTTTAAATGTATATGTTTGGCACTTGAGCGCCACAAGCCGAGTGCCATCTCGCTCCGATATATTCGAGAGAAGGCAGACGTCTCTACGGCCGGTATTTCCAACACTCTGTGAGGTTGTTAAGAAAACCCAACTGTTAGACAGATAAACCACATAATTGGACAAATTTAGATTTAAAATGTCTTCACCAAATTTTGTAAATCAGTGTTTCAGTCTCATCCCCCTGGGAACCATGCACGTCTATACCAACATGTGTGCCAATCCATCTACTAGAAGTTGAGAGATTTCACCGGATAGATGAAAGTTTGGACCTGCTGGTGGACCCTAGAAGAAAAGTCAGGGGATCACCACAGTCAGCAGAGTCCTCTGGGGATCACAAATATCTGTACAAAATTTCCTGGCAAACCATACAGTAGAAGTATTTCAGTCTGCAGCAAAGTAGTGGGCCGACTGACAGACAGACTGACGTTGTCTTCCCTGGAGCCACACGGCCAGAGTGGCTTAAAACAATATTAGTTATGATATGATATCATGGACAGAATAATAAAAGAATACAAACATTACTAGTAATTTGATAATGAGATATTAATGTCAACCTAAAAAAACTTCACCAAACATTGAACCCTGGACGATCCCTACATGTAAAATAAAAATAATTCAACTTTGCTTCAAAGTTTCAAAATAAAAGTAAAGATGAAATGTATTATTTAAAATATATATTATGCACTTTTTGAATCAACTTCTGTTTTATTTTAACCTGTCCGATTTCAATAAAGAAAGATACCTCTCGATACAACAAAAGCTTTTGGAGCAGGAGGTTTCTGTCCTGCACAATGACTGAACAGTTAAGTTATTTACTGTGTGTTGTTAATGTGCTGTACGTGGCATAACTGTGAGATCACATTCTTTAGGATTCCCTACAGACTTCTTCTTTTCACATCTGGGCTGTGGGATCTTAAAGAAAACCTTTCCTTTTATAGTTCTTCGCTCTCTGTGTTTCTATTTTTGGCCATCATGATTTGTAGAACAAAACATAGGTGCAGAAAAGTGTGAGAATTATGACCAAAGATGCCTTTCAGATGAAGGGGTGTTTGTTAACTCGGAGCCCAGTGTTGATAATCGCTAACAAAAGCACACATATACACACACGCTTTCTCTGTGTTAGTGAGGCATCTGATCCTGTATGTTCAATGTTATCCTTGGACAAATTAAATGGGTTTTATTAAGCGCTGGCAAAGAGGAGTAAATTACGCCTCTGAGTGATGATTCATAAATTTCACATATTCTGTCATCTGGAGTCTAAACAACAAAAACCCTGTTTATCATTAGACTGGAGTCTTTTTAATTTTGTATAACTTGTCATAACTTTAAACCATTATAAAATCATATTGTAATCTGCTGTGACTGAACTGGTTCTGTGTATCAGGTGTATATATACCTTCTGGTGGAGCAGCAGTCGGAGCTGGAACCGGCATAGGAGCAGGAGCTGGACCTCAAACTGGATTCGGACAAGGTGGGACTGGAACTGGATTTGGCCCTGGAGGAGCAGGTACTGGATTTGGCCCTGGAGGAGCAGGTACTGCATTTGGTCCTAGAGGAGCTGGGACTGGATTTGGCCCTGGAGGAGCAGGAACTGGATTTGGCCCTGGAGGAGCAGGAACTGGATTTGGCCCTGGAGGAGCTGGGACTGGATTTAGGAGCTGGGACTGGATTTGGTCCCTGGAGGAGCTGGGACTGGATTTGGTCCTGGAGGAGCTGGGACTGGATTTCAGCCTGGTGGAGGTGCTGGTCTGGGAGGTTTTGGACCAGGAGCAGGTGGAGGTGGATGCCATTTGTGTTTCCTATTCAATTTTATAAACTCTGATTATGACTTCAGTTTGAAGTTACGCCCATATCTATAATGCATTGTAATCTGCTTATAACACTGTATAAGGATAGTTATAAGCACTCATAAATATTCATAATGTTTAATAACAATAAGTATAATACATTATAAAGCATTTCTATAATTATTTATAAGGTCAACTATATACACAGTGCTATAAGAAGATTATAACGCACTATAAGTTTGTTTATCATTCATCATAGACATGGGCGTCATAGAAAGTGTTACCAAGTAAGAAATGTGAAGACTGACACAATTAACTATTCAAGAGAAAACACTGCGTTATATCACTACAAGTAACAAACAGGCATCACCTTCAGATGCAGTAATGGACATCAAAAATGATATCTGGTTTGTCTACACATCTACATGTGTGTTTTCAAATGTGTGTAACACAGTGAAAAAACGCTAAGAAGAAGTATAACCTTTATCTTTTGTAGTCTCATATGCCCTCGGATCCAAAAAGCACCCGTTTTTTGATACCTGCATTCATGAAGTAGCACTCCTTCAGCCAATCTGCTGACATTGTTCTCACACTGTCCCAATGAATGTATTCCTCAGGAGGCTATGGTGGTCAAGGACCTGGAGGAGTTGGACCTGGAGGAGTCGGACCTGGAGGAGTCGGACCCGGAGGAGTCGGTCCCGGAGGAGTCGGACCAGGAGGCTTCAGGCCGAGCACCTTCGGCCCAGGCAGTGGTGGACTGGGAGTTGTACCTGGAGGTGTTGGGGCCGGTAAGACAAATATGGCTGGTTGACATCTTGATTATTTGTAGAGCAAAGTCTAGTAAGCTTTCCATTGTGCTACTGTTTAATTGTTATGACTGTTTTCTTCTTACAGGTGGAAAGCCATCAAAAACAGGTAAGACTTTGTTTTGTAGAATCCCTAAGAAAGAAATTCTAGTCTTTCTTCAATTAAGACAAAAATAAGCTTCTCAACGACAGTAGAGCTGAAATGTCATAAACTGTATGCATAGAAAATGTCCAACGTTTATATGAAGTGCGTCGATCATAATGGCTCTAACCTCTTTTCCTCTCATTTGTCTGTAGGAGGCGGCTACGGTGGTCGTGGTGGAGTGACTGGAGCGCTTGGAGGAGGACTGGTACCGGGCGGAGTCGGGTCAGGTGGTGTTGGTCCTGGAGGCTATGGAACTGGACCTGGAGGAGTTGGTGTTGGTCGTTTTGGACCGGGGGGCCAAGGCACAGGCAAGGGTTTTTTTTTTTTTCTCCTCCTATCCTCCTATAACTGCTAGTATTGCTACACACTTGTCACATGTGACATGTCAGTCTGATCACTCTAAAACAAGGTGAGAAATGACAAACACAATCAGATAAATGCTGGTAAGAAGAGTTGTATCCTCAACAACCTTTGAAGATACTATTATTAAAATCCAGTTTAAACATCTAGTAAGCTCATTACCTACAAACAGATTGCCTGCTATGTTCACTTGAACCGTGTGTCATTCACAATAAGAGGAAGTTCTCTGCTCTGTACACATGGACCAGAGGTCAGCCCCCATACGGAAAATATTGTTCCTCAGTTTAATTCAACGCAGCAGGATAAGGATTGCATACATATACTGTTATTTCATTTCCTCATTACCTCAAGGTTATAAGCTGTAGTTGAGGGGCCACCCACCCTCATGCACACATACAGTGATAAAGGCTAATGCATTAGGAATGGCAGGTCCCTGATAAAGGACGGAAGTCATCACGTCAGTCAGAAAGACTGATTTGCTTTGGAATTTCAGGCCTCTCTGTTTTTCCTACGCCGAATATGCGAGTTGCCTGTGCAGGATGAGGAATGTTGGTGATAATATCCAAATGATCCTTCGAGGTTAAGCGTCGGTTTTTGGAACCTTTTGAATCTCACCCATTACACCAGTGGGTAGAAAATGGGTCAGTGTAAGAACAGGAAACAGACTCATGTGTCACACTTTCCAGTTTACCAAAAGACTGGCCGTCTCAGCCAAATACTTCTATTGCTACACAATAATGCCTTCAAAGTGTGTTTGTGTTGCCCTGCTCCACCCTGAAGAATAAGACGCAAACATCCTGGTTCACCTGAATAAGTAATGGGAGGCATGCATTTATAAACACTGGGCTGTAATTTCAAGCAAAAAACCACATAACCAATTAAAAACGGTGCAAACTGTTGCATGAACACAGTGACCTAGAGCCGCTTATATTTAAGACAATATTTAACACTTTAAACTAAATGCCAGAAGTATGACTGTCCTAGTTTAAAATCTTGTATTTCCATATGAAGCATTATGTGTACTAGCTAGAGCTGCAAAGATTAGTCAATCATCAGAAAAATAATAATGAACTTTTTTGATAATCGATTAATCCTTAAAGTAATTTTTTATGCATTTCTGTGTTTTTACCTCATATTAAATTGAATATCTTTCAGTTTTTGACTGACAAAACAAGACATTTAAAGACATGACCTTGGACCTTTAGAATCCGGGGTGGACATTTTTCACAATCTTTTGACTTTTTATAAACCAAACGATTAGATTAAATTAATCTAGAAAATAATTGGCAGATTAATTGATAATGAAAATAATCCTTAATTGTAGCACTATTTCACACTTGAACCCAGAAAGGTAGAGATGTCACATCTCAGAATATAGTAAAAGCAATAGACATAACAATGGCATAACATGCCAGACAATTTTTAACAGAGAACGAAGGAATTAAATGTATAGTTTGCAACAGTTTTTTAGAAAGATTTAGTCATCTTTTTCTTCTGGTGGTTTTTCTCATTCATCTCCCTTCACATCTTCAGTTCCCTCTCTGCAGCTTTGTAATTGTTACTGACCCATCTACAGCCAAATCCTATAAGAGATTTAGTTCTTAAGTCAAACATGCACACTTCAAACAAATGTTCAAAACCTTTCCGGAGAACAAGTTAATCCTTGTGAGGTTTCTCTCGGGCAGCCATCATACATGTATAACATTACAAAAGGGTGGAGTCGCAGAGAGAACACACTGGATTCATTAATGTATGATGTAGTGTATTGTAGTCACTAGAGTAAGTATAGGAAGTACTAAGTACTATTTCTCTTTTATCTGCTCATTAGGCCTCGGGGCTGGAGGCCTCGGGACTAGTGGAGGTCAGGGAGCTGGAACAGGCTACGTACCTGGAGGTGAGTGCTTTCCATTTGTCAACATATGTATCTTTACATGACACCAACTAACAGGTTTAACTGCATAGATCGCTTTATATTTCTTCTTATAAGCAAGTGCTGGAACTGCTGGAACAAAGTGTCAGCCTGCTCATCTGTAACATCAAACAATATAGCCAAGAAATATTCTCTTCTCTTAACTGGTCACACACCTTACATTTTTTGTTTTGCTTACCCTAAAGAATATATGTATTAAACAAACCTCTGTCCTGACGCAGGTGGCTATGGAGGCTACGGAGGGGGTTATGGACCAGGTGCTGGTCAATACCCAGGAGCTGGTGGAATTGGTCCCAAACCTCCTAAAACAGGTATTTGCTGTTTACTAATCAACATTAAACAGTTTAATAATCACTGAAATATGTTTTCATTTATATATATTAATTTTTTCCTTGGGAACAGGTTATGGACCTGGAGGTGCTGGATTTGGGCCTGGCGGTGCTGGAGTTTGGCCTGGTGGTGCTGGAGTTTGGCCTAGCGGTGCTGGATTTGGGCCTGGCGGTGCAGGAGTTGGGCCTGGTGGTGCTGGAGTTGGGCCTGGTGGTGCTGGAGTAGGGCCTGGTGGTGCAGGAGTAGGGCCCGGTGGAGCAGGAGTTTGGCCTGGCGGTGCAGGAGTTGGGCCTGGCGGAGCAGGAGTTTGGCCTGGCGGTGCTGGATTTGGGCCTGGCGGTGCAGGAGTTGGGCCCGGTGGAGCAGGAGTTGGGCCTGGTGGTGCTGGAGTAGGGCCTGGCGGTGCAGGATTTGGGCCTGGCGGTGCAGGAGTTGGACCTGGCGGTGCTGGATTTGGGCCTGGCGGTGCAGGAGTTGGGCCTGGTGGTGCTGGATTTGGGCCTGGCGGTGCTGGATTTGGGCCTGGCGGTGCAGGAGTTGGGCCTGGCGGAGCAGGAGTTTGGCCTGGTGGTGCAGGAGTTGGGCCTGGCGGTGCAGGAGTTGGGCCTGGTGGTGCTGGATTTGGACCTGGCGGTGCAGGAGTTAGGCCCTGGCGGTGCAGGTGTTGGGCCTGGCGGGGCTGGAGTTGGACCTGGTGGTGCAGGAGTTGGACCTGGAGGAGCTGCTGTGCCAGGAGGAGGTAGATACTATGATTTACATTATACTATACTGTAAAACAATTAGACATATTGTATTTCTAGGGGAAAAGCTTATATCAAGTATTAAATATACATTAAGTGTCCTATACATTGTTGTTCATTGTAAACTTTTCAAGTTACATTAAGTTTCAAAAAGATAATTCTAAGAATTACTACTGCAGGTGAATAAAATATGCTGTTTTGCTATTGCAGTTCTGTGTAAAAGTTATATTTAGTCAACTAAAGTGACTTTTTACTTGTACTGTTCAGTTCCAATGTTGCCACAGACTGGCACCACTGGGGGAGGACCTGGAGGAAAGAGCGGTGGTAAAGCATCAAAACAAGTTCCAGGTAAAATCCCTTTGGTCCTGATCAGTTCAGTTCACAGTTTATGATCAACCAGAAATTCTTAATATTTTGGGTAATGTTCTAAATCTGCATGTGCTGTCACACAGGAGTTGGGGTGCCTGGACTCTATCAAGGTGGATATGTACCAGGCCAAGGTATGTTGTAACACAAGCAACAAACATACAAATATCTAACAAATATTAAACAATATAATAATATATTACTCTGTTTTTTTTACTGCAGAAGTTGTACCAGTTGTGTGATTTTATTCTCATCTTTCCTGGCTAGGTTTTGGAGGACGTGGTGTTCTCCCTGGAGTGGCAACAGGAACTGGACTTGGACCTCAGACTGGTGTGTTAACGCACTCGATGTTAATGAATCTTGGAACATCACATCTTGGCACATATGCCTAAAAACTAAAACTATTGCCTTATTCCTCGCAGGGGCCGGAGTACTCGGCCAGGGGGGTGCTGGACCAGGAGGAGCAGGCAGTAAGTGTCATAAATTCCTGTATTATATTACAAGCATATTTCGTATGCATTACTTGAACTTTAATATTAACAAGATTAATTAACAATAAATATTATCAAAGGCTGCAATTTAGTTCACAGGATGAGCATCTCTGTATTGTATTTTTCACCTTAGACGGTCGTGGACAGCAATTGCCTGGGGTTTTTCGTGGTTATCCTCTCGTATCACCAAAATCAGGTACATAGAAACCAGTAATGTAGTAAACTGTGCAGCTGCATGTAGTCACATGACGTCAAAGATAAATGAAAAGGCTGAACCATAAAAAATGATGTATTCTTTCAATCACAGGGGCGGGCAAATCGAAGAATCCAGCCAAACTTGCAGCTAAATACGGTAAAGACACTTTAGCTGAGGTGTCAACCTCGTGTTCAACATATGACAGTTACATTATAATTTAATGCAAAAAATTATGTATAAATGTTATATTTAAATAACCTGTGTTGACATTTTTTGTAAGCTCACTTGTTTGTTTTTGTGACCAGGTGGAGCTGGAGCTGGAGGAGGTGCACTTGGTCAAGGAGGTGCTTTGGGGGTTGGTGCTGGAAGACTCCCAGGAGGAGGAGTGGGAGCCACACCTGGATTTGGAGTTGGAACAGGAGGTGGACCTGGTTTAGGTAAATCTGGAGTGGTGCACATTTTTCAGGTCTTTTAAGGGACGCCAAGGTGCAGGATTCACCCATCAAAGAATTTGTCACATAATGTATTTTACCATTCCTGTTATATTTTCAACAATTAATATCATTCTACATTTGCACAGGTAATTTAGTCCTTCATTGATTGTTTACTTGGACATTTATTTGTGCCATAGGTTATGGTCCGGGCTCAGCCAAAGCACGCAAATATGGTGAGGCATATTTGCACATTTTTGCCAAATATAAAAATAAGATGATGAATATAACATCCTCTTTTAGTCTTTAGCTGAAACACACTCAAAACTTTAATCTCTCCAGGTCTTCCGGGCGGTGCAGGCATTGGCGCTGCTGGAGGCCTTGGAGGAAGGGGAGGAACGGGTGGAGGAGTTGGACCCGGCACAGGAGTGGGACCCGGCTCTGGGGTTGGTTATGGTCCAGGCGGTGCCGGTACTGGGTCAGGTGGTCTTGGCTATGGTCCAGGCGGTGCCGGTACTGGGTCAGGTGGTCTTGGCTATGGTCCAGGTGGTGCCGGTACTGGGTCAGGTGGTCTTGGCTATGGTCCTGGTGGTGCCGGTACTGGGTCAGGTGGTCTTGGCTATGGTCCTGGTGGTGCCGGTACTGGGTCAGGTGGTCTTGGCTATGGTCCAGGCGGTGCAGGCACTGGTGCTACTGGAGGACTTGGAGGCGGAGGACCGGGAGGAGGAGTTGGACTCGGCATAGGAATGGGACCTGCCTCTGGGGTTGGTTATGGTCCAGGTGCTGCCGGCACTGGCACTGGAGGAGCGGGTTATTGGCCAAGTAGAACTGGATACGGTCCAGGTGGAACTGGAACTGGATTAGGAGGAGCAGGAACAGGACCTGGAGGTAATTATGAATCAATTATAGATTTAGGGGTTTTGGAAAATGTGGCTATAATTATGCAACAGTTATGGCTTGAGATACACTATGTAGTTATTGGACAGACTGTATTGCATTTGCAAAGACAAATGCATAATTACTGTGTTTGTGTTTCAGGGTATGACGCCAGTGCCAAAGCTCGTAAATATGGTAATTATAGTAATATATTTTTATATAATTGTATACAACTTAATTGCATTCAACAAAGAATATCAAAACAAATCAAACATGGCTGTTCTGCTCATAGGCATGTTAAGTGGAGCACTTGGAGGTCCAGGAACAAGTGCTGGAGGAGTCCGGCCTGGCGGTGCTGGGACAGGCTATGGACCGGGAGGAGTTGGGCCTGGTGGTGCTGGGACAGGCTATGGACCAGGAGGAGTTGGGCCTGCTGGTGCTGGTACAGGCTATGGACCAGGAGCAGGAGTTGGGCCTGGAGGAGCTGGCTATGGACCAGGTGGAGCTGGCTATGGACCAGGTGGAGGAGTTGGACCTGGTAGTGCTGGTACAGGCTATGGACCAAGTGGAGGAGTTGGGCCTGGTGGTGCTGGTACAGGCTATGGACCAGGAGGAGGAGTTGGGCCTGGTGGAGCTGGCTATGGACCAGTCGGAGGAGTTGGGCCCGGTGGTGCTGGTACAGGCTATGGACCAGGAGGAGGAGTTGGGCCTGGTGGAGCTGGCTATGGACCAGGTGGAGGAGTTGGGCCTGGTGGAGCTGGCTATGGGCCTGGTGGAGCTGGCTATGGACCAGGTGGAGGAGTTGGGCCTGGTGGTCCTGGTACAGGCTATGGACCAGGTGGAGGAGTTGTGCCTGGTGGAGCTGGCTATGGACCTGGAGGTAGGATGAAAGTGAATGTCCAAATTCAAATAGGTCCCGTGGTTAATATAATACTCCTAAAAGATATTGATGTGTCTGCATTTTGTAGGTTATGCTGGTGCCAAAGCCCGCAAATATGGTAAGAAACTTTTTTTTAACATAAATATAGTAAATGCAGATTTATCTGTTCATCATGAACTGGTCTTTTGGTCTCTACAGTCTACAATCTGTTATTTCATGTAATTTGTATCAACAGAAATATACAAAAATATAATTAAATACATACACACACCCCAAGCTCCTCTAGTTGAAGACTGAATGGAACACAGTTCATCAAATATTTATAATGGAACAATTAAAAATGATCTTGGAATACATCAAGACAAATTTACCAATATATGGTCAAGGTGGATTGACTACATCAGACCTCAAAGACTGACTTTATGCGAGACACATGTGCATAACTTGAATATTACCCTTCCCCCCAGCATCTTCATAGTTCTGTTTGTTTCAAATGATGCCTGCAAAATATGGCCAATGAGGAAGGAACCTGATATATTGTCATCTGGGAATTTATTATGTTTTAATATGGACTTTAAATGTGAGAAATGTCAGGTAAAACAAGTAACATATAACAAGTAACAAGAAAAACTGTGATTTTTCATACTTCCATTGTTATTGATTTTTTATTATTATTATTATACCTATACTCTTTTCAGCTATAACATATCAAAATGTCTGCCATGAAAACGTAAAGCGTAACGTGCTACCGGGTTAGTTTATATTTTCTTATACAATGCTGCTGTCTGCAGGTCTGGGTGCAAGAGGACATGGTGCTGGAGTCGGACCTGGTCCTGGGCTGGGGGTAGGAGGACTGGTCCCAGGACGAGGTGTTGGAGTAACAACTGGTGGTGGACCTGGAGCAGGACTGGGGACCGGCGGGATACCTGGTTCTGGTGTTGGGACGGGAGGTGGACCAGGTGGCTTTGGACGAGGCAGTGCTGGAGGTATAAAGAGAAGAATGACATTTATGAAACAAACAGAAACAGAAAGATTACTAAACATATTGTATGATAAAAACTCCATAGGGCTTCCTGGTGGAGGAACTCTATATCCAGGATATGGACCTGGTGGTTATGGGCCTATTCCAGGGACAGGTTATGGACCAGGCTTTGGTACAGGACCAGGAGCTGGATATGGACAAGGTTCAGTGGCAGTTTTAATTTTGTCCAAGATAAATCTTGCCAAACTCAAATTAAGCTAAATCCTAACTTGCCTAAATGATTTCTGTTTTCTGCAGGCTATGGAGCTGGATCAAAACCTGCTAAATACGGTATCAAAATGCCCTTTTCTGTCTCTTAAAAACATGATGGAGGTTTTATTCAAATTCTAGTAAAAACTAAATTATTTGTATATAATCCTGGTGTAGGTCAAGGTGGAACTGGTGCTGGTGGGGTACTTGGAGGTGGAGCAGGACGAGGTGGTGAGTGGATTATGTATGATGACATTGAGCATTACAAACTGAGAGCAATATAAATAAAAAAGTTTTTCGGTCAGCACTAATACTTTTCTTTTTTTGTTGGTATTCAATGATGCACTCTTGATGGAGTTTCTTATACTCTATTTATTATCTTGTGTAATTGTATAGGTGGTTATGGGCTAATAGGTTTTCAGTAGAATGTCTGTTGTAAGGAGTAGTTTGGTCTGAAGTACATCTTAAATCTAGATACCGTTTGAACTATTCGTTTGTTGCCCTCTATTGGTGGTTACCAGGTATTGCAACAACAGGTGCCTTGCTAGCTTGGACCTGAAACAAATTATCAGATCACATACATGGTAACAGAAATGCAATATAGTTCAAAGGTAATATATGTTAAAATGATTAGAATAACAATAATGCTCTGTCAATTGTTTTATTGCAGTAGTTTGAGACTGGAGGAGCTTCAAATATGAGTAGATGCATGGGAGGACAGAGAAGGTTTCAAAGTATCTCAGATACATCAGTATGTTGCAATATAGTAAAATAATAAAACTTACATTTATTTGGTTGTGAAATGAGTCTACAGCCTGCTATTCTGAAACACTAATCACATTTTTGGGTCATGCGTGTCCTGCTTGACAATGACGGTTGATATAATTCTGCTAAAAAAGCTGAATAGCAACATTAGCATATTTTAGCTTTAAATCTAAAAAGCAGTAGGCCTATATTTTTTTTGGAAAGTGAAATTAGATTAGATTAGATAGAAATCTAAGGAAAGGGGATTTTGTAACTAGTCAGTAACACTAATAGCTATCTTTTATTGCTTATCTCATCTGCTCAAATCACTGTGCTGTTGTCATCCGAGTAGTCAATACTTAAATCTCATTTGTTGTGATCCTCAGGATATGGCACAGCTGGATCTAAAGCTGCTAAGTACGGTAAGTTGACAAGACTCTGTGTCAAGTAGGTAACATTATGTGTATAGTATATACATATTTGAGGAATAGAGCTGTTTATAGGCACATCTTTTTAATTTACCAGATTATTGCTTTTATAAACTGTAGGTCAACCTGGTGGAGTTTTACCTGGAGCAGGAGCAGGGACAGGGACCGGCACTGTAGGATCTGGTACAGGGACCGCCACTGCAGGATCTGGTACTGCAGGATCTGGTACAGGGACCGCCACTGCAGGATCTGGTACTGCAGGATCTGGTACAGGGACCGCCACTACAGGATCTGGTACAGATACTGGCACTGCAGGATCTGGCACTGCAGGATCTGGTACAGGGACCGGCACTGCAGGATCTGGTACAGGGACCGGCACTGGTGTTTCAGTGAATGGCACCAGCACAAGCAGTGGTGCAGGGACAACATCTGGACCCAGTGGTAGGCTTCTGTTTTGAGGATTAGGAATAGACATTTTGCTTACAGTCAATTATTAATAATTATTTGGATAATCTGTGTGATAAACTATGTCTGCTGGATCAGGAGGAGGACTTGGAGCCACAGGAGGCACACCAGCTCCAGCACCAGAAGGTATCTGTTAAGTGTTAGCACAAAGCAGCACAAAAACACATTTTAGTCACATATTATCGCAATACATTTATTTACTCATAATCTAACAACTATTGAAATGACAGTGATGGATGTGAACTTCCAGATTGGAGGAATGAGAAAGAGAAAACTGGTTTATCTCCGCCAGGCGTAAAAAAGTGGGGTGATCATGCGTTTGGTTGTTTGTGTCTGTCTTTCCGCAGTTAATCTCGGGTACTACTGGACCCATCAGCACAATACATTTTTAAGTGATTGTTTGATACCGTCATTGACTGCTGACTCATTCACTCCTCTTAACTGGCCAGAACAGCTTCATTAACAAAAATAAAGCCTTACCTAGTCTGTTGCAGACCACATGTTGGTTTGATCTAGTTTTGAACCGGAGCAGCTGCAGAATAATTAATTATTTAATTCCATGCCCGAAATATTATGATCCACAAAAGTTAGGCATGATACAAGATGAATAAATCCCAGTTTTTATTATCTTTGCAGCCACTTGAATGTAAGGGATCCGGGAGGGACAATTGAATGAGATTCTTCTGTGTTTGTTAGGAGAGTCAGAGAAAATTATTTTTCCAGTCTTTGTTTGATTTATTCAGTTCACACACTTATCCAATACACTTATACATACATAACTATTTTAAAATCTCAGTCCTTTTAAAACTTTGACCTTATTCCAGGTGATAGCGGTGCTGGCAGTGTGATAGAGGGGTCTGGAAGTTCTGGAGGAGAAGGTGTGTTTAAACTTGCTGGAGAACCTGTCTGTGCACATATTTTATACATATTAGACAACAACTATCAAACACTAAAATTCAGGTCCTAAAGTATAATAATCTGACGGTTATACAAGATGGTCCACAGACTCCATGGCAAACACCGGAGAAAATTAAGGAACTATACTATACTAAATATAAAACTCACTGCTCCTATTTATTTACACATATTCTTCCAATATCGCACTGCACATCCTGTTAAAAAGCGTCCACATGTGTGTGTATAAAAACAGGAGGTACTGGTGTGGCTGGCAGACCAGTGGGTGCTGGAGGTGAAGGAGATGGCCTAGGTGGAACAGGAATCCCCATTATTGGATCAAAACCAGGTATTTTGGTTATTTATACTACAAATTCTAAATATATATTAATGTAAATTAAGGTTTTAATTTATTCTGCCACTAATTAATTCAGGCATGTTTTGAACTTAAATTAAAATGTGTTATGGTGGAAGAAACTTTACCATCTTAGATCTCTTTGTTTAGTCTTCTGGCTGTGTTGTCTTCACACTTTCATGTTTTTTTAAATCATTTCCTTTAAACAGGACTCAATGGGACAGAGGTTCCAGGTCAGTGTTTATTTCATAACCAGAGCTGCTGCATGTTTGTCTGCAAGCACTGCATGTTCATCCATTTCTGTCAGAGTGCATCAGTTAGTCAGCCGGACATCCCAAAAACCATGATGTGGATTTAAATTACATCTGGTGGAAAGCAAAGCAACAGTGTTTCTTGGATTTTGTTATGGATAGTGCCATCATGTGGACATTTATAAACACTTTTTTATGCAACTGAACTTTGAAATGTAGAAGAAAACACATTTTTCCCCCAGGATCCAGGAATATTTCAGAATTTAAAATTCTATTTTGGATCATTGCTAGATATTATTATTTTTTTACATTAATGCTATTTAACATTTCTTACATGGGTACATCATTTAAATAATAGAACATGTTGTACTATACTAATGTTACAAAGCGTTCGGACTGTATGATTAAAGACCATTAAAGTTAAAGCTCAGTTAACTCAGACACCACTGGTGCCGTTTGCTGAAACTTGAAGGGGCAAAAATATTTACACCTGGTGTTTTACTGATGATTACACTTCCTGCTGACTTAGAGATTGTCACTCTGGCATCAGGTGGAAAATATTCCCTGATGTTTCTTGAATTTCAATGTATAATTTTGCAGGTTCTGGTGGGGATCTCTCAAGTGGGACATTGCCTGGAGCTAAACCTCTCAAACCTCCAGGTCAATAACATTTAAAATGCAATTCGCCCGAAAAAGGTAGAGCCATGTTTTGGGATTTCTAATTTACCTATTACCAAACAGCAAATTGCCAATGGACAAGACAAAGCAACAAACTACATAACCTCCATGCTTGCTATTGTTTTAGTGTGGAAGCTAACAGAGATCAAATTAAAGAATAAATTATACTCACCAGACTTCTTTTCTGTAATGGTGGTTTTGATTCTAGCTGAAATACAGGTCTGGTGTTCTGTGCTCTGTCTGCAGGTGTCCCCAGAGGTGACACGCCAGGTGAAGGAGATGGAGAGGGAGGTCCTGATGGAGAAAGAGGTGGTACAGGAGGCACAGGTGGAGAACCGGGTGGAGTAGGAGGGATTCCTACCAGTGCAGGAGCAGCAGGAGGTGTTTCAGGTGGCGTAACAGGAGTGGGAGGAGGAGACGGTCCTGCTACTGGAACTGGAGTTGGACCAGGAGGTGCAGCTGGTGGAGTTGGAGGAACACCAAAACCGCCAAAAGGTGCCATTTTTGCCACTCCATTATGACTATTACATCTTTCACCGATGAGTATGAAACGTCCACTATAGCCTCTAGGAATGACTAACATAGTGTTAATTGTGAAAAAAGTTTATTTTTTTGACCTGGTGGAGTAGGCGGGGTGGCAGGAGGAGTTGGAGGAGGTCCTGGAGGAGTTGGAGGAGGTACTGGAGGAGTTGGAGGAGGACCTGGAGGAGGAGCAGGCTTGGTACCTGGGGCTGGTGGAGTAGGAACAGGAGCCTTTAAACCTGGAAAAAGTGAGCTGCTGCTGTGTATATTGTATATTAATCCCAAACCTAAATGCTTATGTTACAATGATGTTTACTCTTATCCATCATAGGCTATGGTGCTGGTGGAGCTGGAGTTTTACCAGGTGGAGGTATGCTAACTAACACTATGCTTATCATCTTTTATCAGCAATGGATTATGGTGGTATTTTATATATTATATCGCGATGCAGCATGGAGCATTTAATCTAACATTTTCAAAGAAGATGTTAGATTTGGTGCTCCATGCAGTTTGTATCAGAAAGTTAGTTTGTCTTCTTTATACAACCGTAAAATGGAACATGGGTACATTTTTCTTTATTAGTCCATATTACAAAAAAGCCTCTTTATTTAGAGTCACCTTAAACCATATTATTTTATAAGCATGGAATATTTAAAAAACAGGATTAAGGACTATTTGTCCCGTTACTGGACACTGATAATTCATTATTTAATATAATTTGCTGTTTGTCTGTTTCTTTTATGTTTTATGCTGTTTGTTTTTAGTCTGTTGTCTAGTTATGTGAAACTTTTTATGCTGGCGTCTTGGCCAAGACTACCTTGTAAAAGAGATTCTGAATCTCAATGGAAATTTTCCCAGTAAAATAAAGATTAATAAAATAAAATACAAGTTACAGCAAACAGATGACATGAAACAACTGAAAACATCTGAACATCTGAAACAGTACATCTCTTTTTATCTCTCTCAGGCATACGTTACCCAACTGGAGCTGGAGTAGGACAGGGAGCAGGAAAATCTGGCAAAGGTTCGATAAACTTTAAACTGCCAATAATTGTTTATTTTTAATAAAGACTTAAGCAATGAAATAAGCTACGCGAGACATTTAATGTATTTTCTTTCTAACAGTCTATGGGACTCTTGGAGCAGGAGGCCAGGGTAGGGTTGGGCCTGGCGGTTATGGAGCTGGTCCAGGAGGTTATGGTGCAGGACCCGGAGGTTACGGGGGTGGCCAAGGTGGATATGGAGTTGGACCTGGAGGCTATGGAGGCATTGGTGGAGGTGTGGGAGGAGGAGTAGGAGCAGGCCCCGGTGGAGTCGGTGGTGGACTGGGGGGATATGGTGGTGGTGTGGGTCCTGGTGGTAAGTTGACCTCTGAAAATGTTGTTCTGTCTGAAACTAATTTTATTAATGAAGTCTAGGAATATTTCACCCCAAAATGATCATTTGTGTATCAATCACTCACCACCCCTTGTTGCCTTGAATTTGTGAAAAAAAACCTTTGTTTTTGTTTGAAGATTAAAAGAATAGAGAAAAGTCTTGATGAATTGAGGTAAATGGGGGTCGCGTTAAAAAACAGCAGAACCATATCAAAACATCTGTTTACTCATTACTACCCAAACACATGCATTTTCCCTAAAAGCTTACTATTTAAAATACTTTGCATTAACAGACACTGTCGGCCTACTCGTCCGGTGTATTTTAAATAATAAGGTTTCATTAAAATTCCATGTTTTTAGGAAGTAGTGAGCATACGACTGGATTATAGTGCACGAGTTGTGTGTGTAAATTATATAGTTTTGCTGTAAACACAAATTAAAGGTAACACTGGGTGAGTAATTGATATACAAATGATCATTTTGGGTGAAAAGTATTTGATTTTAATTGATCTGCTCTGTTATCCAGGTTCAAGATACGGCACAGGTTCAGGACTGGGCACCGGCAAACCACCAAAACGTATGATAAGCATTACAGATATACAGAGTACAGATACAAACATTTATACGGAGAACTGAAACAATACCATTATTTGTTTTTAGGTTATGGGGCAGGAGCTGGTGGTGCTGGGGTTGTTCCTGGTGGGTACGGGACTGGACTTGGAGGAGTTGGTCCTGGTACTGGTGGATATGGACCTGGTGGCACTGCACCAGGTGGATATGGGCCCAACACTGCCGGGACAGGACTGGGTGGTGTCGGAACTAGGCCAGGTGGTTTTGGACCTGGTGGTGCTGGCACAGGAACAGGCAGCTATGGACCTGGAGCGGGGGTAATTCCTGGTGTTTATACTGCTGGACGTCAAGGACTGGGGAAAAGAAAGCCACCCAAATCAGGTATAAAGTTCATGTATTATAACACTAAGAACAGCATTTTACTAGAATGGCACTCGGAGATTGCAGACCTCTGCCAAGCTTCAATGGTGCCTTCACGTGCTTCTCGGATGGTCCCGTTTCCCGCGCTGGGCAGTCATTCTTCCGACTTTGTAGTGTTCATGTGCTTTAAGTCGTAATGTGGAAACAACATGGACACTATAAAGAAGATGTGTTGTCTGTTGCTCAGAGCGTTTAAACAACATGTTTAAGTTGTTTTTCCGACTTGAGGGGGGACTCACTTGAATTTTACCTGTCGGGAACACATTTTTCGGATTATTCCGACACCACATGACTGCAGCACAAATGCCCTATCTTGCAATGTTAACAAAAGTGAAAATTAATGTGTGTATCCGCCCAATGATTTGGAGATGCTCCAAAATGTAATGGGTTTTTCCTTGGCCGATGCTACACACTTTCACCAAGTTTCATAAGAATCGGACCAGTAGTTTTTCCGTTATCCTGCTGACAGACAAACAAACCAAGCCGAAAACATAACCTCCTTGGTGGAAGTAATGATGTATAATGTTTTAAGATATATTCAAGCTGTTATCTCTTTCTGACAGGCTATGGATCATCCTCACTGGGTGGAACAGGCTATGGGCAAGGTGAGAAACGTCTTTTTTCTAACACACTCGAACAACTTTAAAACATGCAGATTGTTTAGTGTGTTTCTCTATGTCTTTGTTCATGAAAACATACCATATCTACCCTTATCATTACAAATACAAACAAGACTTACATGCTGGCCCTTATAGCAGTTATAAAGAAGAACAGAGTAATTATAACAAATAGTGCTACATAGATACTTTTGTTGTGCCGTGTATTAACTTTGCATGTAATTTCTTTATATTCCAATATATCTATATGTAGACTTATTTTAACTGAACATTAAGTTAGCAGACTAAATCAGTACTTTTTCTTCTTGCTTTAAAATAAAGCCGGTGATGTACTCAGCTGTGTGTGTAGTTCTTTTAGCTGTTGGCCACACACACCATTCAAAACAGTCCAAACAGATGCAGCCGCTCCAACAGGCCTGTTAATAGTAGTGAGGAATCTCCAGTCAATGACGGAATATTGGACGGAGGGGCTGATTGGTTCAGGAGTAAACGAGATTAGCCGTGGACAAAGACGTAGATGCCACACACACACACACACACACACACACACACACACACACACACACACACACACACAAAACCGAATGCAAGATCTCCCGGCAGATATAATAATGGCAGCTTATAAGGGGGAAACAAACTATGCCTATTTTCTAGGTGCAGGGGTTGGACCTGACAGATATGGACCTGGTGGATTTGGGCCTGGGGGTGTTGGGCCAGGAGGTGCTGGCACAGGAACGGGAGGCTTCGGACCTGGAGGGGCTGGGACAGGAACCGGAGGCTTCGGACCAGGAGGGGCTGGCACAGGAACGGGAGGCTTCGGACCAGGAGGGGCTGGGATAGGAACCGGAGGCTTCGGACCAGGAGGGGCTGGGACAGGAACCGTAGGCTTCGGACCAGGAGGTGCTGGCACAGGAACCGGAGGCTTCGGACCAGGAGGTGCTGGCACAGGAACCGGAGGCTTCGGACCAGGAGGGGCTGGCACAGGAACCGGAGGCTTCGGACCAGGAGGTGCAGGTTTAGGACCAGGAGGTGCTGGCACAGGAACTGGAGGCTTCGGACCAGGAGGTGCAGGTTTCGGACCAGGAGGTGCTGGCACAGGAACTGGAGGTTTCGTACCAGGAGGTGCTGGCACAGGAACTGGAGGCTTCGGACCAGGAGGTGCAGGTTTCGGACCAGGAGGTGCTGGCACAGGAACTGGAGGTTTCGTACCAGGAGGTGCTGGCACAGGAACTGGAGGCTTCGGACCAGGAGGTGCAGGTTTCGGACCAGGAGGTGCTGGCACAGGAACTGGAGGTGTCGTACCAGGAGGTGCTGGCACAGGAACGGGAGGCTTCGGACCAGGAGGTGCAGGTTTCGTACCAGGAGGTGCTGGCACAGGAACTGGAGGTTTCGTACCAGGAGGTGCTGGCACAGGAACTGGAGGCTTCGGACCAGGAGGTGCAGGTTTCGGACCAGGAGGTGCTGGCACAGGAACTGGAGGTTTCGTACCAGGAGGTGCTGGCACAGGAACTGGAGGCTTCGGACAAGGGGGCCAAGGATTTGGAAAAAGAAAACCTTTTAAATCTGGTAAGTAATGATAATACAAGTAAAACTAAAAAGGGTTAGGGTTATACTTATTAGATTTTATTGTTTTATAAGAAAGTAATTTGCAGAACAGTGTTTGACCATTTGCATCTCTTTTTTCCAGGTTATGGAGGAGCAGGATATGGATCAGGTGAGGTTTGGGTTAGGATTAGGGATGGTATATATTTGTTCACATTTATGAAGTATATAGTTGTGCTTATATATTTAAATGTTTCCCAGCAGGACGATTAGGAGGAGGTATAGGAGGTGGTCCTGGTGGAGTTGGAGCTGGACCTGCAGGCTATGGCCCAGGAGGACCAACTGGAACAG
This sequence comes from Cottoperca gobio, assembly GCF_900634415.1. Classification (NCBI taxonomy): domain Eukaryota; kingdom Metazoa; phylum Chordata; class Actinopteri; order Perciformes; family Bovichtidae; genus Cottoperca; species Cottoperca gobio. The sequence continues at coordinate 15,770,021 of NC_041368.1, forward strand.
GGACAGGCCGTTTTGGTTATGGGCCTGGAGGTGCTGGAACTGGTGGCTTTGGCCCAGGAGGTGCTGGAACTGGTGGCTTTGGCCCAGGAGGTGCTGGAACTGGGCCAGGGGGTTTTAGACCTGGAGTTGTGGCTGGATACGGACCTGGTGGCCAAGCATTTGGGAATAGGAAGCCTCCTAAATCGGGATACGGCTTGTCGTTGGGTGGAACTGGCTATGGACCAGGTAAAACTCTCTATTGATGCCTATAAATAAACAGTTAAATTCTGATAATTACTGATACAAGCTCTTATTTTCACTGGATATTTACCAAACAGAACAAACTATTGAAACAATTATGATTATTATTTATTCCATATTATATTGTCTGATAGACTAGTTTACAATGACAAAATACAATAAACTTGAAGTCTTATCCACATGACAGAACTGGACTGTAAACCTCTTCGGTTTTCATCTTTGTTCCATCTTTATTCAGTTGTTGTTGTGTTTTCCTATTTAATCTGTGCTAAAATAATACACTTACTCTGATATGTTACCTGCTAGTCATGTATAGTCTGAATATAATCTATATAATCTAATTTACTTTAATCCCATCTATGTTCATCAGGTGGTGGAGCAGGAGGGCTTCCTGGTGCAGGAACAGGAGGGATCATTGGAGGCTCAGGTGAGTTTCTTGTTTGTAATGGAAAATGGTGACTAGAATATTAGTACATTTAGGTTTGGCAGAGCACAAACTGAACAAGCACAACTTCATATTCTTCAATGTGCCTGGTGTCTTTGTAAAAGGTGTCAAAGTGTGATAATGTCTGTCAAACATACTAGTAAACTTCTAAGCCAGTAAAGCCTTCTCTCTGCTAACAGTATACTGTGTGTCATGGTTAGCTTATGCTTTCAAGCGTTTGACTGATTTCACTTGCCTGTCCAGGTAATGCAGGAGGAACAGGAGGTCCGTTAGGAACAGGTCAGGGAGTAGGAGGAGGTGCGGGCGGCTTACCAGGTCAGTTTAGGTGGAGCACTGATACAATACAGAACAATATAGTATGAACATTTGCATTTTTATATTTTGAGATTTGAAAACAAATGCATTTACAGACCACTGCACAGTAAAGACCTTGACTGCCTCCTGGTGAGAACGATCTATTCAAAGATGTGTCGTACTAATAACTTACAATAAGGCATTACATGAAAGGGAAAACAAAAACATATTGATCAAAAAGTTGTAGACTGAAGCTTAAGGTTATTATACCTACCCTTTTAACATATCATATTCTAATAAGAGTTCCAACAGTTTTGTACCAAATAATAATCATATCTCAGTCTTATATGTGTTTATAACCTTTTTTTTTAAGTTAAGTGAACTACACATTCTTAATTCCTTGTCACAACCATTCTACAAGTTAACTCCTTTGACAGATATACTGTACATTTACAAATCTTTATTTAGCTATTCCCCTAAATGTATACCTGCTCTCTCTAATCTCTGGATACAGTTAGGTGTTGCTTTACACATTGTCTGTGCAGTTTTAAGATCAAGTAGATCACAACATTTTAAAGCATGTGAGTTAATAAATAGTGCGTTGGTTGGTTCTTAATAATCAGATCGATTTAAAAATGTAGCTCTCACTTTTGGATTAGATTCCCCACAGATTCACACAGTAGGTATTGTATGGAACAATGAGAGAACAATACACTAGATATAGTGACTCTTGATTGAAGATATCTAGTTTAATAGTGAATATAAGTGCATTGTGATGTAGGCTATAATGTGACCATTGTTCCATCAGGGGGTGTTGGGCCTGGCTACGGTGGGGTGGCTGGTGGAAGCTATCCAGGTAAGACACTTAGTCAAACTTAAACTCTCTGTCTTTTTGTCACACAGCATATTCTTTGTAAAGATTAAAAATGATAAGCAGTAAATATTTTTAACATTGTAAATACCCAAAACACTCATGGGCATATGCACACAAAGTAAGAAACAGAAAATGTTGTATCCTGAACATCCGTCCTTGAATGGTGAATATTTGTTTTGACATATTTTCATTTAGGTCTTTGCTTAGATAACAAATGTGACCATTGTAAAGATTACAAATTGTTCATTATGACTGTCTTTCCTGTTATTGTTCCCTAGGTCTAGGATATGCAGGAGCCGGGCAAAAATGTAAGACAACTCAATGTGACCTCAAGGATAAGCAGCTCTAATTAGCTTCAGTCTCTTCATACTGCAGCTAACCTTAGCCCATAAATAAAATTAATAAAGGCTGATCTTTTTTTAACTTGTTTTGCAAAAATTAAGTCATGTATGCTTTTATAATCTCTATAATATAATAATCTCTCTTGTCTCTCATGTCTGCAGAATAAATGTCCTCTTTTTTTATGTCCTTTAGCCAAAGCACAGAAGGCAGCCAAATATGCAGCCATGCAGGCCTTACTGGGAGCTGGTGGCTACAGAGGTAAACATCATACACATTGTATACAGTAAGCCAGATCTAAACACAGTGAAAAGAAATTACTGGACTTTTGTGAGTCAACTAAAAAGTTATAGTTATCATTTAGATCCACACCAGGTGACATACTCAAGATTTCCCCTGAATTTAAATGCTGTAACTTCAGTTGAATTAATGTTCTGCTGAGCAGACTTCCTCTTTCCAGTTTAAAGAAAAGATGGAAATGACACTAACCATGATGAAAGTTACTCTCCACCTCAGTAATTATCTATATGCACTTTGAATTCTACTAAGTGGTGCGGCTTCTAGTGTTAGAAAACCCCTTAGTCTGGTACAAACGTGGTTTTCAGAGAACTGGCATGTTATGAATTGCCCCATAGTGAAACAGCCACAAATTCAGGAACTATGTGGCTGTGTGGAAATTAAAAACCGGACTCTTCTAACTGAGATGTCACTAAGAAGCAAATCTACAAACTACAATGCTTTTTAGTGTGAAGTCTAAACTTGACTGTCTTAAGTTCAGATTTTTAAAGGAACTTGTGTTTTCATGTCGAACTAGTTTAACATGTTTTACAGTGTAGTTGTTACCCATACAAGTGAATAATAATGTGTTTTGTTCTGGTACTTAGGCGCTGGCTGTCAGGGTAAATACTGTGGCAGAAGGAGGAAGTGAGAGACCAACAAACAGGAAGTGACCTCATTAAAACAACAGTGGTGCAATTGCATGATCCCAGATTGTAAATGTCTAACCTGCCATAGAAGCTAAAGCATCAACACATTCCACATGTTACACTTTTCATTAGTTTAGCTTTCAAAAAGAGGAATGGTTCTCAACCAGTTCGACCCGTGATTCTTTAAAACACGGTGATGCCTCGTTTGCAGGCTGTGGTGAAATCTGTCCTTGTCGTGTTGTTATTCAGATCATTTTAGATGTTCACCATTTCATAAGAAAAAGCACAAGTCTGTATGGGCAATACGTTTGTTATGATAGCATTTTTTCTCTCTCCATGAATCTCCTTGTGACTCTGGGGATCCCTACTAAAAGGCTGAGAACCACTGAAATAAAGAATCTAGATTTCTTCTTAAATTGTGAGGCCAAACTGTACTAAAATACGTTTTTTGTTTAATATTGTCGGACATCATTTGTGTTCCTGTGCAAGTATCACCATGAATCCTCCGGGTGAAGACTGATGCCAAGGGTCCCCTTAGGGCAGCTCCTTCAGACCTGTCTGCATGCTGACACAATGCTTTAAAAAAAGAATAAATCTCTAAAGGACATACTTTATCCAGTTAGACTAGACTTTATTTAGGTCTGCAGAGTGTAATGTTTATTTGATTAATTCACTGTTTTAGGCTTTTACATCAAAGTGGACACACTTGGATAATATGTAAAGGCTGCTATTTTGGGGGAACTGTCAACAAAAACTCTTAAGTGGATTTGTTTTTGAGTGCTGTGTTTTGACAGGTCATAATCCGATCCCTGAAAAGCAGTCTGTGTTCATTTTAAATGTGCTCTCAGCAGTATCAACAAAAGTGGAGGCTGAAGGTCCTCAGCTGTTAACACTCGTAAGATTCTTCCACTCCATGCACACCAATAAAGGCACCGTTTTATAGTTACATAACAGTAATTGGTATTAGTGTAAACCTTTGGTTGGTGTGCATATGTCTGTGTTATTAGAAGGATGTATGTGAGGTAATATGATTAGAATACATGATAATGCATTTAAATGGCATCTGAGGAGCATTGATTACTGTGTTTTTCTTTTTTTGATGTACCTCCCTTAACACTGTTTGGAAATTGTTCACGTTTGCTTGTCTTTTTAAATTATGCTGACAAAAAACTTTGTCTATATAGTCTCATTTTACGAATTCAAGTGCATTAATACAGTCATGAGTTATTGTGTGTGTCAACAGTTGTGTACTACTATGATTAATATACGTGCTTTGTTTACTACATTGTGCTGAATCACAATGCAGTCTGTGATGTCATTTGGATGAAAAGTGTAATTGAATCTCATCTTGCATTTGAGCTTAAGTTTGTGTCTCTATCATGTAGCTCGACGTGTGTTTTTAACATCTGCGTACTTTATGTGGCCTATGAAGAAAATGATGCACTTTTGTACACTTTCAAACAATCTCTGAAATAAAGAAATTACCAATGAGAGTTGTTTCAGGCTATTATTATTTTAAAAGTAGCTAGAATAATTGACAATGTTGCACAAACTGTGAAACTGTGAGGAGGGTTTTTGGCATTAGGTAAAAAGAGGAAGCTGCACATTCAGAAGCAGATGTTGGTTTTACCATGTCAATGTGTTGTAAACAACAAACTACGGCCTGGACGGACTAAAAACGTTTTAGCAGCAGTCAAACATTGTCTTCATGGTGACTCATATCGAGACTCAGGAAATAGTACACACGACCACAGTGTAGTACACAGTAGAGTTCAATACACAGCATATTCTGTAGTTTACAGCAGCAGAGGTACAAGCAATGAATCGATCAAGAAGTCCAATAGAGCTGCAAAGATTAGGTGTAAACTATTCAATTAATCTGCAACTATTTTGATTTCAATTTTAATTCTCTGATTTCAGACACAGCTTGCTGAACCTGCCTTGTGAAATGTATACCACTTGTATGAATTACAGTCTGAAGTAATACACTTAGACTAATTGCAGAAAATGTAGATTGAAAAAAAAAGATAGCATAAAAAATGTACTGTCTCTATCTGCTGTCAATTGAATTTGTTCATTACTCTGGCATCTACTGTAGGGTGAGCTAGTTAGTTTTCGCCTAATAAAACATTAAATACTGATCAATGTGAAACATTCTTTTGGTGCTCCCCACAGACGAGCACTGTTATGTCCATAGCCAACAATGTTATGCGTCTGCTGTTGTTGAATTAAAACATTTACAGAGGGAAATGAAACCAGTCCATCGCTGACAGATAGTCCTGGAGAAGGAGTGATCTGACATGCACATCCCACAGACAGATGTGGTTAACACTGTTACATAAAACACAGTCATTGTGTTTCTATTCTCTCATGGCAGATTTTCAAAATTAGTTTAGACTTTTGACTTTCTTGTGCTTTACTGTTACTGTTTGTTGACCCTAAAAGTAATGTCTTAGTCTTGTGCTGTTCATGCCAAATAAATAACAGCACTCATGTGGGTAATCTGAGGTTTATTTTTAGTTCAGACTGAATAATAGCAATGTCTAACTGTTCCCCATTCTACTACTGTAACTGAATTCTCCCTCTGTGTGCTGAATAGAGCGTTTTACTGTAGGAACAGGACAGTGCAGTAATTGGGGCATTCATAAAGAGATTATGTCTGCGCTGATGGGAACACAGCTAATTTCAAAACACACAGACCCGCTGACCCTCTTACAGCACTTCTGAGAAAAACACACACTTAACTCATAATAAACACTCATGTAGCTCCACAGTCTGTGGACTCTGCCGAGGAGTGTAACTGTATCTAGCAGAGGTCTGCATACTGGAAGTAACAGGAGAGGGACGGTGGAGCACAACTTCTATACTGGGATGTATCCGCTTCTCGGCAGCCAGCAGAGGGAGACTGGCCAGCTGATGTCAGTAGGTCAGAGTTTTCTCTCACACAGCTACTCTGAACATTGGAGAGGGAATTCATGTACACAGGAAGAGAGAGAGAGAGAGAGAGAGAGAGAGAGAGAGAGAGAGAGAGAGAGAGAGAGAGAGAGAGAGAGAGAAAATCACACAGCACGTACAGTTGACGGGAAATTAAAAGGAGATAAGTATTGCCACCCAATTCCAGAGACAGAAAAAGAGAAAGAGAGAGAGAGAGAGAGAGAGAGAGAGAGAGAGAGAGAGAGAGAGAGAGAGAGAGAGAGAAACAAAAAAACAGACAACGCCTGCTACCAGTCACAGCAGAATACACATGCAGCTGAAAAGCTCTCTTAACGGGGTGGATTGTTTCTGAGCGTGAATTGACAGGGCACAATGTCACGACGGGACCAGAGGTTTCGGAGAGGAATGAAAGGACGGTAAGAGCCACTGTCAATAATTTGTGTGATGTGTAATGAAAGTGTTCAAGTGAGAGAAAGAGAATCTAAGCAAATTTGGAGTTCCAACATCTGCCATACTTCCTCAAACACAACTGTGCTGTGACAGACAGACACACGAGCAACCTGTTCTTCAATATTCTGTCTACTTTCACATCAACTACGAGTATGTGTATGAGTAGTTTATAAAATCATAACAGGCAAAGTTATTACCTTGCCAGTTATCCAAGCAGCCATAACAAAACTGTTTGCCCAACACAACACAATTAGATCAAAAACAAATGTTTCCTTTTAAGAACTACTGTTTTTTTTAACGGAAATCCAGCAGGGCGACACAAACCATGGCAGGAGAATACGTCACCAGATTGTTACTGTAACGTTTGATCATTTTTCCTGACATCACCAGGTGCTGGTGTGTCCACTTTTAGTGACACAGGGACAGAGAGGAGGTTTATGAGTGGCTAAAGATAGGAAGAGTAAAGATGCAGCACAAGCCAGATGAGGGGAATACTTTCATGAGGTGAAACAGAGAAATGCGAGGAGATGGGAGAGAGTAAGGAACAGAGGAGGATACATTTCTCAGTTTTCTCACGACCAGATGTTTGGGTGGAATCACAGATGTGAAGCTGGGACCTTCCACATCCGTTGCCAGCAGCACAATAACAAAGAAAGAAGGTCAAAAGTAGACCTGCAGCTTTCTGATGGTTTTATTACTTAATTATTTCCTCAGAAATAAATGAGAGGCAAGTCTAACAGATCATAAAAAAGTACCGACCATAGTGCACTGTATCCCCAGCAAACAAAGTATCCACAGCTGCAACTAACGATTATTTAATTATCGATTAGTCTGACAGATATTTTCGAGATTAGTTGATTAGTCGTTTGGTTTATAAAATATCAGGAGATAGTGAAAAATATCCGTCCCAGTTTCTCAAAATCCAAGAAGATGTCTATAAATATCTCGTTTTGTCTAAAACTCAAAGATATTCAGTTTAGAAAGATGTATAACAGAGAAAAAGCAAGAAATCTCCATATTTGAGGGGATGAAAACAGCATTTCTGACATCTTTGCATAAGAAATGACTTTAACAATTAATGGATTATTAAAATAGTTTTCTGTAGATTGACTAATTGACTAATTGATTAATCGACTAATCGTTGCAGCTCTAATCGTATATGTTTAAGACTAGAGACTCCTGTAACGGTTTTAATTTGTTCAAGTCCAACTAAATATGAGTAGCAGTACTGTAAAGTTCACTATCACAGCTATGACATCTATCATGTAATAATTATAGATGTTAAGTATTTACATATTCTGCCAGATGAAGCGATGTGTGGAGCAACAACGGATTCTTTGGACTACAGAGAAGAAAAAGAAGAACTACTAAATATAGTAAACTAGTATAGCAGCTGGTACACTAGTGACACGGCCTCCCACTACTCCCAAAGTAGAATCACGCCACTTTAAGTTGTGTTCAACACTGCACAGATTACCTATTGTCCTGATGCAATCAATAAAAGCTTTTAATGTAGAACATATATGCTTAATCACAGTGAAATTAGGGCTGCAAGTAATTTTTAGTGTAAATGAATCTGGACAGATTGTTTGGTCAACAGAATGTCAGGAAATGGTAAAAACATGTTGATCAGTGTTTCCCAAAGCCCAAGATGACGTCCTTCGAATGTCTTGTTTTATCCAAAACTCAAAGACATTCAGTGTACCGTCAGAGGAGTACAAACATAAAAAACATATTACAAATTTAAGAAGCTGGAATCAGAGATTTTTTTGTTTATTTCTTTAAAAATTACTGCAACCGGTTAATAGTTGACAACCAATCGATGTATCTTTGCTGCTCTAAGTGAAATACTATAATTATAATACTATATATATTACATTGGAGGAAACTCCCCAAATGACCTAATTCTCATTAGAAAATCACCCTTTTCATTCTCTATTGTAAGAACAGCATGACCTTTATGGTTGGGGTTGGGAGAGAGGAAACATAGAGCTGTACTCTATACAGGAAGTCACCTCCCACTGCAGCTGTAGTGTTGCAGAGATAAGGAAGCAGGTTTTTGTTGCACATAGGTATTATTCTTCATTCAGTTTAGGCCAGGGATGCCACTGAAAGTGAACAGGATTTAAGGATTATACTGTCATAATGTTTTTACTTTGTTTAGCTCTCTTTTGCAATCTTTGAGTGGGTATGCCCGTTAACATGTGACCATTACCAGTGAACATCAGACCATGAGTAGTCCTTTTGTGAGAAGCTATATCAGTTTGGCATCCAGCTGAATGTGTCCTGTCACAATGACATCAGCAGTTCAACACATAGAACGGATCATTTTAAAACCATCCCTTGACTGTATGTCCTCCAGGCGTTTGCTGGACAAACTGCAGCTTGAAGTCTCAGCCTCAACTAATACAAGCATCACATTGTCATTCAACACGAGCAGGGTCACAGTATTCAAGAGAGGAGATCACTATCAGTAACATAGAATACAAATGTGTGTTTGATAAAGAGACTACACTCAATCATTTATGGTCCAACTGACCTGGAAGTGTTGTACCTGATCCCGTGTGTGACGATCTCAGAGGTCGACTTTCCTCCCAAGTGTCATGTGTTCCAACCCTGATGAGGCTCACGTTACTTTGCTCAAACACACTTATGAAGTATCTATTGCCTTACATCCTTATATCTCCATGTTCTCTTGTTTCACCACCACTTTTCTCTAGGTGCTGTGAATGTGGCTGCATCCTGTCTCACTGGTACTATGAAAGAGAAGCACAGCTCTACTGTAAGAAGCACTACTGGGGCCGCTATGGAGAGCACTGCCACGGCTGCAAAGAGACCATCGCAACAGGACTCATTATGGTAACAGGATAATCACTGAACATAAGAAAGAAATCAGCATAACCTTAATTGTACCTAAAATTAGGGTTTCAATTTATAGGAATAATTGGAATTATTCTCATTATGGAATAATCATTCTGGAGATCAAATGGAGGGTTTAAACCTTGTACCACAAAGCAATAAAATCCATGAATGTATTGTGTTATTTCGATTAGGCTGCATAGCATAGTACAACTGTTCCTTATCAAACACTTTGTCTGTGTAGGCCACACACTTTACTTTACTTCTATACTACATAAGAGGAAAGTCCAATTTCCTGACCAGTTCTTCCCCACTTTGGACACCTCAGCAGATAATCCTCCAGTATGTTTTTCCTGTTCACTCGTTTCAGTTTTGTTTTTTTACGCAGCAAGTAACAAATTGATTGATAGTTGGTGAGCAAGTTTAAACATAGCTGCTTTATTGATCATTTAAAGCCACCATTTGTTCCAGCTGAGAAGTGACCAAACAAAATGTCAAATTACGTAACTATTCGCAGACAAAATATGTCAATAATCTTTGCAGGATCAAATATTGTGACAACAAATAAGGAATCTCAGCATGGTACACCAACTATTCATCCATTCAAAGCCTTCCTGTCTCTTGGTTTCTTCCTGGTATGAAAGTAAATGCTTTTTTTTTTTCATTTCAACACTCAAACCAGAGGATATCCTCTGAAAACATCCTGACACTACAATGCCTAAATGCAGGAATGCACAGAAACAACTCTTATAATTCTGACCCCACCAAATATCATCTTGTAAAAAACAATATTATGCCCTGAGCCTCTGCATTGTGTTTAATCATACTACCTCGCTGTATAAACAGGTGGCTGGAGAGCAGAAGTACCACCCGGAATGCTTCACTTGTATCAGCTGTGAAATGTTCATTGGAGATGGAGACAACTACACGCTTGTCGAACACACAAAACTCTACTGGTAAGTTTGATGCTGAAAGTAAAAACTTTAAGCAAGTTCTTTGCTTAAATTTGCTCCATATAGGAAGCTAACAAATGTGTTTTAAAAAGTTTAGTGAAATAGAAAAGGTTTTGATCAGAGATATGTAGGTTTGTGATTCTGATGAGTGTTTTCTCATGTATCTCTTGATTTGTCTATTCTGCAGTGGCCACTGTTTCTGTCAGGGTGTAGTATCGGCTGTGAGGTCAGCTTCTCCACTCACCAAGAGTTCCCACACGGTGGCGCTGGTGTCTCTCCCTCCCCATGCAGGAGGCCGACGAGGCCTGACTGTAGCCACTGACCTCAGCCAAGAGAAAGGCCCTCTTGTCACCGTGACAGGGTGAGTCTCTGAATCAAAGAAATGACCAAGAGTGAATTTTCTATTTAGTTAGAGCTCAACCCAAAGAGAGCTGCTGGAAGTGTTGAAATCTTTAAATGTAAACTTGAAACCTACCTATTATTATATTTACTTAATTTACAGTAAGTTTAGTAATTTACAAAATATTATTCTATTTATTGTTTATTAATCACTTATTTTATTGTATTTATGTTGTATATTTATATTTATATTATATTTTATTGTTGTTTTATTAATCTAGTTTTTACGTCACACCCTTTTGCTACTATTACTATTATTATATTTTTTAATTCTATTATATTAAATGTTTATCATTTTTCCGTCTCGCTTGCATTGGTTTGAAATTGTTTTTATTTATTGTCACTTGTCAGTCATCTGTGAAGCGCGTTGAACTGCACTAACATGTATGAAAGGTGCTATACAAATAAAGTTTGATTGATTAAACAACCCCGGCTCATTATCAGTCTTACCTCCACTTATTCACTCATTGTCTTTCTCCCTCAGGTTAGACTCAGCTGCCCACAGCCCTGACCTGCTGTCCTCTGTCCACACTGGAGACCGAGTTCTGGAGGTCAACGGCATCCCTGTCCATAACATTTCCCCAGACGAGGTAGTCCTCAAACTACTCACGATTCATAAATAACATAACTAAATGAGAAGTAATTACACTATGGGTTAGAGGTCCTACTTCTACTCCTACTCCTACTACTCCTCCTACTCCTACTACTACTCCTACTACTCCTACTCCTACTCCTACTACTACTACTCCTACTACTCCTACTCCTACTCCTCCTACTCCTACTCCTGCTACTCCTACTACTCCTACTACTACTACTCCTACTCCTACTACTCCTACTACTCCTACTACTCCTACTACTACTCCTACTACTCCTACTACTACTACTACTCCTACTACTCCTACTACTACTACTCCTACTACTCCTACTACTCCTACTCCTACTACTCCTACTACTCCTACTACTACTACTCCTACTACTACTACTACTACTCCTACTACTCCTACTCCTACTACTCCTACTACTACTACTCCTACTACTCCTACTACTACTCCTACTACTACTACTACTATTTTTTTAACTTTCTTAAAATAATTATTGGTTAAATTTTGTTTTTTTCTTTTTCTTTAATTTCTTGTCCTTAGACATTATGCTTGTTTCTATGAAAAAGAAGCATCGCAATACAATGTTTTTGTTATCTTTGAAAGTTATGCTTCACAGTAAAAACGTTTGAGAAGAAGTTACACTTCCTGGCATCCACAAAAAAAACAACTAATGAAAAAAACTAATCTATCACCAAATGTCAACACCATGTCCTTGCCTCTAGATAAACTGTGTGATCCAGGACACAAACAAACCACTGCAGCTGACCATCGAACACAACCCGCAGTCTCCTGATGACCACCTTCGCTCAAACAATCCCGAGGACAACATCAGCTGTCCCGACCCGTGTGTCCACGAGAAACTTTCTTCGACCCATAAACTCCCGAGTCTGGAGGAAGAGCCATGTGCAGTGGAGGAGACAGATGAACCAATCCGGATGAGCCTCTCACCGCCTCAGCACCAAGGAATCATGGGAATGCGATCCAGACACATTCTGTAAGTGCTGACTCGCTGCTTTCTTTGATTCATTACTCACTCATTTATATTCTCTCTGCCTGAGTCTCTTTTCTTTCTCAGGCGCAGCTGTAGTATAGATAAGTGTCCTCTGTCCCCTGGAGCACTGTCGCTTTTATCTCATAGGAGAGACATGGTTCGCTCAGAGTCTCTCCGTGTGGACCCTGGAGAACGGACCCATCGCATCTTCAGACCTTCAGACCTCATCCATGGAGAAGTGCTTGGCAGGGGCTTCTTTGGACAGGCTGTCAAGGTACCACAGTTACTTTTTTCCATCACATCGTCCCTTTTATTATTATGGCTGACTTTCTCATGACATTTTTAACAACTGTACACCTAGTCGTCAGTTCTTCGTAATATTGATTTTAACCAGCTTTGTGGTTAACCCCTTTCTGTCAAGGTAACACATCAGGTGACTGGGGAGGTGATGGTGATGAAAGAGTTGATACGGTTTGATGAAGAGACACAGAAGACTTTCTTAAAGGAAGTAAGTGGTCATCAGAGCAGGACGTTAACCACAGCAAGTTAACCTCACCACCCGCTTCGAACGTTACCAGCCGTATGGATGCGTTCAGAGTTTATCAGGCTTATAGATATAAGAACGGGCCTGCTACTCCTACTAGTAGGCACAGAAGGCCGTTGGTTATCATCTATTGATATGGTTGATCACTGATACGAATATAAGACGCCACCGCCAGCAAAGGAGGAAATCAGGTGGCGTAGTATAAAGACACACATAGTCTGCGTAGGGTGGAGGTCGGGGTAGACGTTGGGTCAAACAAACACATGACTTTCATCCAGAAGACCCGTGTGAAACCAAAAGTAAGTCAGCACGTTGAAACGTAACAAACATACTCAAACCACAATCTTTTTCTAATCCTTTGAGTTTCACTTTCACTACGTGCGGGTGGGTGCAGTTTGCCCCGTCTGAAGTGAATGTGTTAATAACTGATAACCGCCATTCAATCGGCTGATAACATTCGAAACGGGTGACCTCATACAGTATTTACCCCGGTGGTCACTTTATTTAGGAGAGTACTAAAGGGATAACGGCTCTAAGTTAAGGAAGATCAGTGCTCTTTACTATTGAAATCCACTTTAGATTTTAAGTTGGTAAGAAACCTTTAGATTTTTAAAGAATATTCCCTGGCACAGTTTTAAACCCACCTTACATCATCGAGAGAGTTATTAGGTCACTATTTTATGAGCTTATTTCATGTTGTTACAATGACATAAATCATTTGTTTAACCACATTTCCTCGAAATTTGTTCAGGTGAAGGTGATGCGCTGTATGGACCATCCCAATGTCCTAAAGTTCATTGGACTGTTTTATAAAGACAAACGAATAAACTTTGTATCTGAATACATCCAGGGAGGAACTCTCCGAGAGACCATCATAAAAATGGTAAGTTGAAATTAGTTTTAATGTTTCTTTAAAGTAAACACAGTATGATGGTCACACTCTCGTTGTTGTAGGACAAGGATTTCCCCTGGGATATAAGAGTGGGTTATGCCAAAGACATTGCAGCTGGAATGGTGAGTCTTTCAAGGTTGATATCCAAATCATTCCATAATCCAGTACCAACTTTCCCTAATTTATATAACATCTCTCCTTCTTAGGCCTATCTTCACTCCATGAATGTTATCCACCGAGATCTAAACTCACACAACTGCCTGGTCAGAGAGGTAAACAAGTGTTTCCATCAAACACATCAGCAGTCGGATACACAAACACATCATAAACTAGAAGGGCACTCGGAGAGCCAGACCTCTGCCAAGCCCATTTCCATAAACAAAAAATTATGTATGTATCTGCCGCGTGATTCGGATCCGCTCCAAAATGTTTTTTAAATAAAGAATGAGGTCTATTTGTGGCTGCAGCATGGCAGAAAAGCCTAAGACAAATGTTCTACTCTGCGGGATAATACAGTCCAACTTGAATCGTGGGTTCTTCCTTTGCCTCTGTTACACCCTTCTGGCAAGTTTTGTGAAAATCTGGGCAGTAGTTTTAAAAAATGTGTTGAATAGTCTTGATAGCCGGCTCAAAGTTGAAAAAATCTTTTATATGATCTTGTTAACGAGAAATAGATCATTGTACACAAACAGGTAGTCATCTAGCAAAACAATTAAATATGTTACCTGGGAAAACCTAAATGATAGTTATTTGAATGTTAATGTTTATTTCTTAAATATTAAACCTATACGCAGCTTTAGTTTTTTTTAAGTTGTGTGATTGGTTGATTGATTTCAAAATGATAAGAAAAGGTGTTAGTCTGTATAAACAAGGTCATCTTCAAGCTAAAGCCAGACAAAATATAAAACTGAGACTAAACACTACAAATCTAATTATCAAACTCATCTTCCAAACGGATATTTTAAACTTAATGCTAACTTTTCCTTGCTGCATACGTTAATGATTTCAAAGCTGCCAAAGAAGCCACTAGGTCGATGGGAAACATGATCTGTATTTTGAGAAACTCAAATGCTACACACTACTGCTACACTTTTAAACAAAAATAGACCAGTACGACCCAATATAAACACTCTTAACATGTATTTCTCTCTCTCACTTCACTCTCCTTGTTTAGGACCAGTCTGTGGTGGTGGCAGATTTTGGACTAGCCAGGCTGGTGAGGGAGGAGAGAAATCAGAGCAAAACATCTTCTCTGGAACGGCCTGCGAAGGGGAAACTGTCAGAGCTCCGCAGGCCTGACCGGAGGAAGCGCTACACCGTGGTAGGAAACCCCTACTGGATGGCCCCTGAGATGATCCGTGGTGAGTGCAGAGTGTTCCAGGTTCAGTTGTCTCTGAATCGAGGTCCTCCAGTGCACCTGAACCCAAGTGTTTATCTCTCGGAGCCCATAAGTGAGGCTTGTTTATAGTGGAGGCAAAGAGACGACAGAACACCTATGGTAGCCTGGACTACATTTTCTAAATGTTGTAATAGAGGACATTTATTTATAAAAACATTTTTATACCAATTTATGAGAAAATGTGGCAAATGGCATTGACACAATATTTCTGATTATGAGTAGGACTTTGGGAGGCATGCGAGACCTCACAGCAAAGGTGTGAAGATCCACATTGGTTTTATTTGTTCCTAAAATAAATGTTGCTTTCTTTTTTTAATAATATAATACTTTCCAATTATTTTCTCAAATGCGTTACACCATGATGGTTTGAAAAAAGATAAATACTCTGAGTGAAGTGCCTCTTGATACCAGAAGTGCAGCACTATGGTAAAATATGCAAAGAAGGCTGAAACCTTTTAGGAGACCTGATATTAATTTAAGGTTTAATATGAATACCATAAAACAGGATCTCTACATCTTCAGCATGGTTCATTAAAGACTGTGTTCACATTTTTCAATCTTTCCCCTGCACCTCTCAGGGAAAAGCTATGACGAACGGGTGGACATCTTTTCTTTTGGTATCATGATATGTGAGGTAAGAACATACGGTCAAAGTAAAATATGTTAAAATGTTAAATGTCAAAGAAACACACCTATATTACCCATACTTAATGAAGCATCTTTATCCGTTTTAAAGCAGAGAACGTATCTATCCCTGCCTCTTTGAAGATAATAGGTAGAGTGAATGCTGACCCTGACTTCCTCCCCCGGTCGAATGACTTTGGGCTAAACGTACCCAGTTTCCTGCAGCAGTACCACCCTCCACAGTGCCCCCCGACCTTCGTGCCGCTGGGTGTCCTCTGCTGTGACATGGACGCTGATAAACGGTATGACTGCACAGATCCAACACAACCGCAGACCTAAATTCATATTAAGCAAAGTATGTGACTATTGCTCCGTTGAACTGAGACCAAGTAGCCCACCTCCGTTTTATATTTAGTTTCAAACACATTTAAATTATTCAGCACATTTCAGTTGTTTCAGTTGTTTCAGTTAATACAACAACTAAAGGCCTCACCGCCACTTTAAATGTGATGTACGGTGTACAAAGTCTACTGTACTGATGTGTGTACACACAGTACACAAACAGTGAATACAAAGCAATGCATTACACAAACAAACAGTGCAGAATAGGCTACTAAATATGTCATTAGTGCACTACTGCAATAGAGCTTGTAAGGCCCTACAACTTCTCATCACTACAACTCTTTGTCTTTCAGCCCTTCCTTTTCAAAGCTGGAGGAGTGGCTGGAGAACCTGCTGATGCACCTAGACATCGGTCTGCCTCTGCTCTCTGAGTTAGAGCAGCTCCGCAGAGACTTCTGGCAGAATCCCAACCACCAAAACTGCTCTTACAACCAGGATAAACCCCCTGATTCTCATGAACAAACTTAGTGTTCACACACACAAAGACAGAGCCCCGACCCCAAGCGACTTTTGGACAATGAAAATAACCACATGGAGCCTAATCACCTCACTCAGAGCCCAAACCAAAATAGCACACCTGATAGCCATTCGGACAGGAGAGCATGACAACCATGACATGAGGACTGAGCATGAACAAGAAGGGGAGGAATTTAAGGAACACTCACAAGACAAGAGCCAGACGTGTTGCAGGTCTAAGAGCACAGTCTCAGGAGGGAATGGGTCAGAAGTCTATGAATGTAATATCCCCTCAGGACAACCAGAAGTCCAGGACGAGCCCTCACAACAGCTGCAGGTCAACAACTCACCGGTCTAACAGGCCCATAAGGACATGCAGAGCGCTGTGGGACAAATCTACAGAGGACAGCTCTTTACCCTTACAGGGCACATCTACACAGTTGTGAGGGATACAAATAATGTGTGCCTTTTCAAACAACTGGGAGATGAGTGAAGTCATAGGTTATACAAAGAACCTGAAGAGACACACAATCAGATTTATGTGATATTTTGCATGAAAAGCTGTAAGAAATGTGAATGCCGCTTGATGACCACTGCCTAGCACATTACAATGAACCAGTATTCGTGTGATTTCAACCACAGCCCCAGCGATACTGGATTGGATATCCATATTGACATTTCAGATGTCAGTATTATTTCAATAACAGTATATTGGCTGGTATTTATGAATTAACACAAGCACATAACAGAGACAAATATTTTTGATAAAGATTCCTTAAATTCCCCAGTTTGTCAGCGCCCTCTGGTGGACAGACTACGTAATGGCGACACAGTTTCTAAATTACCTCAAACATCACAGGGTTCTCACAGCTTAAGGCAAGTTAGATTCAACCCTTTTTAATACTTTTTTAAAGCCAGTCAGCATAAAATTTGAGACCAACTTTTCAAGAATCAACATTTTAGAAAAAACATCATTGGTTGAGGCCCTCGAACAGTAAAACTAACGTCTCCCTTGTTAGCATCCGCAACAGCTCATCAAAGATGAACGAGGCAAATCCAAATGTATTAATATTATTATTATTATGAATCCAAACTTGCTGATGTAAGCAGTCTTGTCTGAACTGCATGCAAACGTGGGCAATTTCGGAGTCTGGGAACATTCCACTGAATAAGTCTCCTACTCCCTCATTTGACTTGTATGGTTGGTGTTTTGTCCCCCTGTTCAGACACCACAGTATCTCTGCTTTCAGTATATTCGAGATATGTTCGGAAAACCATTTAAAAATAGATCTTATCAATTATTTTGATAGAATAACGTTTCAAAAAAATCCCACTTCCCATTTTTTGAAAGATTGATTCAATTCCTTTTAAGGCCCTGCGGGAACCCTGTTATCAGTCAACATCTATGAAGATATTAGTATATCTGTGGTAAGCCAAAATTGGGTGCTAATTTGTCGGTCGGGCTCCAGCGTCAACTTTGTCCACAAGCTGTGAAACACATGGCACTTTATACTTTAAGCTAGACTGCATAGGTCAATTATTTATCAGAATGCCTTGTGTATTTTCTTTTGAAATGTTTCAGACCACATCTAACATACTGAGCTGGGTACATATAAAAGCACAACTGTAACTTAATAAAAATAAATATAAATTCATGTGACCTTGATAAAGTATTACTCCTACTTGATTATTAACTCCGTCCTTTTCTAAGGCAGTGCTTTATAATTTAACGTTGATGTCGGCCAACAATTTGTTATTCCAAAAGTGACCACACGTCTTCGGTATTGTGATGTATGCTAGCTTAGTGTATAACACTAATTACATCATAACATTTAAAGGAATAGGCCTGCTTTGGGTGTTGAGGGGCTGTCTTGGTTGACACGCCTCGTCAACATTGCGTGGAAGTCTGGGACAGTGCCTAGGGGTTGGCCAAACCGGGGTGGTGGTTCCCCTATTTAAAAAGGGGGACCAGAGAGTGTGTGCCAACTACAGGGGTATCACACTTCTCAGCCTGCCTGGTAAAGTCTACTCCAAGGTGCTGGAAAGGAGGGTTCGGCCGGTTAGTCGAACCTCTGATTGAAGAGGAACAATGCGGATTCCGTCCTGGTCGTGGAACAACAGACCAACTCTTCACTCTCACAAGGATCCTGGAGGGGGCCTGGGAGTACGCCCATCCGGTCTACATGTGTTTTGTGGATCTGGAGAAGGCGTATGACCGGTTGATACTGTGGGAGGTGCTGCGGGAGTATGGGGTGAGGGGGTCACTTTTGAGGGCCATCCAATCCCTGTACGCCCAAGGCGAGAGTTGTGTCCGGATACTCGGCAGTAAGTCGGACTCATTCCCAGTGAATGTTGGCCTCCGACAGGGCTGCGCTTTATCACCAATCCTGTTTGTGATTTTCATGGATAGGATATCGAGGCGTAGTCGTGGAGGAGAGGGGTTGCAGTTCGGTGACCTGAGGATCTCATTGCTGCTCTTTGCAGATGATGTGGTCCTTATGGCATCATCGGTCTGTGACCTTCAACAGTCACTGGATCGGTTCACAGCCGAGTGTGCAGCGGTTGGGATGATGATCAGCACCTCAAAATCTGAGGCCATGACTCTCAGCAGGAAACCGGTGGATTGCCTACTCCGGGTAGGGAATGAGCCATTACCCCAAGTGAAGGAGTTCAAGTACCTCGGGGTCTTGTTCGCGAGTGAGGTGACGATGGAGCGAGAGATTGGCCGGAGAATCAGAGCAGCGGGGGCGGTATTACAGTCACTTTACCGCACCATTGTGACGAAAAGAGAGCTGAGCCAGAAGGCAAAGCTCTCAATATACCGGTCTATCTTCGTTCCTACCCTCACCTATGGTCATGAAGGCTGGGTCATGAACGAGATCACGGGTAAAAGCGGCCGAAATGGGTTTTCTCAGACGGGTGGCTGGCGTCTCAAGAAGAAGCTCAGCCATCCGTGAGAGACTCGGAGTAGAGCCGCTGCTCCTTTACGTTGAAAGGAGCCAGTTGAGGTGGTTCGGGCATCTAGTAAGGATGCCACCTGGCCGCCTCCCTAGGGAGGTGTTCCAGGCACGTCCAGCTGGGAGGAGACCCCGGGGAAGACCCAGGACTCGGTGGAGAGATTATATCTCCTCACTGGCCTGGGAACGCCTCAGGATCCCCCAGTCGGAGCTGGAGGATGTGGCCCGGAGAAGGGAAGATTGGAGTTCCTTACTGGAGCTGCTGCCCCCGCAACCCGATCCCGGATAAGCGGTAGACGATGGATGGATGGATGGCCTGCTTAAAAGAAAACCTATGAATGAACAAGGTACCACACACTCACCTGTTGTAGGCTTAACAGGTGGCTATGAAAAAAAACTGCAGCATTAAATTGCTTTTATGCAAAGAAAAGTAGCTGTATGCAAGTCTCAACTTAAGTTAACATATCCGTTTGTGCCGAGCTAATGATCATGTGTTATCATTAGCTACATGTAAGTCACACAGCTAACGTTAAGCATCAGTTTCTGCTGAAGCAATATTAAAAAGTACAAAAAATACATACTATAATTACTTTGACTGTGCTGCACAAAACTGTGTTTTTTACTGATAAAGAAATAATGAAAATGTATATGCATTACGTTTAAAACTCATTCAAGGTTTATTTATTGTCATTTTACAACACAAGAAAATGCATTTGTAGTCCCTTTATGCTACACAAGAAAGTACAAGTGTATTTTTGAATTTGCATTCACATCTTAATTGTCCATCTGTGTGTATGTGGCCTCATTTTATCACCAAATATGGCTCAGATATGGCTAAATACACAGATTCTGGTATAGGACTCTGGTTTTAGCCCTTACCGCCCTTAAAGCCCTGCTTGCCGCCATTAGCTCAATTCAATGGGGCTGTGTTGGCATGAAAGTTTCAAGAACAATGTTTCCCAATGAATCAAAATACAATTTGTTCAAATATGTGGACAGTACACTGACTAAAGGCCAGCGTGCAGTAATTCTTCTAGTGCTGTAGGTCCGCGTCACTTTGTCCATTTTGGTGGTATTGTAGTCCAGGATCATGTTTGGTTTATGATCCCCTCTGGTACTGATTTCAGCATTCTTATTGAGTGCTCATAAGCAACACATCTTTGGGGCAGTAAGACACTAGGGCTGTGGTGTCTATGAAAACAAACTTGGAGGATTGAGGGGCCCGGTTCTTGATCACCAGCAATTCAGCAGGGAGTTCAGTTCTGTTCTTTTAGACAGTTCCAACCATTGTGAGCTTTTTCTTCAGAAGCTCCTGACCCAGGTTGTAGGACGTGAAGAAATTGCCACAGGTTATGTTGTGACCCCTGAGACCCTATGCCATGTCGAGCCCAATCCTCATGTCCTGATTCATCTCTGGGGCTCCTCCAACCGGCTTTCCAGTGTAAACCTGCAGGTTCAGTGCATAGCTGGAGTTTGCATCACATGCTGCCCATATTTTTATGCCATATTTTGCCGGTTTAGAAGGCATGTATTGCTTAAACAGGCAGCGACCTCTGAATGCCACCAGCCTTTCATCCACTGTGACATTAGGTCCTGGGTTGTAGAGTAGTGGAAGCCGCTCTACCCACTCATTTTGTCAAGTTCTGACATTGAGTATACTGCATGTGCAGAGTGTAATGTTGTTGTGCCGTGTGTGTGTGTGTGTGTGTGTGTGTGTGTGTGTGTGTGTGTGTGTGTGTGTGTACTTCTGACTCCTTTTAGCCTCCACTTTCACTGCTGGGTCAGATTGACCCAAATACAATCTCTGTGATATAAACATGCAGGGGGGTTGCAAATACATGACATGAACCATTTTCCTTTTACATGTGTATTGCACTAATTAATGAAAGCAGAAGATAATTAATGTTTGACCCTGAATGTAACAGGAGGGTTAATCTGGCATCATGTTGGCGACATTCATACTGTACAGTATTTAAACAAACACGCTGTGGGCAATATCGAGGTCAGTACATTGAGAAGCCTAACTAGCTAACGGTAACTAGGCAACTACATTTAAAAAATGCTCACGTGCACGTTGGAGAACTTGATTAAGCAGAAGTAGTGATTTAGCTAAAAGCTTTCAATGGACTGTTGTATATTTTGTTTTTGCCCGGAGACTCATGTTTGGACTGTCTTCATCAACAATTCAGATTCAGAAACGTCGGTGAGTAGTTACGTTTTATCTTTTCAAATTGCATGTCGGTTTAACAGCCCCGAACAAGGCGAGCTAAAGTTAGCTAATGGCACACGGGAGGCACAAACTAGCTTAACCCTTCGAATAACAGTTAGCATAATGGTAATAATCACGAGAAACTAAGGAATAGCAGTTTGGAAATGATTGTGGAAATGATTGTTATTAAGATTATCAGTAGTAGTAGCTAGGCTGGTGTTAGTATCCTTACCTGCTCTCTCTGGTACTTTAAACCACGTCAGAGCGGCAAGACTGAGAGGACTGCACCCGGAGCTCAGCGCACGCGCGCACACACACTCACACTCTCACACTCACACTCACACACACACCATATGTCTCACCACATAGTATTAGTTCTTGTATAGTTTGGTATTTCTCACTACTACATCACTCACGTAGTTTAAGACGACTGCACCATGCAGCACATGTCGTCTCCGGTCAGGTTCCGCAGCACTAAGAAAGGTAGGTCACCTGCATTTATACACAACTGGGTTGCATCACCGATGTATTCAAGTACCTAAAGTTTCTGCAATATTAATTACTCCTCCAATTGGAAAATCACTATTGCAGCTTATAATATTCCTACAGGGATTTATATGCGTGTATGACACTTGTATTGATGATCATTTAGCACCGTATTCAAGGTTTATTCGTTTTTTTAATGCAACAGTTCTTCTTTTATAGTCTTCAATATAAGATGCTACATGATTTTTATTTTTTATTTGCACGAGTGTGATATAAACTATGGGAGAAAATGTTGTTATAAGCCATTCAGTCTTCTGTTCTGCCATTTTAAAGTGTTTATTTTGTTTTAAAGTTGTGTTTATTTATAGCAGGAGGGTATAGTAAAGCTAAAATATAAATTTTACAAGGACATGTTCTGTTCTCATTATCCAGTTTTTACAATTCTCAATGTATTTGTATACATTTGTTTACAACTATACATTTTCTCCTACTTATATGCTATCCTCTGCTCAAAAAAGCAGCAACTTTCTCAGAAAAGGAGGTAGGAGGCATTTGTAGAATAGTCTTTAATAATAGTGTGTATTGCTTGTGTATGTGTGTGTGTTTAAGAAATAAATCTCCAACCCCCCACCCCGTCAGCATTAGAAGCTGGGTTAAGCCTGTTGCAGAGCTTTGTGGATAATGAGATTTGACAGGTAGAGAGGGACACCAGATGAACCCTGATCAGGCAGGCAGCACTGCTGTGTAGTTCTCTCTGCTGCCTTCAGACCAGGACGAAGTGCGCACTGGAGAAATGTGTATCTCCTGTAAAGCATGTGTGGAGGCTCGGCTGTCCTAACTGCTCATGCTAGCGGGTAGAAAGAATCACTGTGGGAAAATAACCTGTGAAGTAACCAAAGCAGGCGTGTGGACTGCTCGGTCAGTCATGTGGCCCTGACTATTTTTTATCTACTAGCTATTTATGCATAGGCTCCACACTGAAAGATGCTCCTTAAAAATGATTTTAAAAGTGATTACTTTATCCCCGTTTGACTCTAGTGTTTACCAACTTCCACCTCCAGAATGTTTTGTTTGTCTCCCCACCCTGCCTGGACAGACGGAAGAAGGCCTCTAATAGTATAATGAGATCACAAGTCAGGGCTAATCAGTGAAGAAAGGGTGGCCGCTACAACAAAAGACACAGAAGACTCATTATGTTATGTACTCAGAGAGCCTGACCCTGACTGTAGTGTTATCAGTGACATGTCAACACTCTGTATTTGATATAAATTATAACATACATAGATTAAAATATATTTCAGTTGAGGGGAAAATAACTCAAAATCAAAGTGGAATTGCCAAAGTCTTGACATTTTAAGTGTCCTGCATGAAATACCAATGCTAATGATTGTAAGTGCTCCTAAAAAGGAAGAGACCATGTATAATGGTTGTCTGTGATAACTGCTTTAATTAACTGGTCTTTCTAGCTTTCTAAGTCTAAAAGTAATGTATTGCACCACACTTTTTCCAAGCACATTAGTAAATATGAGAGAAAGTCACTTTATTTTTAGTCTGGATTAAAAGTTAGGGATGTTTTTGAGACTATTGATCGTCCATATAAAACCCATGACACTTTGCTGCCTCCCGTCACAGTTGTCCAGTCTGTCCAATGAGGACCAGGACGACCCTCAGTTTCCTTACGCCATCAGGAATATGTCTCCCGTCTCTCAGCCTGGCGAACAGCACCAGACACCAGTCCACCGTGAGGCAGAGGGAACTGGAACAGCAACCAACGGGAGACTCCCTAGCCTCCCTGGGACTCCCTCTCTGCCCCGTCCCATCCCCTGCCACCCTGCTGGATCTCCGACAATACCTCATAGACCAAGTCGTCTGAGAACAGAGGCAGAGTTTCAGCCCCTGCAGCTGAGGAGGCAGCTCGTCTCTCAGGTGTCTATGGATTGTCCACTCAGCCCGGCCTCACGTCCTCACAGCCCCTGGGGACGCTTTGACCCTTATGACTCTACAGAGGTGTGTTTCTAAAGCCCTGAACTCAGACCATATGTGCTAGCATCCAAATTTTCAAGAAAAGACCTGTTAAATTACGTCCAAATACATATCTAAACCCTTAAAAAAAAGGCACAGTTCACACCATAAACATGTTGAGAAGTAAACATTAATGGATTCGCCTCAGCTGAGCTAGCTCAGGAGAGCCTTTTGTTCATGAGTAGATGCACACTTCCTTCTGCGTAGGGATATGGTTGGCAGGTGTAGTTCGGCAGTAAGAAAGTAGTTCCTAAATGAAACTCCTCACAACAAGGTCTGTGGATTATCTTGAGAAACATGGTCATGATTTCTAGAAATAGACATTACTGTTGAGTTTTCAAATGTAATTTGTTTTGGTGTGTGCCATCTATTTCCATTATATTCGAGAGAAGGCAGACATCTCTACGGCTGATATGTCCAACACTCTGCACCTCACACCAAAACAATCTAGATTGATAATAGCACTACAGGTAAGAGGAAGAATATGTATTTTTGATTTTGCGGTGAACTGTCCCTTTAACTCGGTTTCATGTACAACATCAACAGAAGCAAAACAAAAAGTAAGTTAATATAGAGGTCTGACATTAACTTTCATGATCAAAACAATGTGCATGTTGACGTGCTTATCTAGTGCTAGAACAGACTCATCTGTTCTGACCCCAAAGTGCTGAGAATGAGTCTATTGTTTCCTCGCCTCTCGCTCACCCAGTCTTTCCTCTGATGCTACTGGGTCAGAGGGAACATGAGCCCCATGATGCTTTGCAGTGCAGCTCATAGATATGTGAAGCTTGTGAGGATGCAAATCATGATGAGGGTTACTTATAAACAATATGCACAAACATACATGTTATGTTTTCTTTCTGCAGGATCAGGACAAGGAGTATGTGGGTTTTGCCACATTGCCCAACCAGATTCAGAGGAAGACGATGAAGAAAGGTTTCACATTTACGCTTATGGTGGCAGGTGAGTCCTCCCATATGTCTGCTACCTGGGATACTTTGACAGGCTGTGATCATAACTGAATGTAACATCTCTCCTATAAGGGGAATTTTATTGCAGGCAGAATATGTTTCAAACACCCACCACTATACAAACATCTAAAGAATTTCAGCTGATAACATCAATTAACTGACGCAGTAAGAGATGTCCTCTTCAGTGTAGAGTACAGACATACCTACTCTGAATTCTACGTGTGTCAACCATTATTTAAAATGAGCTGATAAATGGGAGTATGGTGCTGTGTCATCTTGTTTTATGTGTGAAGAAGTACTTTTTTTTGGGTAAATCTTCTGCGACTATATGTGTTGAAGTTATTATTCAGGATCGTCCCTCTCTCTCTCTGCAGGGGAGTCTGGCCTCGGTAAATCCACACTAATCAACAGTTTGTTCCTCACGGACCTCTACAAAGACAGGAAGGTTCCCAATGCACAAGGTGAGAATAGTTCAGGGTTCCCATGGATCCTTAGAAGGCATTGAATTCATTCATCTTAAAATAAGCCATGGTCTTAAAATGACTTAAAATCAATCTTTCAATGGTCTTAAAAATGCTAAGACATGACAAGTAGGATTTATTAATCTTTCTTTCTGTCATTGTCTGTTGTCTGTTTATGAATATCTCTAGATGTGGAACATGTAAATGTTGATGCGGTCACAACTTTCTGACCCTGAGGGTGGTGTGTGTTCAACGTGTTGCCCGATTTATTTACTTTGCACTTTTGTACGTCTGCAGAGCGGATCAATCAAACAGTCGACATCGTCAAACACGCAATTAGCATCGAAGAGAAAGGAATCAAATTGAGGCTCACCATCATAGACACACCAGGGTTTGGAGACGCCATCAATGAAACAGAAAGGTGAGGTCATCAACACGCGCCGCCTGTAACGCTTTTCTCCTTCAAAGTCAAACCAGCTGGAACACACTGCTGCTCTACTGGGCATGAAAGTTAAACGTAAGACAGGCAACATGATCATGAGCCAGACTTCAACTCATGACATCACAAGCACACTGAATACACCTTTTATCAATCAAGCTATTTGTATACACTTGTTGAACAGATACACACTGGACTGGACTTAATTGATAAGAGCACAAAAGCAAGTTTTATTCATGCAGAGCAGTTTTATTTTCATTGGCAGATTTCTTATTAGATATTTGGTTGTGTCTGTGTGTCTGTGTGTGCTCTGCAAAGAGAGAACAAACTAACAATAAATCTAATTATGTTAAAATATATATTGCAAAAATAAGGTACTGGTAGTGATTAGAAATAGATACAAACTTTTACTTGGCATATACCAAGAAACAAAACCGACAGATAAATAAAACAAAGCTAGGGTTGGGTTGTTGTTGTTTTGACTCACATAGATTGTATGTTTGCATCAGCTGGAAGCCATTAAAAGACTACATCGACCAGCAGTTTGAACAGTACTTCAGAGATGAGAGCGGGTTGAACAGAAGGAACATCCAGGACAACAGAGTCCACTGCTGCCTCTACTTTGTCTCTCCATTTGGCCACGGGTATGTTTGACTTCTTGTTGTTCAATATCAATACAAGTTGTTCAATATCTTTTGGGTATGTTACCGCATTACGTGTTGTCTCTCATCAGTCTAAGACCTCTGGATGTGGCGTGTATGAAGGCCTTGCACGACAAAGTCAACTTAGTTCCTGTAGTGGCCAAGGCAGACAGCCTTACAGAAGCAGAAGTCCACAGAAAGAAGATGAAGGTATGAGATCATAAACACGCACATTCTTCAGGGAGAGTTCAGGGTTTTATTTTTAATTCTATTTTCTTTTAAACATTATTGTCTGAATGTGTTTATGTTTTCCAGATCAGAGAGGAGATCGAGCAGTTTGGGATCAACATCTATCAGTTCCCCGAGTGTGATTCAGATGAGGATGAAGACTTAAAAAAACAGGACCAGATACTCAAGGTTCTTCAGTTGAATTTAATTTCTCATGGTTGAAATGTGCCGGCTCACCCACGTTAAGACTGACGGTTCACTTTTGTTTCGCTTCTCTCTGCAGGACAGCATCCCATTTGCAGTAATTGGGAGCAATGTTCAAGTGGAGAGTGACGGTCACAAGTTCAGAGGTCGTGCCTATCCCTGGGGTGTGGTAGAAGGTATTACACAGACTAGTTACAACTTTTAATTGTATTTGTAGTTTCACTATTCATTTAATTTGGGTGGAACCTTGACTTTGTATCACTTTCATACATTGCTTTTGGTCTGTTGTATAAAAAAGAAAAACCAGTCTAATCCGGTAGCACGTTGTCGTTGCATGGTCAGTGGAAAACCCGACACACTCCGACTTCCTGCTGCTGAGAAACATGCTGGTGAGGACGCACATGCAGGATCTGAAGGATGTGACGGGGGAGACGCACTATGAAAATTACAGAGCACAGTGCATACAGAGCATGACGCGCATGGTGGTGGAGGAGAGGCAGCGGAGGTGGGTGGAGTCAGGATGCACACCGATGATTGATTAAAATCCTTCCATGAGTCATTCAAATTCTGTCTCTGTAGTTGCTTATTTGTGAGCCTCCATGTCTTGATTATTATTTACAGTGTCACATACTTACCTCTTACATTGTTGCTTCCTGGAGGAGAGGGGTTTGTTTTCAGGACATTTTCAGTACAATATAGGCGCTATAAATAGAAATAACAATACATCTATGCAGCACACTTGATATTTTCTGTGATGATTGAGGTAGATGCTCAGGTAGCTCTTCTTTGTGTGTACGTGGGTTTTAGTGTGCACGACAAGCATCGAGAGCGGAGCGAGGCAGACTTTCCTCTGCCGCTGGCTGCAGCTGACACCGAGACTGAGAAACTCATCTTTGAAAAAGACGAGGAGGTACGTTTCTCTTACAGACTCAGTCGTTGTTTCTCTCGGTTACAGAGGTAATAATCACAGCTCACTTCATTTATTCCCTTCTGTAGCTGAGGAGGATGCAGGAGGTGCTGGAGAGGGTTCAGGAGCACATGCAGCACAGCTAGAGAGGTGGTTTCTGAGCGCCCAGGAGCACGGAGGAAGCCCCCGTTTTCTGCTGGAACTTGTGTGAAAAGGAAACTAGCATCATTGAGGTCCTCGTGTGACGAGCAACTTAAGTGAGCGAGGCTTGAATCAGGGTTCTCCCAGGACACACAAACATTTCTGTGGGTCTCAAAAGTGTCAAGCGAGCCGATTGGCTGATCCAGCTCCTGTCAAAAGGCTGATTAGAAACACAAGAAAAAAACAAGTGAACCTTACTCTAAAACTCTGCACAAGTATAAAAGACGCAGCCATGCACGTTTACTTACCTGCAGCCAGGAGATGCATGTTCCCGTCACAGACTCAGTGTTGTGTTCAAGATTTTCTGGCATTACGTCATCCGAGGAGGGAGTTACTCAAAGCTGTAGAGAATTAATTACTTTTATTCAATTAATTGTATCAACGGCTCCTTGATTAGTAACCTTGATAAGAATGTAACACTGCAATCTAGGTCATTGTGGTAATGTTAAAGTTGGGTTTACATTTTTCATGTTTTATTACTTAAGTCAACTGTATTTTTATGTTTTTGTATTTTTAATCTTTAATTTTGCTGTTT
Organism: Cottoperca gobio; assembly: GCF_900634415.1. Classification (NCBI taxonomy): domain Eukaryota; kingdom Metazoa; phylum Chordata; class Actinopteri; order Perciformes; family Bovichtidae; genus Cottoperca; species Cottoperca gobio. Next base: position 15,798,905 of record NC_041368.1, read on the forward strand.
CATAAGAACAAGAAAGTAAACAAATATCAATGAAAAGCTTTCTAACAGTTTGTCAATATTTTTACACAAGACCAATAAATACAGAAGCAAGATGTGTTGTAAATGTTATAAGATTTATTAAGAATCTTTATTATTTCATCAGCATAATTCTTCATTAATATGTTTTATCCATTATCATCATTGTTATCTTAAACAGTGGACAGTTAGATCTAAAAGGCAGCCCAAAGTGTACAGGCGATATATAACTTAAAACTTTCTCCATAGGGAAAACATGTTTTTATATTCATATATAATATCAATGTAGCATGAGGTCCAAGATCCTGCCCACGTTATACAGTATTGTACATGGTCCCAAAAATAAACAGAAAACAAAACGTTTATACAAAAGAAACTAAACGGCAATCTACATGCAAAACAAAACCAAAAAGAAACAAGCATTTAAAATTTTAAGATACATACACTCATATGCCAAAACGTGCATACAATCACAAATTTACAAAACTTTCATACAAATATTACAAAACTCAAATTGAATATTAGACATTATGTTATCGAGAAAAGAGCAACTTTTATTCTTTATTTTTTTACTTTTTCCACTGTCTCAGTCCAACTCACAAAATGGAAAACTTAAAAACGTAAAAAAAACAATCATGACAGTAAATCTTTGTCTCTTCCATTCGCTCAATGTGTTCGTGTTTTGCCAGAGTTGTCACAGTGTTCAGTAAAACTGAGTAAAGGCACACACGATCGCACCCAAACAGACTCATACCATAAATCACCTCTGTGTAAAAAAATAGCTTGCTACACACACACACACACACACACACACACAGACACACAAACACTCACTCTATCATGCACGGGGCAAACTGCAGAACCAAAAAACAGCCATGCTACAGGTACAGTAGGATTAACTATAGTACAGAATATAAAACATATTGAATAGTCACATATACAGACATAACATACAGAAACAGCAGATCCACGCAACATTGACTACATACACTGATGGGAGATTTTATGGTGCGACATGTATAGGCTGGCAAGAAGGCTGTGAAGCCATGAACGTTTTTGAATGTGTACACAGACAGACAGACAGACAGACACACACACACACACACACACACACACAGAAAAGTGGGTGTCACAACAGATTTTCTGGACTGGAGCAGAGGATTTGGCGCGGTGTTCGATATCATTTGTTGTCCAAAAAATAATAAAAAGGGTCATGTCACTGCCAAATAATTCTTCACAAAACGGCATTAAAATGTAAACTGATCTCAAGCCTAAACAATACTTCTGCCAGACTGTTTGATATTTGTTTTGTGCTATAGCCAAACTTTAATCTTAACCACTTACTAGCTTTTTCTGGAGCTTTCATCCACATATCACAATCCTCTCAGCAGTTTGAGTTTCTCATGTGACCAAAGTCCCGTACAATATGTAATATAACGCAGTACAAAACAGACAGTCAAGAGTGAAACTTTGTGTGTCGTCATCATCATCAGCATGAGGCAGCAGAGGGCGCTGTTGCATTAGCGTGAAAAGGATGAAAAACCTGCCACTGAATGTTTTGAGAGCAGGGTCTTTTCCGTCGTTGACATTAAATTCACCGAACGAATTTCAGGCATTTGCGATTACGTAGATATTTTTGTTCAGAATGATGTAGAACAGGCATTGATTGGTTTGAAAACATGCCATGTATTTCTGGTCAAGCCTTCCTCTGCGGGACAGCAAATCACGCCACAAGTGCAATGCACTACCTTTACGTATCTGACTGCATTCAATTACCTTTTTAAAAATGTCTAATCCTACCTTACTTTCCCAATTTGACTCTTAAGTTTTTTTTCAGAACTGTCTTGACTGTTTATCTCAAACATGTTGCTCTACCTTTAACTCTGTAGTGTGGTGGACTTCCTACAAGGAAATCCACTCTTTAATAACTAACAGGCAAAGGTCATGTTGTCTCTAGACTTCTCCAGATGCAAACCAACAATCATTACTCTAATTCTTTCCCTTTAACTAGGGCTGGGCAATATGTAGAATATCAAATATGACGATATTCTTGACCAAATACCTCAATATCAATATTGTGACCTTATTATAGGGTTGACTATTGGTGCTTTCACAACATATTTACACAATGAGAAATAGTCATCAGTAATGGGGATGACTAAGTGGGTAAAGGCAGATAGAAGAGCTAGAACAGTTTGGTAAGTTCAGAAGATGACATCACTTTACTGTAGTGCAGCCTTTAAAACCAGGACGAGACAATACGTATGCGATATTATGATATCCAAAACCTACGATATCTAGTCTTATATCACGATATCGATATGTTGCCCAGCCTCTCATTTCTGGAGTTTGATCCGTTTTTTGTTTGTTTAGTTTTTTTCTGTTTTTAAAAAAGGGACATTCCGCTGTTTTGGAGTTGCCCTCCAAAAAGAAAGCCATAAGGGGAAGTGGATAAAATAACTCCACTGTTGAATGGGACACTTTTGCAAATCATCAGAAGCTGACAGCAGAACATAAATCACATTCAAAGACGATGAGGTTGTTTCTTTTTTTTTTTTTTTTTTTTTTTTGTCTAACTGCAGATTGGATACGGTTTTATTATTGCACTGTTCCTTTTTTTTTTTTCTTAAACTATTTGAAAGATGTTGATTTGGTGGCAATTGCAGTGGTGAGAAACCTTCACTTGGAGGAAGATGGAGAGGGCTTAACAGTCACTTTACGGAGCAAGGCAAAAGCGAAGGAGAAAAAGAAATATAATCAGTAACTTTGTCGTTTTCCTGAAAAGTGAAGAACTGCATCAGAAACGCTTTAGCTCTATTAAGCAGACGATGTAATGAGGTCTACTTCACATTTGATCACACTTTGATCTGTAATTCATTCAGAGTGAGTTCCCTCCTCCTGCTTTCAAACCTATCAGTGACATTATTTCACCAAAATGTCCAACGTGACGTCATGATTATATGAATACAAAACCGGAACATACTGTATCGCCACGGTAACAGCCCAACGACAAACAAATCTCTTTCTCCCTCGTGCGGTTTCCCTCGGTGAGTGGATGAATAGTTAAGGTAAATCTTTGATGCCTGAGTGTGAACTGAGCTTATTATGTTAGTGCTTCTGGTTGTAAAGGAAGGAGAGAAGGAAGGTAAAACAGAGTTCCTGTCTTTGCAGCGCAGTCTTATTTTCACAAACAATGGCCTGACCCACTGACTCTGCTTCAATGTTATAGTTCATAAACTAACAGAGCTGTGACCCAAATATATCTAAAGATATTCATCACAAGTTTCATGTGTCTGTCAGAGATTCTCTGCTCTTGATTATTGACAGGAGTGTGAAAACTCATTCAGAAGTGCAGACTCTCCCTCAACTGACTTCCATCAGTCCCACCTTTTCTTTTCTTGTTTTATAAATCTTTCAGGCCAGTTTGAGTGTGCCGACAGGGAAGGTTGGGACTGTAACCATAGTGACAGGGTTGAGGACGGCTGCCTGTCCAACCAGCTGAGGGTGGGGGGCCAGCACTGCTGTGGGTTTCCCCAACGACGGGCTCCCGTGGTTGATCATGGCTGCACTGTTCACCTGGGCTCCATTAGTGTTAGCTTGAGGATTAGCCTGGACGTGCGGCAGGGCGTGGTGGGTGAACGTGTGAGTGATGTGGCCCATCATGGTGGGCTGAGAGACAGACACACCCTGCGGGTAGAGAGTCGGGAGGTGGGATTGCAGGGGGCCACCGAGGTGAGCCACCGGGTGGACGGTGATGTGTCCGATGGGCTGGGCGGTCATCGTCTGGTGAGTGGCGGCAACTGGTGCCGCCGCGATTGGCTGAGGCATGGAGGACATGGGACCAGGTGACGGCGCGATGTGCGTTAGGTGCTTGAGATTTGATGGTAGGCCATGATTGACAGCCTGGATGACTGAAGGGTGGGAGACTGCGGCATGAGCGATGACGGTGGGCTGGACCTGCATTGCCGGCGGCTGAATGGGATGGGTTTGCAGCGGAGGGGGCGGACCTAGGACTGGAGCAAGAGCGATTGCTTGAGAGGGAGCCGAGTGAGATGGCGTGGTCAGGACTCCAAGAGGCAGGGTGGCGTGCTGGATTGACAGCACGGCATGAGAGGTGAGGAGCTGCTGGGCTTGTAAGATGGGAGGTGCCGGTTTGAGGAGAGACGTGGGAGCCAGAGCAGCGGGGACATCATCGTCAATGTCCTGCTCAAAGTTGTCTTCTCCTTCTGTAGACCAGAGAGGAAACAGTTAGTCATCATGATACGATCCAAGAAACAGTGCCATGTGTATGAACTCTGCGTGTGTGTTCATGTAAATAATAGAGATGCACTGATCCAACGTTTTCAGCCCCGATACCGAGCAGCGATCCGACGCCAGTGTGTAATTAACAAGCTGTGTGACTCACTGTGTGGAGGTTACTGGGATCATTCTTTTATGTGTAAGGGAACATCAGGCTTGACCTAAACATTGCTTTCCTAACTTTGTAAAACAAAATTCTAGATATAAATGTACTGAATTGTTACGTATTATTAAAAGAATAAATCGGGCTCCAGCAACGTGGTAAAGAAATCTTCAAAATGTGTTGAATTCTTCCGCATGATGCTTCTGGAGGTGTGGTTGTTTGCAGTGCTACTGCGAGCGCTTGAAACATTAGTTTTGCAGATATTGCAAGTAGCTGCATAACTTGCTGGCGTAGCAAGTGTGAAATACTTCCAAACAGCTGACATGTTTGTTGTTCGCTCCCTCAGCTATACAGTCTATCGGTGTGCTGCTGACGCATGAAGTAGTAAGTGCACGTGCAATCACACGTAAACATAGAATATAATAGATCGGCCCCGTTGTCCCCGCTACCCGAACCAGCTATTTGAGTCAGATTTGGAGTAAATATAAAGTGAGATACAGTCAAGAGGTTAACTGAAATGTAAAATATATGTAAGCACCACTTACTCTCCCGTGCCTGCCTATCCTTCTACAAAAGAAGCTTTATCTGCTATTACACGTCTTGTGATAAGTTCTACAGAGAGTGTGTCTGTTATCCCTGTACCTGAGGCGGTGGACGTGGAGGCCTGGTCGTCCTCCGGCTGGATGGTCTGTCGGAGAACTCGGTCGATCTCGATAACATCCATGCCCTGGCTGAGCTCGTTCTTCAGCTCGGCCAGCCGCTGCTGCGTAGCGATCTTCTCTCGGGCCAAACGCTCCATCTCGTGCTCGTACTCCTTCTCCTTACGCTTCAGAGTCTTCCAAGGGAGACACAGACATCAGAGTAGATTAGGATCACGAGAACATCTAAAAACACTGGAAGATACTGCTAATAAACAATCACGGTGTAATTCAATTGTGCACGCTACGTGGTTGACACTCAACTCTCAAATAAAAGCCTGTATTCACCTGCAATCTGTGTAAAAAAGGATTTATATTACATTATCATGTATATTCTGCATAATATTTTTCATCTAACAGTCAGCGTCGGTTGCTCGTAGTTTCTCTTTAACAATAATTACTGTCCTCACTCACGTAATTAGTTCTAATCACTACTACTTTCCCCCTTCTGTGTTAAGCTGCTGTTAAATAAGTTTGCAGAAGTTTCCATTAAACCCCTGAAATACTTGAACTGGGCATGTGTTAATATGAAACAGATGAAGGGAGTGTTTGAATATTCGTGTGAGTTTGCAACAGAAAATGAACACGGAAATGAGGAGGCGACCATAAAACAGGGAAACGGGGTAATAAAATATACTCTTAAAAAAGGGGAAGCTACTCTCACTACTCGCCACTATTACGACTAGAATATATCATATGTACAGGCTTTGAAGCTAGAATTAGTTTTAAAATCAGTCAAAGAACTGGCATCGCAACAGAAAATGGAATTAACTTTCTTTCTCTGCCTTGGCCACTCCCACATTTCTACCAGCTTGCACAATCCTGAAACAAAATGTTCCCCATTCTCTGAGTTTCATACACCAACAGGAAGGCACGCATGCAAATTCAAGCATGTTCACACCGCTTTTGCTGGTGTCATTACTTAAGCTCCTCCCATTTCCTGAATTCCATGCTTGTTTTTTTCGAGACAACGGGTTCAAAGTGACAGTAAACCGTTTTTATTTCCACCGATCAACCAAGTTCATCATCATCCCAACAATTCTGATGTAAATGGATTACTGCAGCCTGAACATTACTGTCACATAAGACAGAATGAAAGTATTCATTCTGAGCACGGGCCCTATCGTGTGCTGAAATGCATGTGTGTTTGTAGATTTACTAATGAAACAAGGAAGACAAACACAGCAGGAGACACTAAGAGAAAGACAACTAAACAGAAAGAGCTTTTCCAGCACCACCATGCCGTCTCTGTGACCCAGTTTCTGTAGAGGGTCAGCTGACGCATGAACACCAAATAGTATGACGGGGCTAAGGACATTAACAGATTACTAGGGAGGAATGTTGGAGAGGGGAGAGGGGAGGTACAGGGAGGAAAATGGGTGGGTGAAGAGGGGCATGAAGAAGTGGGGAAGGAAGGTGTTATGTCGACATGAAGGCATGTTAGGGCCGTTGTAGGAACCGTGGTAGAGGGGTGATATTAAAGTCAAAAGTCAAAAAACACATTGGTTCACTTTGTAAGGTTGGATCCACCTCATCACACCACAGACGGCGCCGGTTAACAAGGAAAGCCACTCGCTTTATATAATATGGCGATTTTGGGCTAAATCACAAATATTTCCTTAATAAATCCGATTGAAAAGTACAATTTGATTAGACATCTACTGGAAGCATTACACGCAGCAAGCGGTGGTGTGTGTGTGTAGTGTGATGAGGTTGTTCCAACCTTGCAAAGTGAAGTGATGTGGTTCCTTGACAGTAAAACTTTCTGATTTATTTCTCGTAAACGTGTGACTTCTATCTCAGATAGCCAAGCTTTTTTCTCATAAACTTGCGACATTAATCTGGGCAATTCTGATCAAAATATTACCCCTCTCCCCTGGCTCTGTAATTTCTATTTATTTAACCTACAATGGCCCTTATACTCCGTCGTTCAATACTGGAAAGGACATCAAATAAGCACATGGGGACACATGATCCTTCTACAGGAAACTTCCTCACCGCTCCCATCCACATTCACAGCCCTCTTTGCTACAGTTACCAGTCAAGACAGCTCAACTTCTCTCTTCCAACACCTTACCCCCCCTCTATGTGCTTTTAGAGGTCATGAGTGAAGAGGAGGCAGATTTGGAAGCATGTAACATTTCCTTACATTTCTCTCTTTACTAGAAAAGCTATTCCAGCTGCCCCATGTCTGTTGTTAACAATGGCGTATTAAGTACCATTGTAGATAAAAAGAAAAAGGAAATGACGGAGCCGGGGGAGGGGAAAATATTCCAAGAAAACTCAAATTTACGAGAAAAGAAACTTCAATATTCTCTGAGATTATAAAGTCATACATTTGCGAGAAAACAACTCTGGAGATGAAAGTCAGAGTTACGAGGGAAAAACTTTTCTGTAAAGGAACCACGCGTCACTTTGAATGAGGTAGTGATAGCTTGGACGCAATGGACGGATGCAAGGATATAGCATGTTCCACACTGTGGCACCTCCTCACTATCGTGTGGCCTCTGTGTCGTGATGAGGTTAATTAAACCTTGCAAAGTGAAGCGATGTAGTTCCTCATTTTTCTCATATTACCCCACTCCCCCATCTCTGTATATTATTCTTTTTTACCTACAATACGCCACCATAGTCATTTCATGTCTGACTGCAAGATCTATTGTATGTCTGCTGCATATGCACATTCTCTACAAGACCTCCACGACAAAGCATGACACTACCGACACACATACGTCACACAGCCGACAGATATTCTTTGAAACAGACATTTCCTAGCACAAGCCGGCCACAGAGGAACTACAACTGCTTGTGTTTGTGCGCATGTGCATCCATGAACATCACTTCAAGGTCTTCAAACCCAGACACCATTAGGCCTGCAGCAAATCACCAAGGAAACAGCTGTCACCCATAGCAGTTTCCTTGGCAACCTCATCCGTGAGGCTTTGGCTGCTTGAGCAGCAGTTTGTAAAAAAAAAAAAAAAAAACCCATAAGGAGCAATCTAATTGGGTGAAACACGGAGGTAATTACATGTAAGGAGTGATGTGACTGGATAGTTGCGTGCTTCAGATATCTCCCAACCCCCTCGTCTACACTTCCAACGCACACCCCCTCTCCTTGTACTCCTGCATCCATCGCTCCCTCGACACCCTTCCCCCCTCCTCCTCCGCTACCTCTATGCATCCTTTATCACTCCTCTTTCAAGACATCCTCTGTAAGTTAAAAAGGTGAAAATGACTCATGTGTGATGAGTCTGTGTGGACGTGTGATCGTCACAAGGTTGATATGAAGACAAAAAAGTAAAAAAAAAAAACGGTTGAAGACCTGAAAGCACAAGCGCGGGCGCACACACACGCACGCGGGCGCACACACACGCACGCGCACACACACACACACACACACACACACACACACACACACACACACACACACACACCTGCCGCCTGTTGCTATGGTTACAAAGAGACAACAAGGAGACACAGGACAGAGATAAAGAGAAGAAGAGGTTGAGACAGACGAAGGTTAAAAGACAATTGGATGCAGCTGTTGCAACTCTGTACCTATTCCACTGTTATAACCATGGAAACGCTGCCTATCACCGTCTATCTGCAGTCTCGAGATGGGAGTGGGTGAGCTACGGTGACGTCACCAGGCTTGCACTAGCCATGTGCTCACATCTCACGTGGCTCAGGGGGAGGGAGAGAGACTGAGGTTTACACGAGGACAGGTACTGAGAGAGAAGATGGGGGGAAAAAGAGGGGGCGAGTCACTCATCTACAATAAAACCTACTGATTATATTATAGATCAGGGGAGAAGGTGGAGAAGAAATATGCAGAGCAGCAGTTAGACATTCAGCTATAATTTCTAAGCAGTTTGCGGTTAGTGCAGCTGTGTTAGGCTGCTTTGGCAAATAATTCAATATTATAGTTATTGACTTTCAGTAGAATCATATTGTGTTGATATCTTACTAAAGTCTGTTTAAAAACGTAAAGACTATAGGTCAGAGTCCTACACTGAGTCGGGTAACCCGCAAAAAAATAGTTTAACGGGTAACAAATTACATTTATATAGATTCACAGGGACTGGTAAAAAATTAACAAAATGCAAATAAGGACAAAAATACTGGAATAATCAGAAATACAATTATAGTGCAGTATTTTTTTAATCTAAATCTGCTAATATTATTAAACATAATCAGCCACAAGGCTTTTCTTTCTTTTTTGCTCATGAAACAATTCATTGTGTTTAACATAAATTGTATGTGATCTCTTTCATTGTATTGCCCTGTTGACCAGTCTCTGAACTACGATGTGGGCTGAGGGAAGTACAGTAAGCAACTGTAAGTATCTACTGGCAGATATGTGCAACTAATGATTCTTTATATTGAATATCTGCTGTGGTGAAATATCTACAAAAAACAGTGACTAGAACAGAAAATAGGGAAAATGCGCTTAATAAAACAAAGGAGCAATTTCAAATTGCAAATGTTCAATTTATAATAATTTATAATAATATATAATAATATATAATACGGGGGAAAGCAGCAAATCCTCACATTTGAATAGCTGGAACTGAATATTTGACATTTATGTCAAATACTGCCTCAAATCCCTGCATGTTGTCCCAAGATCTCACAGCCAGTCTCAGTTTGAACAAGGTCTTCCATCTCGCTGCCTAATTTAGCTCCTTCCCACTGAATCCCTTTCTACATATTCCACTGAACTCAAAGTCATGAAGCCTCTACTCCACAAAAGAGGAAACACTACATCTAGCTCAAGGCTGAAATTCCTTTCTGCCACCGTGCAGAAATCCTCCCTCATCTACTTTTGTAGACTGAAAACACATCTCTTCAGGCTACACGCTTCCCGTTCCCCACACCACCCCCAACAATGCAATGTTTCTCTACACAACTACAATATGCTACTAATCTTTCCCCATAAAAAAGTCACTCGTTCATCCTTTAAAGATATTAAATGATTTGGGACAATCAGTTCCTTTTGTATTATATACTTCAAGACACTACATGAGTACAGGATGGAGTTAAACAAACTCAAAGAAAAGGTCGTTACATTGTATAGACTCAGGATAACATAGGATTTATTCTCCACTTTCTTATAGGCTGATTCAACATTATTCCATAGTCACGAGAGACTAACCAACACAAAAGGGCTTAATAGCTAACAAACAGGCATTGTATATCAAGTACACCGGACCAAAGTCTGTTGTTTCCACAGCTGAACCAATCAGTTCGAGAAATTCGAGAAAAGAAAAAACAAGAAATAAAACAATAAGATGAAAAACAAGAAGCCAGGAGTTCCCAAAATATTAGGCGGTACAGCACCAGTATGTTAAGGCTTACAGCCTCACCATGCCAGGAAAGCTGAGAAAATGTATTAAAACTCTACCTGTATGTAACGCAAAGCGCTGCGGAGAACGCTGAGGTTGGAGGTTTTCTTCTCGTCAACATTTGGAACGTTCTTCTTCAGCGTCTCAAAACACTCTTTGAGGTGCGCTCGCCTGAAGGGCCAAGAGTCAGAAACGAGAAAGGGTCAAACTTTTGATATGGGTGCCATTAGCTTACTGTCTTGGAGAATATTCACCAGTCGTTATATTCAGTAAGTCGATCAATTGCTTGAGAGGTTAACCAAGTTGTGGTCATTAAAAGAGACCTCATGACCCAAATTTCACATGCTTGACAAGGATTTCATGGTTTTGTATAGGTTGAAGAAATGCCATGTCCTTTGGGCAGATAGAACTATTCACGACAAACTTGATAGACACAAAACTGTGTGTGTATGTGGTGGTCAAGCTAAAAAAAAACAGGGCTGCTTTCCTTAATTCCTGATGAGTTGATAAAAACTACAACAATGAGAAGTTTATTATGACTAACCTGTTCTTCTCCAGTTTATTATGCACCTCTCTGGTCCCCGCTCTGGAAAAACAATATACAAATGATCAAATACAACAATAAGTCCATCTACACTCTTATATCAACTTTAACACACACACACACACACACACACACACACACACACTGACCCTCCTGGTCTCCGCTTCCCTTCCATCCCCCTCAGGTCCTCCATCGTGACTCCATTAGACCGCGGCTGAGATGAAGGTGGAGATTGATGGGGAACCAGTGCATGTTGAGAGCCAGAGCCATTAGTGCTGATGGAGGTTGTGTACTGAATCTGAAGCTGAGGATGTGATTGGCTGGGCTTTGCACCAATCAGCTGCGGACTAGTCTCTACCTTTATCTGGGGACTAGTTTCTACCTTTATCAGGGGACTAGTTTCTACTTTTATCAGGGGACATGTCTCTACCTTTATCAGGGGACTGGTCTCTAGCTTTATTTGCGGACTAGTCTCTACTTTTATCTGGGGTGTGCACAACAGGTAAGGAGAGGTCTGCTGCTGCTGTGGAGGCAAGGAAGCGTTCTTGGCTGGTGGCGAGCCGTTGAGCGACGTTGCCGCAGCAGAAATCTGCGTCGTAAGAGGAAAGTGCGAGACCGAGGGTGTCGCTGTGACAACTGGGACCATAGGGATGACGGCGATGGGGACTTGAGAAAGTGGGAGAGACGGGGGCGGAGGGGCGGGATAGTGATGCGGTTGTTGGCGGTGAGTGTCATTGCCCCAAGTGACGTGGTTGGCTCTGATTGGCTGAGACAACGAGGTCACAAGTTCCACCCGCATAGACTCCGCCTCCCTGTTGATGAGCTGCTTCTCTTTGCGCTGCTCCTCCTCTGTAGAAAAGAAGATGCACAAAAACGAGTGAGCAATGGAAAATTATAGATAACGCCAAAGAAGTTAGAAGGACAGAAGACAAGAGTGGATGCAAGAGGAGACAAACGGGAGTCAATTGTACATTAGGGGTGGACAGATCAATCCCAAAAGTATTATATACCGCCGATACAAAATCTTGTTGAGTATCGATAACAGCGTCAATAGGATCGATACAAGTATCCATCACACACAACCTGGGTTCATGAACAATCTTCTTAGTGGTGCAATATGTGAATCTCTAATGCTGTTCACTTTACTTTTCACTTAATGAACATTTCTTATTGCCATTAAACGTCTTGTGTTTAAACATGGACATGACTAAATTAAGGAAATAACGCCTCATGTGCAGCAAATTATTTGGTGGTAATAAATAAAAATGACTCATGACATATTTCTCTCACTTACATGATTAGCTGCATTCAACAATAAAAGTATTGATATCTGTGATCCTGGCTCTGGTATTACGCCCACACGTACATGGATCACTGGAAAACTGTCCTTGGTTCAGATTTAGGAAACACTAATTCCAGTGTCTAAATCTGCCGGTTGTGCCTCAACATACAGTATGTGACAACATTGACAAACAGACACACAGTTCCCTTCAGGTGTTTCATTGTTGTGCTACAGATCACTTTGTTTTTTATATTTAACGCAACAATCCATGCACTACAACACACAAAAAGAATGATGTCATCAAAGATTGAGATCGTGGGGAGGGGAAAATAATCACAGAAATTATGTCTGCATCCGTTTCCTGACTGGAGAGAGATCCCCCCCCCAGCGCGCTGTGATTGGGCCGTTCCAGCACTGAGCAGTGCAGGGTTACGTCAGGGCCGGCTGACCAACAGCCGTGGACGGTTGTCACTGGAGTTGGCGCCATGACAACATGAAGCACCGTTGTATTGCAAACAAAAACATAATACAGATATTTTTAAAATCGTAGGATGGGAATGTTCCCACGCTTTGCTCATGTTGAGTATGCAGACACACACACACACACACACACACACACTTAATGGTATGAGTGAGTAGTTATTGAACACTGTAGCGGGCAAGACTCAACGCAATGTGGAAAACCCTCCGTAACCATGGAAACAGCAACATTAGACACAGAAGATCCCAGGGATTCCTCAAAACATGCACGACACCAACACACAGCGCAGCCATGAAAGAAAATTGAAACACTGCATGCCAACATGCCTGGCTGCCTGTTAAGTAACACTTTAATGTCTTCTCTACATGAAACTGCAAACACTGGATGATGCAATATCCACTCACCGAGTGCAATAGTTCATCTCAGAGAAGGCCTGCACAGTAAAATATGATGACGTACAACCAATCTACTTTGCTGCACTTTTGGAATCGTGTGTTCTTTTTTCATTTTTGCGATATGACAACAATTCCTGTCCTCTTATTAATAGTGCTACTCCGGAGTAATGTTATTCCTCATGTGCTCACATCTCTTGCAACCTGCAGTGGAAGACAGACGTACACCTCCCTCTTTTTGTAAGCATTATGCTAAGTTTTAAATAGGACTGCACAGGATATTATCATAGTATGTAGTCGATTAACTTGAGGCAAAAATAATTATTTTTATTCTGTAGTTTCAGATTCTCCAGTGTGAGGATTTGTGTTATATTATAGCCAACTGAATATTGTTTTTCTTTTATTCAAACAAAACAAGCCATTTGAAGACTCATCTTGGACTCTGATATATCTGGACACATTTAACAATGTCCCGACAATTTAAAGAAAAAACAACTCATAATGTATATGCATTTGTTGCAGCCCTAATTGTATCATTCCAGATATGTATATATAAGTTTCTGCTTTATTTAATTATGACCAGTTTTGTCTCTAGTGATGTATAACAGCCAATGCTTTAGATGTTGCCTACATGTGCCATAATTGTAATATAATCGATATATATGAGGAAATTACCTTTATAATGATTACAACCATATTGCTGATCCCTAGTTTTAAAGGACACACTGGTGTCGTTTACTTTCATTTGCTAATATGTCACACAAATAAGGTAAATCCCACACAGGGGCTAAAAGTAAAATGATGTCCTACATACAGCCAGCTGAGAATATGCTGACATTTTGGTGTATCCCAAAATGGTATTCTACCTTTTGTAGTACAATTCACTCTCAATATTATCGCACACGTAAATTATATAACTTCTGCATTGAGAGAGGCTTTGTTGGGAAGGGGGTGAGCAGGGAGTATGCCCTACTTACCCCCCTTTCTTTCTCTGACCCGCCACTGTCAGTAGACTGAATGGGAAGGGCGGAGACGAGGGGTGCGTGTGTGAGTGCGCGTAGGTGTGTATCCAGGAGCGGAGGGGGGCCATGTGCACGTGGTCGTTGTGGGTGGATCCTAGCACGCGGTAGGGTAAGTATGCGGGGGGAGGGGGTTGAGTTCTCTGACACGTCATCAGAGGGGAGAAACACAAAAAGCAGACCCCGTGTCTCCGTATACACTGAGCATTATGTCGCTTGACAACTTGTCAGATTCTAATAAATATTACAAACACAAACGAATACTATATTTTGCTCGCGTGCAGATATACAAAAAGGGACGGAGTGAGCGCGTGAGGGCCCGCCCCAGTGTGTGTCATAAGATAGCTGAGCAATGTCAGGGTATTATGTAAAGAGCAGCCTCTGCTCGCCACCGCCCTGCCGGTGCTCGACGGACAAAAAACGGGGGCAAATCGATCGTCTCTTTTATACAGATATGTAAAGAACAGTTGAAATATAACCACACATTTAACAGAATTTAAAATAAACATGTTGTAGCTTTACGGCGTACTGCAATACACTGCGCACTCTACAGTTAGTTACTTATTAACAAAGATACGCCACATAAAAGAACCACAGTTACTGGCAGGAACTCCTCTGCTATGCCTCTCACACACACACACGCACGCACACACATGTACGATGAGTCACTACCGTGGTGAAACTGTCACACACACCGAGAGCGCGCAAAGTAGTTCGGAAACAACTTTGGCCGTTTCCGCATTAAGTGAAGACAAATGTGTGCAACAATTAACGACTCGCGAATCGCCGATAGTTTGCAGTGAATTCAGTCTCTTTTTTTGGCATGAACCCAGGGCGATAAACACAAACTACAAACGCTTCCGTTCATCATAGGCGGGTCGGATGAAAATGCAAGACCAGTCGTAGATAGTAACGGGATACGGCCCCCCCATCCCCTTCAAAGGCAGTTTAGGATGTAGCACAGTGTTTTTTTGGCGTCATGAGCGTTCAGCACGATGCACCAGTCTGCTCTTGAACTCACCACGTGTGATCTGTTGTTGCTGGGCTTGCCATTCCAGATATCTGGCCGCCTCCAAAAGTGTATCGATGCTCATTGCGCGTAAACCTTCACGGCAGGCGACCCGGTGGCCCGGGACGGAAGGAGGAAAAAGACCGAGGAGGGGTTGGTAGTGTCCCGATAGGAAGCGCCGTGTGCACGGTTCACACCCGCAGGCCCGATCTTCTCGTGCCCTGTGTTTCTCCTGAAAGCACACGGACAATTTTTAATCCGGCCAAACGGAAAGTAGATCCTCGCATACGTAAAAAAAAATAGGATTGCAACAAGATGGCGATGCGAGCACGGGAATACACACAACAAGGCGAGTCGTGTTCTCGTTAAAGTCCGCCCCCTCGGATTCCTGCACCGCCCTGTTACTACGGCCGCCGGCAAAACCCGGTAAACGCTTCGCTCTCTCCTGCGCTGCGCTGTCGTTAGCTGTTAACCGTTATCTTTCCCAAATCACCAACTTCGACGTTAAAAATTACCCTAACTTGTGTTTAAATATATACAGTCTACGGTTTAAAGACTCCTCGAGCAAAATGGGCTCACAGTGTACTCGCGAATCTCTGTGGGAATCGAGAGAAGGAAGTCCCGTCGATGGCTTGCTCCTCCACGTTTTCCACCCCGCCGCTGGCCCGCAGAGCATGAAGAACAATCAGGCGCCAGCCAGCCAATCAGCGCTCAGAACAACAAGGCATGGTGCTGGTCCACATGGGCGCCCGCCCGGCCCGAGCGCGGCTCATTTGCATGGCGAGAGCGTGACTGGCCACCCTGCTGTCTCGGGATCAGAGCTGTCAATCAAACGAGGAGGGGCGGGGTTTATTAGTGTCTGGGTGAATCCTGAGGATAAGCAGCTGACCAAAATAAAATGTACTATTATCAATATTAGTGGTGGAGGAAGTATTCAGGTCCTTTACTTAAGTAAAATTACCAATACCACACTGATACTATATTACAAGTAAAAGTCCTGTATTGAAAATGTGAAAAAGTATGTTAGTATAAATAGGAAAATGTATTTTAAGTATCAAAATCATTCTACTCGATGCATAAAAATGTTATTCGTTTATATATATAAACGAATAACATTTATCCTTAGATTATAATTACTCATACATTCATTTAAAAGCAGGATTTTACTGTTGTAGTTGGTGGAGGTGCAGGTCATTTTAAACTAGTTTGTATAGGACTGCAAATAATGACTATGAAAATGATTCAAAGGATTTAAAGGAAAAGCAGCAAATCGTCACACTTGTGAGGCTGGAAACATGAAATGTTCTTTCATGACAAATGACTGAAAAGACTTTCAATTGGCAATTCATTGTCTGTCAATCGATAACTCGACTAATTGTTACAGCTTTACTTGTATATACTGTAGTACATACAACTTGGGTAGTTTATTTTATAACACTGCATTATAGTTTATAAGCTCATTGCATATTTTGTATGTAAAAATATCTAAAGCTGTCAAATAAATGTAGTGGAGTAAAAAGTACAATATTTCCCTCTGAAATGTAGTAAAGCATATTGTGTAGTGTATGCTGTGACTTATGTTGGATGTTATGTCATATGTAACATGGATGTAACTGCAGTGCTGGTTTAGTGTTATGATGAATGGTTTACTGTGTTGTATTTGTCTACATACTGTGTACAGATGCATGTATGTGGTGTATGCATTGCTGCATGGTAACATACTTCGATTGGACATGGCTCAGTCTTATATATCCTTTACCACATCACAGGGTCTGACTGTCTCCGCCAATCAAAACAGCAGAAGTACTTAAGAGCTGCCTCCGCCACGCCATGTGGCCTGCCTGCACATACAAACCTACTAACACCATTACTATTTAGACTGTCAAGCCACAAATGAGCGTGTCGGGTTTGTTAAAAAAAACAACAACAATAATAATAACTCCAGATAATCGTAAAACAAAATGCATGTGTGTGCATGAGGGGTGTGTGTCACTTTGCAACAGGCTGTATAGTAGGATGGATTACATTAAATGAATCAGGCAGAAAAGGGGGAGGAGGGAGAGAATAGGGAAAAGTGAGCTGCAGCACATGGTAAGCACATGAGCTGCATGAAAAAAGTCCATAGGGATGTTGTGCATAGTATACAGAGGAAAAAAGGGGGAGGAGGAGGGGGACGGCTTGGAGAGACAGGGAGGGTGGGAGGGATGTGAGGCAAGGACGAGGCTGACCCAGTTAGAAGTGCTGCATCACTAGTGGATCTACAGCGGAGAGACAGAGGAAGCAATGCAATACAGGAGACTTTAAACAGAGAAAGTGTTCGTATATCAAATGGACTTCACAATGTGTGGAGTCACAGACATGCGAGGCGAAGAACTTGAGGATTTGTTGCTTGTATTGTAAGTGATGCATGTGCAAAGAAATGATAGGGGGCGCACATTTTTTATTTACAATTGAAACTTATTTCCATAACCCCAAACCTAATCATAACCATAACCCTAACTTCAATAAAGGCGGTATGTATTATCCCCACTAGCCTGTTTCTTCGGTCAATTTTCCTGCGGTAAAAAAAACTTTTAAATGTGAACTTCTTAGATATGAACACATAATCAAATCTTACATTCATTCTGGTGTTGAACATTTAATACAAAATACTTATTCTTGAACTAACCACAACTTAAATTACAACCCTAGTACAAGACTTGAGATAAATAAAATAAAAATGTCATCACATTGAAGGGTTTTATCAACACTACTGTCATTGTGAAGGCATAATACAAAAACAAATTCTCATACATTTATTTCCTGTAAGACAAAAGATGCTTAGGCTTATCATCTTCTCCATGTCATCCATGTGCAGGGAAGCAGCAGGTTTTTTTCCCTTATAGGGACATGGACCTTTCAACACATTGTACCACTAGAGAGCGCCACATCCTGTAACATACCTCGTCCAAAACTGCTCCAAACCTCCCCGTCGTCGTCCTCAGGCTTTGCAGGGATTAGAACGCTGGTCACGTAAACTATAATGGGACTCACGTAAACTATACTGGATGGCACACAAACCTATATGTTAACACAGACCCTGCTGCTGTCTGAGACTCAGTCTGCGCTTGAAGCTACAAGTACCTGTTTGCGTATGCTAATAAAGAAAATCCAGCCTGCTGGATAAAACTGTTCAATCCTCTCTGAGAGAATCAATACTGCTGCATATCACAGAGACAGGCCTGTTGTATAAACCAACCTTGAAACCTCTCAACACCTCCATATCACGCCAGCTTATCGGAATCAACGCTGGTTTATACCTCTCTGCTTCTCCTTTCACTTTCTGTCTTTGCTATACATCTCTTAATAACAGGTCAGATGGGGTGAAAATAGAATAAATATAAATGTGAGCTTCTTCTTCTCCTTTTTGATGTTTTTAGTTTGCATGAGGGGAAAGTGTGTGCAAGGCATGAGAGTGGTGGCGGGCGGATGTAGGCCAATGTTTCTACTCCAGTGCCTCTGTTGAGAAACAGGAGTTTCAGACGGAGACAGGTTTATTATCCTTTCATTAAGTCCCATGAAGCCTCTTCTCACTTCTCTGCAGACACATCTAGCTTGCCCGTTTCAGTTTGTTCCCATCGTGTCTTTTTACTACACAAACCTTCTGCTGTAATAACTTTCCTCTTATGCATCTACTCCACCACTCCCAGTTTTTTTAACCTCTAGACCTGCAGGACGAAGCAAGGTGTGGTGCTTGCACACTTGACATCCTAGCAACTGTCGCCAGGATACCACAGAGCACATAGAGTAATTGCTGTGTGGGTGAGTGAGCAGGTGTGTGCGAGCACAGAAGTAGGCTGGGGTACTGTACATAATTGATAAGGGGGCCTGATATGTCCCTGTTGCCTCCTGATGTCTTTGCCTCTCCAGTCTGAGCCTGCACTGTAAGTAACTGGGCTGTACCTGAGGAATAAATGTCAAAACGTATTAAACTGTTTTCTTCAAATCACACTTAACATCTTCAACCACTTCCTCCTCATCTCCCAACTCATCTTTCATTTATATATAAAAAACAAACTACTACTAGGTCAGGACTGATTTGTTCTTCCTTTATCTGAATCAATAACAGCTTCTGAGCCCAGATGAGATGGAAGTTACCTTAAAGTAATACATAATGGAATGATCATTTGTATATCAATTACTCAGCAAATGGATAATCCCAAAACAAAGACAATTATTTACGAATTGAAGTGAATAGGGGCGTTTAACAACAGCAAAACTATATTAAAACATCGGTTTACAAACTCATAACACTTGCAGTATAATCCTAGTCTCATTTATGCAGTTGTATGTTCACTACTTGCCAAACACGTGCTATTTAATAAACACTTTGGCATACAGTCTCCTTGTGGAGGCATGAGAGAAACAAATGTTTCCTTCACAAATTCAAGGTAACACTTGGTGAGTATTCCTTTAAGATAGCGAGCGTAGCACCAGACCAACGTCTGTGCACCACAGCCAGATAGTTATACATAAATAATATTCAGTCTGGAGCAGCAGTTCTACAGATTTTGTCTAGTGACCCATTTCTTTCTAAAAGCTTTACTCCTGATGATTAAAAGTCATCAGATCCAACTGTTTTATTGAAACCAACACTTGTTTTTTGTGGGCCGCAGGCTGTCATTGGTCTGTACGTCCCAAAAGGATATTTGCCCGACTGAACCAAATTGTACTTTTAAAATACAACCATGTATTATTATCCACAGCACTACAACCACCAATGCTTTTCAGTGACACTGATTAAAAGGTTGAGAATATGCTCAGTTAAAAGATAGAATGATAAGATGATTGTCACAGCTGCCCTTGCAAGCGCCTGTACATTTAATCTAATTAATGTGGGATGAACTGGAAGGTGTGCAGCAGTATCTGACCTCACTCTGAAACCTTGCGGTGGAAAATTCTGTCAGACTCCCAGAAGTTTTCCTTCATCTCATTTCACCTCCTTTCCTCAAAAGAAAGCATACACATAGATAACTTATATTTACAGAATTTTATTTCATTATGTTGCAAACAATGACATCCAGATATATTGATACACAACTTTTACTGTGCGTGTATGTGCATTTGTGAGTGTATGTGTATGTGTGTGTAAAGAGAGCAGTGAGACCACAGAAAGCAGAATGAAAATCCCGTGAGGGAGCCCTCAATGGGTTAACAAGGCAGAGATAGCGAGCAAGAGGGCACTGGGCGATTCTCTGGAACGACATACACACACACAAACCTCATAAAAAGGTGAGCAGACTTTTTCCTCTGTAAAACACACTTTTGCTATGGTGCGTGTGCCTGTGCTCTCAGCAGCTTAGGGATCATTAAGGTCCTGTGAGTGTCTACTAGAAAGCAAGTTTGTTAAAAGAGATGAAGTAGTATGAATGAACACAGTGGGTGAGAAGCTGTGCCTCCTCTCTCTCCTCTGACCTTTAGAGCAGAGAGGGCGGAGAGATTCTCCTGTCAAAATATACAAACACACACACACTCACTCAATGTATACACACATGTACACGTGCACTCGCCCACAGAACTTCATGTGATTCAACTATGGAGCTGCACCCTGCTTAATTTTTTTCTTCCACTTGTTATCTTCTCTTGGACAGCTTCCACTCATTCTCTTTCTTTTATGCTTACTTTCCTCACACCTTCTCTATCACCAACCACGCAGTGACAGACCACAACAATGGAAGCATGGACTAAAAACAAAACAAAACCTAAACCCCCCTCAACAAGGGGTGCCATTGGTTTTCGTGCACTGTCAGTTAACTGTAATCCACCTGCGCCAGCACACAAGGATATTTACCCTTTGACCTGACAGGAAGTCATGACAACAGTATGCAAATTCGGCAAATTTAACAGTACACAATTTTTTTTTTTTTTTTGATTCACCATGCAAGGAATACTTCTTATCTTTTGAGTGTGTTTATGTGTCAGAGACTGCGTGACATTTATTAAGCGTACCCTACATCCAGAATAATTTACATAAAAGGACAATAGTCATCTTAATAGGGCTGGACCGATGTAGGGGAGGAGGGAAGGAGAGGGGAGCGGACGGGGAGAAGGTAAAGCGCCAAGGTCGACTATGGTTTGGAGTGCGAGAGGTGAGGGGCTGGGTGTCAGGACTGAGGTGCAGGAGAGGTAAGGATAGGGTGGGGCTTTAGGACAGGGCAAGAGATGGAGACAGTCTCAGCGGCACTCCCAGACTTTGACTGTCTGATCGACACTGCCTGTCACCACGTAGGGAGCAGTCTTGTGGAAATCTGCAAGAGAGGTAAACATTTGTTCAGTTAAATGTGAGTGGAAGTCAGCTTTTCAGCTTGGTTTTAGGTTCTGTATTTTTACAGGTTTAGTGCAGATGTTAGACGATAATAACCTCATTAATCATTGTGTCTTACCCAGAGAGGTAACAAAGTGTTCATGGGCATACAGGGTCTTCATGCAGCGTTTGTTCTTGTAGTCCCAGATCCTAAGGGTTTTGTCATCAGCACAGCTTACAATGAATCTTCCTCCAGGATGAACCAACACCCCACGCACCCAGTTGTCATGTCCCACCTGAAAAGACAAGATTCTTAACTTAACACTCCCCTCATTCATAAGCAGTAACACTGAGACATCATCTCTTAGACTACTCACCAGAGTCATAAGGCAGATGCCAATGCTGACGTCCCACATCTTAATTGTTTTATCTCTGGATCCGGAGAGAAGGAAGGGGCCAGGTTTTCCACTCTTTTTGCTCTGCAAAACAGACACAGGGAAGATACATGAAAGACAATACAGCAGTTTGCTATCAAAAAAGATGCATCTTAGGTATGAAGAGGTCATTTTCAGCTATGCTCTGGGGATGGCAATGAATACGTTCAAATATTATAATTTCTTTGTCCTTACTCCGAAAAACACAATGTTGTAACTAAGCCGTTTACATGGGTTCATGAAAAAATAATATTACTTATATTCCTTTACATGTAGAAGTGCATACCCCCCGATTAACGCAAAACTCCCCCATGACTGTACGTCCGACGGCTACGCCCTTTAAATAACTTAATTTTAAATAAATAATTACAGTTTTATTTAATAAAAGTGCATTAATGCACATGGTTCGTCTTTGCTATAAACAATTGTGGGAAACCCTCCAGCTGAGCCAAACGTACACAAACATCCTCTGTAGGTAAATGATCCTGCCGCAGCTGTACATACCTCTGAGCCTGTGGCCTCCAGGATGGTGGGGTGAGCGCTGTCAGGGGCCCAGGCGATACACTCCACCACGTGTTCATGCTCCCGCAACTCGGCTTTGCACTCCTTCGAGGCGACCACCCAGACACGCACTGTCTGGTCGTTGGAGCAGCTGGCGATCAACGAGCCATCCTGGTTGGGACGCACCATCCTCACCCACTCCCTGTGGCCTGTAAACGTCTTCACACAGTACCTGTCGATAGAAAAATAGTAAAATTATGAAAGCGCAGCTTTTATCATTAATTAATCGTGGCCTGATGCAATATTATCAGGGATAAAATAAGACCATAAGAAGGAAGATAGAAAATATGAAAATTACAATATGGGGAAAAGACAAAAAGAAAAACCATGCTCAAAATGTATATAGGGAGTTTAAGTCTCTATAAGAGCTTGTGGTACTTACCCAGTGGCCACCTCCCACATCTTCATGGTCTTGTCTCTGGAGGCAGACACTATGTGGTCACCATTTGGCATGATGGCTACAGACGACACATTGTGATCGTGGCCTGTACAACAGTCGAGAGTTTAGTTGTGTAAATGATCAGAGTTCATCTCAATACTTAAACCACAAAGACAGGTGTGCCCAAAGTCAGTGTCATAAAGGAGATTTCTACAATAAAACTAACCCTTCATTAGAAAAGACTTGGTGTTCAATTTAAAAAAGCAAAAGTAAAACCCAGAATCAGAAAATGTATTCATACTCATTTCTAGGTGTGTAACGATACAGCAATCCGGATCGCATCAATCCATACAATCCAATATCATTGATGCAAAGTGAAACATTTAGCTATTAGCGAGCGGTGCTAACCTTCCGAGTGTGCAGTCGATAGAGCGTGTGTGACAGCGAGTAGCAGTATCATTATATCTGTGTGTAGCAGTGATGCATGTGTACAGTTTATTAGTTGCTGAATAAATGTTACAACTCCTCGAGACCCAAGCTAAGCTCCTGTGTCTTGCTAGCCACCTGATAATTAAAGTGAAGGAGCCGGGGTTGGGCCTGAAGTTAGCAACAACAGCCCAGTCTCACTTAAGGTGGGCCGACCTTGGTGGTCCAGCTATTCTCGGACAACAGGTGGTCCATTTTTTAATAAAAAGACTAGATTGTTTTTCATCTAAATGTCTGGAATGGCCCAGTAAAAGAATTGTCAATTTATATTGAAGTTTATTTTTTGGAGTTGATATACGTGATTGTGTTAAATGGTCTTTGCTTGAATAACCTTTCTAACATCATATACAACTGAACAAAGTTTTTCTTTAGTGATGTTCAACAAAAAATCTTGTAAACCCAATTCTAATGATTTGCTGGGTTTTGTTTAACAAAATAATTACACCATATCGAACATTTCAATTAAGTAGTTAAGAAATTGTAATATTTCTAAATCAGATTGAATAACGCATAAGGCGTGTATTAGCTACACTACTTTTACACGTGCTCCTGTACTGTAACCATTGTTATTGGTCTGTAAATGTCTCTTACCATGCATTGTTCGGATGCACTCAAACCCCTGAAAATCCCAAAGTTTGATGCTCATGTCAGCTGAACATGAAGCCAGCAGTTTTCCCGTCTGGTCAAAGGAGATGTCCTGCACAGAGTCTGTGTGTCCCTTCAGGGTTCGCTCAAAGTCGCCTGCCTCATAGTCCCACACCTAAAATCACAGACAGACAGCGATAGTCAGTCGGGGAAGTACTTCAGTCTGAACCAATTACCGATCAGAGATGTATATGTTACCTAAAAATCTAATGTGACTATGACGTTGCTGATGTTGGTATTTTAATTAAGTCTAGTGTAAAATCAGTCAAATGTTTTTTATGTCGCATTCAACAGGCAGGATGGGGTGCAGGGTAGATAATGTGTTTTGACATTGAAAACATGTAGGTTCAACTGTTTGAAGAGAATATCCTTTCAGCTAAAATCACGTTGTATAAATGAAACAATTGACTGACACTGTTCATTTAGTCAATAAAAAGGCTGAAAAGGAAAGTAGGTTGGGTTGAAAGAGAAGCAGATTTGCATATCTCTCAAGGTGCTGCGCTTTGGGAGTGTTGCCTCTGACAACACAAGCATCAGCGCATCTCCACATAGATGAGCAGTGACAAAGCAGAAAAAAGAAAGGAGAAGCAGGGAGGGAGGAGGAGGAGGATAAAGGGAGTAGGCAGGGGAGTGAAATGCGTGTTGAAGCAGAAGCAGAGAGGATAAAAAGGGAGAACAGCCTCAGATCTGCAGCACAGCTTTGATCTGAAGGGTCAGAGCTGCAAAGGCTATGTTGTGGTGTGTTGAAACGCTAACTGATTTTGCTTATAAATGCTGCTGCACGCAGCCATCACTTTTCAAAAGCAGTGTTTTCCCTAGAAACGACATCTCAAAGATATTGCATTATGTGAACAAAAGAACAAGCATAAGGAGTCTTGACAATTCCAGATAGTACACAAGGGACCTCGTGATGGACAAATCGTTGCATAATATAATCAGTGTGATAATGCCGTTACTTCCCGACATTGATGGATGTAAAATAGTCTTGTTTTAGTGCACTATTGCAGTAGGTCAAGATTGTGCTGTGCGCTTAGTTTTCTTAAACTTTTTCAATATTATATTATCACATAATTCTGCAATATAGCGACTTAACTTCTCCCAGTGTACTGTGACATTTGTAGAGAGTTGGCAGTTGTACTGCAGGTACACCAAGCTAAATGTAACCAGATCTATATAACAGCACAACAATAAACCCCAGTGTTTGTTGAAATTGTATGGAGATGGTATTGATCAACCTCGAGGCCGTAGTGATGCGGATTGAATGAGAATGCCCGTCTCAAGATTCATAGAGTGAAGATTTATGGAAGGGATTTCGTATTGAATTGCATTAGATTAGCTAGCTGTTCCATATAAACTGGCAGCTTAGTGTGTAAACCCTGTTTATAAACACACACACACACCTTGATGGTAGCATCCTCGGAGGCTGTGACCATGACAGAGAAGACGGGGTGGAATATGACTCGTGTGACCGGAGCACGGTGCCCGCTCAGGGCGTATCTCTCTGGGGGACGGGGGATCCACTCCTTGGGGTCTCTCTTCTGACCCACAGGTCCTCCATGTGTCATCTCCTCCTTTGCCTCATTCAACTTCGACTCCAACTCCATCACCTGAGGCAGAGCGGAGTCAGGGAGAAGATGAGAAGATTATATTACCATGCTGTCCACCTGCTAGTTAAGATTTCTAAAAAAGCTGAAATAAATGTGTTTTCGTATTTACATTTTCTAGGTTTGCGACAGCATACAAAAAACATTAATAATACACAATGAGCTAGCACACAAATATTCCTTACCTTCTTCTGTAATCTGATGACTGAAGTCCATTTCTTTTCCAAAAGCCCAGCATACTTTTTATCTACCTCTTCATTCTATGAATGGAGAAAAGACATATCACTGAGAAAGGGGACCCACAATCTTCTTAGTAAAAATGTATCTACACTATTTTTTTATCATTTGTTTTGACATTTGTGTGCACCCGTCTCTCCTTACCATATCTATCTCTGCCTCTTTCTTAAAGGTGGAATAGGCCTCCTCGTATCCATTGGAACGGAGATAGTCGGCTATAGCTCGGTTTCTGTGAAAAAGTGAAAGATATCAGGCGTTAACTTGTGATCATTCACAGATTTGGTCGTCACAGATGCTAGCATATACCCTCTGACAATCTTAAGTGGTCAGGATCACCGCAATTTAAATTGATTATGCGCAAAAGTTTGCTGAATAAATTACATGTCAATTAAGTGGAAGTGAGGTGGTAATTAGCTCCACCTTAACAGAAATGTTGGTTCCCCCTTAAAAGAGAGGAGACCACACCCTGTCTAAGGGAGCAATGGGTTTCAAGTTTCACAGTTCCGCCTTAAATGTCAGCAAATTTGAGCTAGTGCCATAAGAAATTACAATCCTTCAGCAAACAAAACAAAACGTAAGGACCAAATCACTAGGAAACTGGGTTTTGTGCTGCTATGGAAACCAGAAACCAGAGCCACACAGAGAGGAGTATAGACGACGCAAGGTGAGGGCAACCACGCGCACAAGGAGACAAAAGTATGGACTTGCACACAAATACACAGTTATATAAATGAGTGGGACAGCTCTTTTTTTGAGATGAAGGGTGAATATTTCATGAGTAACTGTGCTAAATTTAGGCTGCAGCTTCAGGGCCACTTTGAACTGCTGATAAGTGTAACCCTGATACAACTGTCTATTATAGACTTTGAACATTAGGCAATCACTGGCAGAAGGATTTCCTCTGAATTACCCGTACCAAATCCTTTTTAAACAAATCAGAATATAAACAGTCCAGATTTTCTTGACCAATAAGGGTTACACCAGGATGATAAGATAAAAATATCTGCCGTTTTGTGATGTCTGGACTGGGGTGCATACCGTATGATCAGTCGAACAGAGCTGTTCACATAAATTCCTCCTCCCCCATCCCCCTCACTGCCCCTGTGATGTTGGTTATGAAATATTCAATAAGTAGATATGAAATGATTCACCTTGAAGCTCACATCTCTTCACATTTTCTCAATGAATACACATTCTTCTAAAAAGGTATGCACTTTCTCAAAATGTCTTCATTAACCTCATCTGGATGACTCAGCCCAAACAGCTAAACATATTCCACTTCTTTCTATCAAGAGGGGAAACATGCGACATCTGTGCTTGTGTCAAACTTCGAGGTGTTGCTAAAAAGCCTTCATGTGCGGGCACTTTAATGCAAGTGCAAGTCTTCATGAGCACCACATGTGCGTTTGTCTACACGTCTGTTCCTTTTTGCATGCGTAATGAGCCTGCACACACATATTTACAACCAGTCACTCACAGTTCATCTCTTTGTCTCTGTGACAGCACCATGGTGGCTGCTGTTCTCTCCCTCTTGGGGGAGGTGAGGGTGAGGTGATGTGCTGGGGGAGTCTGGCTGGGAAGTGTGTGGTGGGGAGGTGTCCAATGCCTCAGGGATGTTCTTCCTTTAGAGATTCGGAGGTGGCGAAGAGAGTACCACGCAGAGGGAGGTGAACTGGAGATGCTGTTGCCAATCAAGTTTTCACTGGCCCAGATCTTACTCGCTAATCAGACGTGCCCATCACCTGATGGAGAGAGAAGACAGAAGTGGGTAAAAAATACTGATTGTTAGTAAAAAAAACAAAACCATATATTTTAGGATTGAAAGAGAAATTGGTGAGTAAAATCACCTGTATAACAAGGTTACAAGACAAGTTATTATTGCCACACACCCACACACAAAATATAACACCTTTTTTGACATTTCAACCTTTACAAAGGGTTGGGTGGATGAAAATAGGGAAATACAATGTTTAAATAAACAATGCTGGGAAGTAAGAAAAAAGTCATCTTTGGGTTTTTTGTTGTCCTGTTCATTTCCACACTGATGAATGCATCTTCAGGCCCTTCATTGCTGCCACAAACTTTCCTACATTACATAAATTTCCAAGTAAATTAAGATTAAAATGATTCTACAACTTAAGACTGGCTTAGCAACTCTCTTCCTTCTGTAGACTTGATCTGAACCTCTGGATGTTGCATAAGCAAAGGATTATTTTTCAAAGGTAGCGGCTGATTCTTTCTAATTATCGCATTATGGATGAAATCTTTAAGATTCATGAAGTGTGCCCGTGGTAAACCCTTGCTGTGACTGTGGGAGTTTATAACATTTTTTACTTTATTATACTTTCAAATTAGAATTTTAGGACAATGTGACCATCCTAATATAAAAGCACAGATCAGCAGCACACGCCGACGAATCAAAACACACCATTCGGTGATTGTGAAGCTAATAAGACTATTCACTTCCTGAGCTTCAACACTGCTGGCACCTGGGGCCACAATAGCACTAAGCTGCTTAGTGGCTAGACCAGACAACCTAAAGTGTGTGAGTGTGTGTGTGTGTGTGTGTGTGTGTGTGTGTGTGCGCGTGTGTGCGTCTAAGTGATAGAGACCACAAGTCCTCCATACAGCTGACAGCGCAATGTAAAGAGACGGGACGGTGGCTAACAGGATTAACCCCCGACTCGGAGAGAGGACCTTGACAGCAAGCTGTCCTTCTCTCGCCTACATTATTGTCTGGTGCATCGTTGTTGTTGTCCGTTTCACCGTCCGTTGCCAGTTGCTGATAACAAACACAAAAGACTCCTTCAAGAAAATAAATAATGGAACGATGCTCAATTGGAAACTTGTCATACTACTCAGATTTGTTTTATGCATACATTTCTACTTTACAACACTTGAGCATTTCCCTTCAGTGAAAGCATGGCAGCCACAGCAGACAACAAAACATTAACTAGGGACATGTCTGAAGTGTTCTAGAAAGAATTATCCTTTCCTGTTTATGGAAACATGAGGATCGCTCTGAGCTAACAGGAAAGAGCTAATGATTTTTAGCAGAACAGCATTCCCAGCGTGGTTCAAAAATAGCCATTTGACCAAACAGACCAACTGTCAAACTGTTACATAACCAAGACAATCTTAGTAGCTTCTGCACCTGCCTCAGACTGCAGAGCTCCACCAGCATTTGTATTTGAGAGATTTCTTTTTATAAAGGAACACATAAATAAATAAGGCCTGGTTTCAGTCAGTAAAAAAGTTTTTTTAAGTATTGCAAGAGTCTTCCATTTATCAAATTGAAAGGCATATGTACAGTTATGTCAGCTTAGTGCCAAACAGTAAGAACATGGTCATGAATCAAGAGGTCCTGTCTATCTATCAGGCTTGTAAAAATGGAGAAATGTAGAGGGGATTTGTTTACAACCTGTGGGATCTTCTGAACACTCAGTTTCTCCCAAAATACAACAATTGAATGATTTTTTCATTTTATTTAAGATAGACTTTTTGAACTTAAGTATGTTATACAAGTAGCAAAATCTTTTAAGGAATAACTTGTTGCGCTAGCGAGTGCGGTTGAGAAAGAGAGAGCGCGTGTGTATATGTGTTGCTAGAATGAAGTCAGCAGTAACGTTATAGCTGTGAACATAGCAGTGTGTGTAGAGTTTATTTGTCAGTGAATAAATGCTATAACTCCTTAAGACAAGTTCCATTGTCAGTGCGACAACCACCGTCACATTGAAATAAATGCTGTAGCCTTCTAAATTCAGCCAACATATTTTTCCCCGAGCTCTCTGATGCAAATATTGACGGTCCTGATATAAAGGGAAGTTATAAAATATAAAGTTGATACACGTAAATTATTGATATGATATGGATGACGGGTCAACTGGAAGAATCCGACTCCTGAAATTGATGTAATGCGATCAGCTAGAGAGAAGACACATCGCACTGTTGAAGTTGTTGGGAACTACAGAAACACTTGCAGGTGTACAGTGGTGTTACAGAGTGATGCTTCTTTCACCTTAAAAACAATCTTTGTATAGACACCAGCTTGCAGAGAACACACAAATCCGACGAGACATGTTATAAGTTTAGCCTGACATGAACTTACTCATGAAATTAACATTAATTAGCAACAGTTGATATGACCTGCCACCGGCATTGTTTGTTGTTTAAACTGGTGAAAGCAACAATTGGTGCAGGCTAAAATAAGAAATTGTTAGCGGAATGTTTTGTACATTAATCTTTGCTAAGAGAGGAGAAATAACAGCTTTCTTAGCGAATGACTTTAGCGAGTCAGTGTAGGCTATATCATTATTGGTAATCAGTGTCAGAAGAGTCTATTCAATATTAACTTAAGTCATTGTTCCTGAACAAATTTAGGAGAGACTACACAATGAATTTGAAAATAAACAGTTGACCGTATTTGGTTCTGGCTCGGCAATCACGTGGCTAGCTATCATATAGCAGAGGAAAAGCCATCGATACTCAGCAATACTCCACCACTACACCAATAATGGGACAGCAACCGGCAAATAGGACTGCAAGATTACTAAATATGATTGTTAATCTTTCTGTTCATAATGTGATGATAGAATTGTATCATGTAACTTTCTGGCAATTTTTTGCTGTCTATTCTAATTTAATTAACATTTAGGGAAATAATTATCAGCAGAAACCAGATAGTTAGGACTCAAATCTAGATGATGGTTGAAAAATAAAAACTTGTTTGGGACATCCCTAGTGTAAATACTAAAGACATTTAATAATAATAAAAAATTGTATTTATAAAGCGCCTTTCAAAGCTAAAAGCAATCTCAAGGCGCTAAATTCAGCTATACTGATGCATTTTTGATGCAGAAACAATCCTATCACGATATGTTACTGACTACATGGCCACTAATAGCCTATGAAGCATGACAAACACATTTCATTTACCAGCTTTAGCTGAAGAAAACTGAGACGTCACTGGGAGATGGAGCAGCCTCCCATCTCTCTGCATCTACTCATAATCACAACATGGATATAACAAATTACTTGCTTCTTCTGCTCTCTCAAGAACTAGAAAATTTAGTCATACAACTTGGTTGAAACTGTGAAATGTAAAAAGGTGAACTGATGACCTGTTTAAAGGTCCCATTAGGCTACAGTATCAGACTATGACATCAATCATGTCTCATCCCTCTTTCCCAGAGAACACAACATTTTAACCATGTCCAAAAACAAGCAGCCTGTTCAGCTGGGATGTGAAACTGACTTTACCTCTCTTCTCTTTATCATCAATTATCAAACTATGTAGAAATTAATTTGCAAATGTAATGTTGTGATCCTTATATGACAAGAGGACAATGTGACTCCATCTAAAGGGCTCTCCCCCATGATTTTTGATTTGATGATGGTGGACTGTAAAGTGTTCCTTGTTGAGTTATAAACTGTATACCATGGGTTGTTTGACTTTATGAGAGTGGTACAACACTGCTTTGGGCTATGGTTACATAAGATGAAAAAAAACGAACAAGTTGCTACCTGAAAGTTTCACCTTGACATCGCCAAATGTCTTGTACGGTTGTCACTCACTTGATGATTGACTTAAGCAATCGACAAATTCAATTTTTTGCTGATTTAGCATAGTCCCTGTCAATCAACTAATTGTTCTATGGGCAATTGTCACTTTATTTTATACGTTTTAAAAATCAATCAAATAACACATTAGTAATTAAAATAGTTTCAGCCCTTGATTGGGGATATTATTTTTACAACATGATTACAGGTAAAGCCAGGAAGTAAACATGTCCTGTTTGCAATTTCAATGTTATTTTTAAAAGTAGAATTGATTACCAAAACAAATTTAGCACTAAATTTAGAAGAGCAAATCAATGCAGTGTTAACAAAACAAAAAAGGAAATGAAACCAGCCACAGGCATCAATTCTGCAAACTTTCAGTCATAATACTCTGCTAGTGCCAAGCTGTTGTACAACGCCCCTCCTTATGGGTGACCTTCACGGCAAACAAGTCTCTGCCGGCACAAACTGAACCACAAGACAATGTTTGATTACAAAACTTCAAACTTACAGGCAAATCATTTCCCCCCTTTAACTAACAGCCTACTCTACAGTACATGACGATGGCGCTCCCTAGCAAGATTTACTGTAATATTAAACCACTGCCCTACAATAAAACCACTGAGTTCAAAAGTTACTCAACATTTATCTAAAACATATTGCACGTGTTATCAATGCCCTTAGTCCAATATAAATGTGACAAGACAGTGACAGAATATCGAAAACAACTTTGACAGAATAGCAAAAGATATTACCAATACAATTTAGAATTTCCACTTAATTAAGAAATATTGTTCTTTAGGAAGTGTAGTTTTTCTCATATTGAGGTGAAAAAAGTGAGTGGTTATGCAGGACGAAATGTAGCAGAATTTAAATATTCATTGCACATTCAATAACAGCTTATTAAATGTAAAACATTTAATAGGCAAAACCTTGAGATACCTGAGTACTTGAAAAAATGGATTGCATTAAAACATCTTTCCACCCTAAAAGGTTCATAACCTATTGAACGGGCATAGGCCCCTCACAGCTAATGCTAGGTAATAGCAGCCAGCTACTGGACAATTACTAGGCATTCAATTAGTAGAATTCTGCTTATGAGACAGTTTTGTACATCTCAAGTGAAATTTGTACAGCCTTGTTGATTATCAGTATTACGTGGTGATCCTTTTTTAGTCTCCACCCTGATTGTGATTCCTCAAACCTCAGTAGATTACATTTAGGGAGCTTGCCATATGCGTGAAAACAACCCAAATTAATTACTGTTTTAGTATTCTTGAGCACAATTCTCTGTTCAAAAATCTGTCTGGAGTGACGTCTTTCCAAGCCTCGATGGCCACAAGGGCAAAGTTGCAGCAATGGCTCAGCAACGCCCTTTCCAGCTAACGTTAGCTTAGCACGATAACGTAGACGTTAACTGGAGCTGTCAGTTTGAGCAGACTAGATTTATACTTCCACACAGCCACCATACCAAAACACACAAAGGGCGTTGGTCTACGCCTACAAGTAGCTAAGCAACATATTCCCTTGCTGAAAATAAAATAGCCGCAATAAAGGGTGATGCGATATGCAACCCAAGTTTGATTATAGGGCTATTAGCTGTTATTCGCCAGTACAAGACAACACTGGTTTAACTGTTACAGTATATCGTTATTCACATAAATTTAGAGGTTTCCACAACAAATACGGTCAACGTTTCGAACTTAAAATGTTGCGTTAAATTGCATTTTCTAGCAACATCAGAAATCAGTATATTTGCATCGGGCTGTAGAAAATATGGCAGCAAGCTGACAGCACCTAAGTTAGCTTAGCCGGCTAACGTACCACGTTAGCTCATCCCCAAAGAACTTCCATAAATAGACGTCGCTAACGTTAGCTAAATGTTTAGCTAGGGTTCACAACAAGTGTCCCCATACGAATCACGCATTGACCGAGCAGCGCCCAAACAGGTTTTAAGATAGCAATGACATTCAGCATAGTTGAATATTACCCACGTCAGCTTATATTTAAAGCAATGTACCTTTGAATGCCAACTTTGCCACTTAGCTTAGTTTAGCTTAGCTTTCGGCCTCTCTCCGCCATTTTGAGATTGGAACGGGAAAGCGCAGAGACTGCAGGCAATTCGCCGTCAAAAAATAACAAGTCTTTCTAAGTGCCAAAACAAAAATGTAGACAAGTGTAAAACCCACTAACTTACCCTCTGACAAATGGTAATTCTCATATCCCCTTGACTAGTCTAAGCATGCGATGGTAAACCCTGGTTTTGATGTGGTATTGTGACTTTTCACATCACCCGGCACGGTCGGTCAGATTTTTTCTCCTCTTTGGTACCACCGCAGCCCGGCCCCAGCTAACGGTCGCGATTGGATATCGGTTGCGCGCACGTTGAGGTGAGCGGAGACGCGCAGCGTGGACCTCTCTCGCTCTTGGAGTTAAAGGGAAAGCACACCATAAATGAGTTGTACCCGGTATTTTCTATTGCTATGTACCAAGTTTTAATTTGAACAATTCTAATCGTAAACAAGTATCTCATTGAGATGAGACAAATAACAATGTCTTCTTAGTCACTCACTCACTCAGTTATATAGTGTAAATAACCATGTAACACAAACCATCAACTGTACTTTACTGTATCTGTAAATTATATATATTTTATAGTTTAGACAGACTGTTTTCTTCACTATCAATATGAATATATGCACGCTGTATACACTGTATGCTGCCAAATCCAACTATGTCAATAATCACAACCTGTTATATTATTAATATTATTAATAATAATTATTATTATTATTAATATTCAATATTCCTACACCCTTTCCACTATTGTCTTACTGTCTACACATTTCATTGTGTTGTTTTATTTATATACTTTTTATATACGTATATTTATACCTTGTCATTGTTTATGTTGACCTCGTTCACCTTTGTTGTCCATGTAAACCATAAATTGAAATAGCAGTTATATGGGGTAATATCTCAAATGAAATTCACTAATCTCACAGTCAGTCAGTAATTTGGTGGCATTGGACCAACTCCACAACATTTCACTTGACAACAACACCAGTTCAAAGTGTAATGCTCTTATTTCCAGTTTAGGGAGCCATTTAGATACCAATAATGTGACTTCTTCTTGTAGAATGAAAACATAAGATGTTCAGATGTTTATTAATTATACAGAGTCACCTGGATATTAATTACAACAATGTGGATGAAATGATAATGGACAGCTAATACACATCCAAAACAATCAGAGATTATTTTAATATCAAGGGATATCATGTTCTGAGAAGTGTTCAGGGCACAAGTGTGAAACCTAGTGGACACACATAGGACTGCTAGTCACGTCATTTAAAAATATTTTAGTACACTGTTGCTATCATTTTTTGTCATCAGTAGAAGAAGGCCTTAACATACTGTGCTTTTCCATTCATCTAACAGTTACATTTTATTTACTGCAGGGTTTATACATTTATCTGACGCAAAGGAGGAGAGTTATACGCATTTGCCATCAAAGGTACAGCCTGAAGAGTTCATTCATGGATCCCATTCAACAAACGCAATGTCATTAGATGAGGCTCTCTTCAATGTCCAACCTCCACAGACAACAGCAGAACAACATCTTCTTCCAAAAGGAGACGGCTCCACCTGTCTGCTACTTGGATATAGTTTGGTCAAAGTAAGCTAACCTACTTGTTAACACCAGCAATTTTCCAGGATTTCATTTGCAATGCTTTTCATATTCACGGTCATTTTCAGGAGTCTGACTGACTATACAAATGTTCTATTGTAAATGTCCCTTTGGTCCATAGTTTAATGTTGTTGTCTGCAGTTCTTAAGCTTTTTTTTCCAGATCTTCCACTTGAATCTTTTCCTTTCCTTTCAATTCAGTCCTCAGGTCTGCAATTTCTTTTTTACTAGAGAAAAAAGACATACAGTAATAGAGATGAACAATACAACCAACACATTAGTGGTTATT
This sequence comes from Cottoperca gobio, assembly GCF_900634415.1. NCBI lineage: Eukaryota > Metazoa > Chordata > Actinopteri > Perciformes > Bovichtidae > Cottoperca > Cottoperca gobio. Next base: position 15,834,259 of record NC_041368.1, read on the forward strand.
TTTTATTCAACAACTGGGTCTGTTTTGGTGTTCACCTGAGGGGAATGGAAATGATTCCACATGTCAGGTTGAGCTGCTGAAGGATTGTGGGAAGGCTTGGTGTGGAAAACTGGAGAGCAGCACAGATGAGATTACGTTTCACACAACCATGTGGGCAGGGGGCACTATCTTGCTTGCATGCATGTGTTCATGTACTTACAAAACTGTACAAACCTTTGGAGGTGAAATACAGGCACCAGGTGTGTTACTGTAGATATGGTTGATGACTTTCTGAAGGATCACAGCCTGCTGGGTCAGGCTGTTCAGGTACTCTGAGCTTTCCTTCGTCCTGTCATGGTTCTCTCCAACCTTCATGTGTGCATCAGTCTCACAGTTAAAATGATGAGCATATGACATAAATATGACAACAGCAAGCATGGTATTCCAGCATTTTAAAGCACACCTGGGTCTTGTATATCGTATAAGCCTCTTTCTCGTGTTGCAGAGCCGATCGAAACTCTCCTTTACTCTCGAACACAGTGGCGAGCAGATGATGACTGCTCAGACGATAGACACGGCAGTGAGGGAATAAAAACATTTATATAAGGTCACAGAAACCTGTATAAAGCACATCTATCATTTTCTCCGATTTTATTTAATTGTAATGTGTTAACACACAACTGCAATCTGTGTTTGTTCTCTGTCTGTCTGCTTCTGAATATAAGAATGTAAGAAAACAGAGAAACATGACGACTAACTGTGTTACCTTTGAGCGTGCTTCAGGGACGAGGCACCGTGGTATTTTGAGGTTGAACATAAGGCATTCTGTAGGAACTTCAAGGAAAGCTCATACTCCATCAGTCCATGAAGTACTAGACCCAGCATACTCTAATGTAGCAAAGCACAGCAGGGACATTAACAGACATTAACAGAAGCGTTGCCTGAATGTTCACACGTGAGGACTGGTTGCTGAAATACCAACAGCTCTCTTCTACAAGTAGTTGAAGAGATTAAAAATGATTTCATTGTTTGTCTTTTCTTCTTTTTGGTCAGTAATTATACAATTATATTTTTTAATGATTTGATTTACATTGTTTTTGTACCTTTTCATTAGCAATTGATTACAGTTTACCTCTGGGAGAGTTTGCAGTAAAAGGATATCTATAAGGATTTGAGTAGCTGTTAACAGTGTATCTTGTATTATTATGACTTTCTTATCTAACCAAATCCTCAAATAACCATAAAGCACTGACTTAATAATTGGGGCAAACTAAATGTATTGTCAAATAGATAATAGATAACATCTAAATAGATCTTTGTGAGCAACACTTTGCAGGTGAGGTCTCACTTACATCCAGCAGGGTGACTTGTGGATGGTCTTCTCCACTCACAAGCAGGGTGAGGTACCGAGCGCGATACAGCAGCCGTAGGGAGATCGGGAGCTGGCCTCCGGCAAAGCAGTACAGGGCCAGGTCATTCTGAACCACAGATAAGACAATACTACCATGTGAAGTCACAAGTGAAATATTACATTAATAAAGTAAGACGTTTGTAAAGAAACTCCATATTTGTGTTTATGAAAAGGTAACTCACATAGTCTTGGATGGTCTGTGGATGGTCTATACCTTGTATTCTCTCACTACTCAAAACAACCTTTTCCTGGTGGCTGAGGGCCTGTGAGAAGACGTTGAGCAATGAGGTAAACATTACTTTCTGAAAGGCTTGAAAACTCACAAATTGTTGTGGGGGATGATTCAGAAATCTGGAACTTCTGAATCAGGTTAAAGGTCGTGGTATAAATGAATTGTAATGCATATTTACATCTGCGTATTCTCCCAGGATGTAGCAGATCCGTCCCAGGAGACGCAGGCACATGCTCACGTCCTCATGCAGGACCCCACATACGCTGCTGAACAGAGTCAGGGCCTGGCTAATCAATTCATAGCCATCTTTGAGAAGCCCTAAAATCAAACATAAAAACACTACTGATGAGCCTTGATTGTGCAAAACAGTTATAACATTTGCTCTTCACATGAAGTTCACTGAATCCAGATTGTTGTCAGTGTCTGAGGAAGTTACTTCCTAGTTTTTCTTAATTCCTGAACAAGGACTTATTGTCCTAAATATGACTTGAAAATGCAAAAGTAACCCACCAAATAATTCAGTGTTCTAAAGACTTACACTACTTAAATGTAAAATATATTGTTTATGTGTTTGTATTTGTGTGTCCGTGTCTCTCACCCTGCTGTACTGCCACCTGTGCGTGTTGCACAAGCTGTGTGGCATCCGTTGCTGTGGGTTTGAGATGTTTGACCACAGGGAACATGTTGACGACATCTTCCTCACCAAACACTGGCCTGTGTCGAGACTCAAACACATACTCCCTTAGCTGCACCTAAATACAGAGAAAAAGGGAACAGATACTTTTAAAGCCACACTAAAAATATTTGAATTTCGGCTGCCCCAAGTCAATGCTTGAGATCATTTTAATTTTTAAGGGCTTGTGAGGCCAAAAATGACCATAATCTCATTTTAGCTTCTGGAACGGGTGAAAATGGCAAAAAGCAGTTTTTGCAGCAGATTCATAGAACATTTTTTATGTCAGTCTCTCGTCTTTATTGCTTAACTTTGATCTTTTGCTGAACTTAACCAGATAAAATGAGATGTCAGACTTTACGATCCAGTAATGTTTATTGACTAAACAATTACAGACCCATCTCCAAATTGTCTGTCTTAAATAAAGTGCTGGAATCATTGGTAAGTCAACAACTAAAGTACTTTTTAACGACGAATAATATTTTATCTGACCTTCAATCTGGTTTTACGAAAAAACGACCGCCTTAAAAGTAATAAATCATTTTATACATTTCTTAGACAATAGAGAACATTGTGCAGCACTTTTTATTGATTTATCCAAGGCTTTTGATACAGTGGATCATGCCTTATTGTCACAAAGACTCTACAGTATAGGTCTCTCAGATCAAGCTGTCTGTTGGGTTGAAAACTATTTATCAGGCAGATCACAGTGTGTGCGGGCAGAAGGTATAACTTCTAGTTCTCTTAATGTATCCAAGGGTGTACCACAGGGATCGGTTGTAGGACCATTGTTATTTATCATTTATATAAATAATCTTAATCACAATGTTTTAAATGCAAATTTCCATTTTTATGCTGATGACACAGTAATTTACTGCTCTGCGTCCTCCCCAAATCAGGCTCTTTGTCAGCTCCAGACTGCTTTTAACATTGTACAATGTAATTTGTGTGATTTGAAACTTGTTTTAAATGCTGGAAAGACGAAGCTCATGATGATCTCGAAAGCAAAAACCACTTGAACCTCCCTCCTATCACCACTTCACATGGTTCTGAGATTGAATCTGTGTCTCAGTTCAAATATCTTGACATTATCATTGACGATTCTCTTTCTTTTAAACCTCACATTTTAGAACCTTTGAAAAAATTAAGAATAAAATTAGGTTTTTATTTTAGAAACAAGTCCTGTTTTTCTTTCGAGGCCAGAAAGAGATTAGTCTCTGCAACGTTTCTGTCTGTGCTGGACTATGGAGATGTTGTTTATATGAATGCATCGTCTCAGTGCCTCAGCTCTCTGGATAACGTCGACCACGGGGCACTGAGATTCATAACAAACCTCAAAACCCTGACGCACCACTGCACCTTATATGCTCATGTTGGATAGTCTTCCCTGACCACCCGTAGACTGAAACACTGGCACATCCTTATTTATAAAGCTATTCTGGGTGCTCTTCATCCATACATAAGGATCTACATTAGTCGGAAATGCAGTGGACCGTATCGGCTTCGCTCCGAGGACTTGTTTCTTCTAACGGTTTTAATTAATGTTGTGATTGTGACTGTTTTTTGTCTGTAACTGTGTTGCTGCCTATCTTGGCCAGGACACTCTTGAAAAATAGATTTTTAATCTCAATGAGGCCATATCCTGGTTAAATAAAGGTTATAAATAAATAAATTGAGATACCAGATAAATGACAAGGTGAATATGAAGTTGTAAACGCATAATAAAGAATGCAGCCTATATTAATAGGCACCAGTATAAGTAAACAATTACACAGGCCATAGTGACCTATATCTATGTACATTACACTCTTTACATTACTCTACGTGTAAAAGATAGGCATTTGACTCTCCATGTTACAAAAGTTGAGTTTTCAGCTAAGATTATTGCCCAGTGCAGCTTTAAAATAGATTCAGTTCATTTTAATTCATCGGTAAATGTATTGTGAAGAAAAGCATGGTGGATGTCTGACCTGGATGCCCGTCTTGATGGCAATCTCTCTCAGGAGGGAGATCCTCTGAAGACTGTGCTTTTCTATTACGTCATCTAAGCTTTCACTGGACACAGAGAGGAGGACAGTGTAAAATCCATATCCAGCCACAGACACAGACACAGCACATGCACAAACACACACACCTGTCTATCGTGTAGTGGTAATAATCTCCAGCCTCAGTCCTGATCCGGCCCCACAGCTCACTGGGGGTCAGCCTAGCCCACACGCTGTCTTTCAACAAGGCGACTCGACTCCCGTGGCTCCGTCTCCGTCGGCTTCTGCGTCGAGAGAGCAGCTCATCTGAGCAGGAGTCAGGGACACAGGAGGAGGAGCTCAGGAGGCAGTTTAGGAAGTGACTGACAGCAGCGGAGAAAGCTGCAGGTTCCACATCCTGTGAGAAAAATAATGTTGGTATTAGAAAACTGGATTTTAAAATGTAATATGTCACTGTAGAATGAGCACTTTACCTGTAGATAGTTCCTGAAGATGTGTTTTGCACTTCTGATGATGACTTCACTGATAGATATTCTCTGTGAGGGAACGTTGAATCAGTTGATCTCAACTAAGTCAGGATTGACATGACAGTTATATGGTCCATAGGGTTGACTTTTGGTTAGTTCATGGCATTTCTTTGCTTAATTTCCTCGTCTTTCAAAAATGTCTAGCGGTGCATACCTCAAGGGTCAAAGGACAAGAAAACAATTGTGAAATTGGCAGTTATTGTATATAATATAATAATATCTACAGCAGAGGTTTTCAAAGGGGCTCTAAACTGTTTCAGGGGAGGCTGAGTGAAGAAATATCACATTAAGTTATTACATTAGTCGTCGTACATTAGTTTTTATGTATTTGGTGTAGTCTGAAGTTATGTCAGACTACAATATTTAAGCAATCTTGGCTCATTTGTTGAGTGTCTATGGGTAATTGAGCAAGGGGGGCGTCTTTTTTCCAAGCTTTGTCTGAGTGGAGGCCCAAAGTGTCAGACTTTGAAAAGACCTGATCAATAAAGTAATTCTGATTTCTGATTACAGTAGTCTAATATCCTCATCTTCTGATTGGAACAAAATGTACAGAACTGCCGATCATGTCATGCCACATTTATAAATATCTATAAGGAGTCGAGTGATGTAGTGGAAATCTTGTCAATGTAAAAGTCAAGAGCAAGAAGTTGCTGACTTTACATACAAGTGGCATGGTTAGTATTTGCAGTAGCAAGTACTTGTATGTGGCTGAGTCTCCCTCTCTCCTCCCCCCTGTCCAGCTCCCTCAGCAAGGTGCCCAGATATCGCACGTTCACACCCCGCTGGTGTAGCACTGAGGTCAGGGTCGCTCCATCCATCGGCACTGCTGTGTGGTCGAGACAGTCCCTCAGCTAACACACACACACACACGCGCACACACACACACACACACACACACACACACACACACACACACACACACACACACACACACACACACACACACACAGCAGTAGAATTAAGGATATTATCTTATACTTCATGCACATGATAGATTATTATTATTATAGAATATTATTGCTCCACACCGGACTCACCACTGCTGGAATCTGATTGGACAGTAGAAAAGCAGTCGCGTCCCATAACAGCCGTCTCTGCCTCTGAACCTCTTCAACACACTCAGAGGGGAAACGAACGCCTACAGCAAAGACACACAAAAAACTTTGTATACATGACCGTGTGTGTGTGTGTGTGTGTGTGTGTGTGTGTGTGTGTGTGTGTGTGTGTGTGCGCGCACAAGTGTGTTCAATACCTGGCGAGCAAACATCAGGGTTGAAACGGATGTCAAAGCAGGAGTCGCTCACTGATCCAACAGCCTCACAAGCTTTCATAATCACATTCCTTCTCTGAAGTTCTACAAAAGTTGAATATGAACGCATTATTAATCGACACACAATCAAACAAGCCTCACCACTTTCCCTGGCCTCAATCAGTTATAGTAAACATTCTTCTAAATTAGGATTATATAATCTTGATTCTAAATTTGTGAAAACAATTCACCATAAGGTCCATTTCGTAGCTGTTCTGGTGCTTTTTACCATATCACATGATGTTCATTAGCACAAAGGATTCATATGTTTGTGGAGTTTTCTTCTCGTCCATGTTGGTTTAAAAGATGAGGTTTAAAGTTGCATTAACTAAACGGATCAGTGTGGTGAAATTGTTTCCCCAATTTTTTCCAACGTCAAGAATGATAAGTGATGGAAGAAGTATGAAAACCACACTATGAGAACACTCAAAAGTAATGCATTAAAAATCTTACTTAAGTACAATAATAACTTAAGTATGAACATTTATTATGCAGCATCGTTGGATAGTTTAATCTACAACAAAGCATCCCATTTTAGGGAATCATCGAATGTAAAATCTTATTTTACAAAGTAAATATTAACTATAGCTATCAGGTAAATGTAGTGGGGTAAAAATATAAAATAGCAGTATATGAATACACTCAAGTAAAACACAAGTATCCTAATAAGCGCCATACTATGCAAACCTCTGTTTTTAAGACAATATGGATGAGAGAAAAACTGAATACTTCAACTTTTCTAATTCCATGACAACTGAGCAAACTCTTTCTGTGATGAAGATCATGCATTGTGATTGAAAGTTCCAGAGAAACTGGAAAGTGGACCTTTCCAACTTTCCAATGTCAAGAATTAACTTATTACTGTTCTTCCTTTGTTTGGCTAATTGTGTACCTTCTCACCTGATTTGTCTTTGCATTAGCACAATGTATCCTGTTTTATCAATAGGTTCTTATCATTGCACTTTATTTAGCTGCTCTTATTTACCCATGTCAGCAGCGGCTGTGGCTGAATCTCCTGTTCTCGGCTCACAGACCGATTCTTCACTCTGCTCCGTGGCTTTATTTTGTTCTTCCTGCTGGATGAGGCCCTGGGACACCATCTTGACATAAAGTTCATACCTGCAAAACACAAGAGGGATAAGATACTGTATTTCCAAAGCTCAGTTCATCCTGCTGGTTTAATAGTTACATGGTGGCTGCATTCGTTTCCAATCCTCCGGTAAATGATTTCACATCTTCCTCACCTGTGCTGGACGAAGGCCTCTGTCAGCTCTGGTCTCAGGCTGGCCAGGCTGTGATGATGCTGCCGTGGGTAACCAAAGCTCTGACACTCATTGGGCACCTCCCCTCTCTCCTCTGTCTCTGAGAACTGGAAGTTAAGGTCGGGGGGGAAGGTTCGTAGAAGGTCCAAAAGATAGGGTCTTCCATCATTACCCAGGATGCCTTTGGTCTCGATGCCAGAGCAAAGCTCCACAGGGCTGTTGCTGTGGTCGAGCACCTGGTGTCGTTGGATTCTCAACGGTTTACTGGTTTTATCCAGAAGCTCCAGAAACCTGGAATAATGATGAGAAAATTAAAGGTTGCATGTTTGAATTTATACCTAATCATGCGCTCATGCCTAAAATATAAGAGCAGGGTGTTTTTTTTGCGGGTGTGTGAGTTACCTCGGGTGTGTAAAAACTGTTTTTCCATAGTCATTAGAGCCATAGACTACACTCTCCTGCTCCTGATTTTTCTCCAGTATCCCAGGTACGATGGTCTGAGCGATAACACGGATGCCACGATAATCCACCACAACTGTTCCAAGTGTGTGAAGCCCCTCTACGTCCACAGATGCGTATGCCTGTGGCAGAGCAATAGAAGTATTTTTTAGTTTTTATGGAAAAAAAACATGAAGGGATGAGATAACTTATATTTGAACGTGAACATTTAAGAAGAAAAGTAGTCCATGCAACTTGATGTTTGACTATTTTTCTCTTTAAAGTTCACATAATCCTACCCTTACAGAACTATTACATCTTTCCCTTCAGCAATTATTTTTCAAACAGGACAGATGAAACAGTAAATGCATCCCAAACACCTCACAACTCATGCAGGTATTGCTGTGAGGATCTACCTGTGCTCCTCTCAGGTCGCAGACGGCAGCAGCATGAGCAGCAGTGTTGCCCCCTAGTGGGAGGTAGTGCTCCGATATGTCGAACCCCAGGCTGAAGAACAGGTTGTTCCAGATGAACATCTGCATGTGAGGTGCCTCCCCTGGGTTTAACGGCATGACATTACCGTCGATAACAGCGAGAGCACCTCGTGTTGCAGCTGCAACAAAGTCACTGTTGGTCTGGATGGGGGGGGGGATTACAATCTTGATTAACACAGTTTCTCTTCCTGTGATTTAAATAAAGAGCAACACAATCTAATAGGAATATTAATAATTTAGAGAAAAGATTTAACAGCTATTTCATTCAAAAGCTAAACAGCACAGAGGAAGTATAGGAGCACAAGACAACTGCTAACTACTAACAGCCGAGGAGGAAGCCATTAGTGTTATCACATATTTGTCGCCGTCTCAAGCCCGAGCCTTCTGTGTAGTGATGCGGTTTTTAGGTGTAGTCAGGTTGAAAGAAAATAGTTCCTATATGAAACTTCTGACATCAAGGTCTGTGGATTATCTTGAGTAACCGGGTCATGATTTCGGGAAAGAGACATTGCTGTTGAGCTTTTCAAATGTATTGCTTTGAGCACCACAAGCCGAGTGCCATTTAGTTCCATTATGTTCAAGAATAGGCAGACGTCTATACGGCCGATATCTTCAACCCTCTGCAACTCTCATCAAAACAATCAAGATTGATAAATAGCACTACTGGTAAGAGGATTTTGGGGTGAACTGTTCCTCTAAGAAATCTGTAGGTCTCACCTTGAATATGCTCCTCTCTCTGTGCAGGCGCTCTTGAAGGGAGTTCCTGGTGAGTTCCCTGCATCTTTGCAGCTCCTCATTCCAGTCCCGACTCTGGGGTGATAACACACAACCTACATATCAGCATCACTATCGGTTAGCCTCAGAGTTTTTGTGTCTATGTGTATACATGCATCTGCCATAAATTCTGTACTTTACAACAATGTTATATTTCTCTGCATTTCCAAATGTAGACTGTTTTCCCTATTTTTATGTCTGCAACCTGCCCAGCTGTGTGCTCGTCCTGGCCCATGCGACTGGTGTGTGTCTCTTCTGCTCTGACACAGTCGAGGGTGTGATCTCTACAACGAGGCGATCCAGGTGAACACTTGGAAAGGTGCTGCGAGCCGCTCATAAGGGTGTTGCTGGACTCTGGGTGACAAAGTGACAGAAAACATTTTTCTCTTAGTAAGATAATTACCAAGGTATTACAAAGCCTAATACAAACGCAAGACATCTGGATGACTAACATTACTGTATTTCCATCCACATACTTGATTGAACAGTGATGCTTGTTCTTGTATTAGCATGAGGTTTCCATCTTGATTACAGACACTTTGCTCACCTCTTCTTCTGCAGAGCACTGAAGGTTTTCCTGAAAGCAAGGCTGACTTGACTCAGCAGCTCGACTAGAGAGTGGCAAAGGATTTTGGGAACTGCAGGTTTAGGGTTGAAGTCGAAGGCAGTTGACCTGAAGCAGTCAGAGCACAAGTTGAATCCTGGTAAGTTCATACTGTCTTCATTATACATAATTACCTCCGCTGAACCTAAGGGTTTAGTTTGCAGTGTGTGTGTTTGTTTGTCAGTAGGATTACGCAAAAACAACTTGCACGATTTTCATGAAACTTGGGGAAAGGGTGTAACATGGGCTAAGAAAGAACCCATTACATTTTGGAGCGGATTCGAGTCACGGAACCGATACATTCAATATTCCTTTTGTGAAATAGCGGATGTCTGAGCTCTAACCGTGCCCTTTTAGTTGTTGTTGGTTTACTGCTCTCTGGGGTCGTTGTTGCTTTAATAAATACTGCTCGGTTGTGAACTTGGAAGAAATACAGTATGAGAGTGAGACTGAGAGTCTGCAGCCATGCTAGCGGCTCTGTGAGGACGTATGCACAGTCGTGCTTTGAGCTAAACATCCTCACAAACCCAAAGTACAGCTGAGGCTGAGGGGAATGGACACTAGCTCTGCAGGTATTTGGTGTAGTAAATATGCCTTTTTGTATAACTTTCAACATTGACCTAATGATGGCACAACATGAAAAGTTAAAGACAATTCATCCTGTGAGGGGCATGAATGTCTGTACCAAATTCATGGCTATTCATCCAGTAGTGGTCATGATTAAATACCTCATCTGGTAACCATGACTTTCTGTACAAAATTTTGCCGCCAAATCCATTGAAGAAGATATTTAAGTTTAAACTTAAATTTAAAATAGTTGCCACCCCTCGAGCCGCGCTGCTAGCATGGCTAAAACTCCTCATTTTACATAACCTAGCAAACTTGCAAATGGCAGAACCGTTTAAGACTCACTGGTTGAGGTAGAAACCGCGTGTAGAGGACGTAATGTTGAGTTCTCTGTCTTCCATAGTCAAGACATTGAGGTACATCAAATCCCCATGCATCTTCCTGTTTCCTGGAGGAGGGTTCCAGCTGCTCATGGTCAGAACCCGCAGGCACTGTAATGGCTGTAATGATACTTTCATAAAGTCCCACTGTTGCTTCACTATAACTAAAAACATGTTTCATATGAACAATTACACAATCTGATCTCTCACCTTCCAGTCATCTCTGAGTGGCAGCAGAGGAGTAAGTGGTCGGTCCTTACATCCAGGGAGGATGTATTCTGGAGGGCTGCAGTCAACCAACCCTTTTTCAGAAGCTCGCCTGTTCCCCACACTGTCACTGTCTGAAGGGATTGTTACGGACGTGAAGCGGGTTGAATGAGTAGAGACAGAAATGCTCAGACCAAACCCGAAGAGAAGATGTAATGGCAATATTACCTGTGGTGCAAAGGGTGAGGTAAGAGAGTGAGCTGCAGTTCACTCCGTTGTATGCATCTGCGGGATCAAGGCTCCCCAGAAGATCACGAACATGTCTGAGATGAAGACGAGCATCACGTACTGTGTAAGAATCTGCAACAAGATCAGAAAAGATGCTTATAAAATGTTTGATTCAGATCTGAGTCCCAGATGAATACATTTCTTTTTTGTTAATGTTGTGTTGCAGTTCACAAAAGAAGATGACATAAAGATCTGTGCATATATAAACAATACAATACAAAACAGTGCATTACAAAGTGACAGTAAATACTAACAATGTTGCATTTTGAAGTGAAAAAGACACTTTGTAATGATAAAAATACAATTTATAAAGAAGAAAGAAAAGGATGAGGCAGTTACCCTCCACCACCTTGATCAGCGCTCCGCCCCGGATGCCCTGGATGGAGCGTAGCTCTGATTGGCCGCTGAGCGCGGTACCTCCCAGCTGGAGGGAGAAGCTTGTGCGGTGGCAGGTGACCTCGTGCTCCATCAGCACCTGATGCAGCTCCGTCACTATCATCTGGCCTGACACCTGAGGGTGGAGGAGAATTTGAGTGATTCAGAAAGATGTGAAGATTTAGGGAAGTAAAGTAAGAAAGTAATGAGAGAGGTGCACAGAACCTGAAGCTCAAAGCTTTCTGTTCCAGGGGGTTGAATTCGGACAGTAAAGTCTGTGTCTTGGAGATCAACTACGTCACTGATGCTGAGTGTCCTTTTATCAGCATCAGACTGCTGTGGACCATCATCCTCAGGGCTTTCTTCAGTTTGACTGGGAGGCACTGTTGACAACAGAAGAGACAAAATAAAAGTGTGAGGATGAAAACTCATTTTCCAAACTTGTCTTTCCATTTGTGCTTTTCCATTTGATATTTAACATTTAACATTTGGCATTTCACAACTTCAATATCCTATTTTTATTTTATATATATATCCTGAATACTAAAATATCATAATAGTAAATAAGAGTTTCGCTATTTCCGCTTTTAATTTGAATTCTGACTAAAATGATCCGCATAGCGTGATTATCCACCGTACAAGCTGCAAGTAGAAGTCTTAATAATATGTTTAAATATCACAGTACAGAGACAAGAACCCTCTACGGAGAAAATACAAGAAAAGATCAACACAGTGAAATAAAATCACGCACCTTTGATATGTGGTGCTGCCAGAAACAGCCGGTCAACTAAAAACAAGGGTTGCTTCCTCGCAGCCTCTTCCTCCTCCACATGTGGCAGAGCTGTCTTGTTGTCGTCCTCTTCACTCTTTGCTGGGTCCAGGCGTTGAATATGATCAGCATTTAAATCTAACTCATGTGTGTGGTTTGTTTTTGTCTGGATAATGTCACAGCCCGTTTTATTTACATTCTGATCAGACACCACAGAGGCCTGTCCCGTCTGTTCATCATCCTGATCGCTCTTTTGTGTCAGCTCTACACGACTCTCAGCAGGGTCAAAGTTCTCTGTAATTTCAGTCCTTTTGCCATTTTTAGTTGGATGAACATCCTCCTGTGACTCAATCCTCTCATCCATATAGTTGTTGTGTTCTGTCAGTATCACTGACATGCACTCTGATTCAATGTCTTGATCTTTGTTCTCAACATTCTCCTGTGTCGGCTCTGTCCAGGCAACGTTTGTAATTTCCTGAGCAGCAACAGTATCCTGTTGCAACTTAAAGACATTCTCTTCATCAGTGTTTAGCTCCTCTATTAGCTTTGTATCTGTTTCAAACTTATGTTTTGTTAAAGTGGTGGACAGTTCCTCATGGATGTGAGTCTCTTCCTGTTCTCCTTCCTTGTCTACATCGCAGAAGGTCAGATTGTGTTTCTCTTTCCCTGGCACCTCAACAAAAACTTCCATGTCAGCACAGGTGCCAATGTCCATCCTTTGCTCTTGTGTCTCTGACACCATTGTAGTGAACATTTCAGAAGGTTTCTCTCGTGGTGTTTGTGCCTCCACGAGCACATCACTCAGTATTTCATGTTCTTCCATGACCATCTCCTTTATTACTTCTCTCTCCACAGTGTCATTATTGCACTCAAGGATTTCTGTTTGTGCCTGAACTTCCTCCTGAGACTCTGTCTGAGTCTGCACCCCCATACCGATATGTGTCTCCACTTCGGTCTGAGTCTCAACCTCAGAAAACCCCCTGTTTCTCCACCTGTTGAAAAACTCTTGTCCTTCATATCCTGGCTCATCCGTCCTCACTCCTTCTTCCTCCTCAGACACCAACAGACAAACCATTGGCTCCACCAGAGTCATGTCCCCTCCCAGGTTGCTGCTTAGGATGATGTCAGGAAACAGGAAGTGCTCTGGTTCGAGGGCTGGGTTTGTCACGCCGGTGGAGACGGTTAACAGATCGTCCTCGAAGTCATCCGGCAGGCTCAGCGATTCACATTCACTGTCTTCGCTGGAAAGCAGAGGGGATCTTTCCGCATCACCCTGGGCCAGTGTATCCTGACATTTGAAGTAGTTTGACAGTGTGTGACAGCACTGGACTATGTTTCCCATGATGCCTTTGTGCACCAAACAGCAATACAACTGTGCAGGTGGCCTAAGGGAGAAAAGATGACAGTGTTTATACGGGTTCAGTGACAATTAGATATTAAGGAAAACTTAAAGTAATACTTCACCCTGAAAATGATCATTTGTATATGAATTATTGACTTGGTTCTATTTATTAATCCACGATGAACGAAGAATAAAGATACATTTTGATGAATGAAATTAAACGGGTTCCATGTTTAACAACAGCAAAACTACTCAACACATGCATTTTTGCAAAAGAACATTTGGACAAGTAGTGCACCTGCGCGAGCGTAAGACTGTTGATGCGGTTGTGTTTTAAATAGTAAGGATTTAGAGGAAATGCATTTGTTTGGGATTGTACTGCAGGAGTTGTTTGAAAGTTTGTAAACAGATTTTTTGATAAAGTTCTGCTGTTTTAACGCAGACCCCATTTACTTCAATTCATCAAGACCTTTCTCCATTTTTTGATTCTTTCTTCACAACTGGATGAGTAATTGATAGACAAATAATCCTTTTGTGGGTGAAGTATTCCTTTAAAGGTTGATTACAAATGTATATTTGAAGCTTCAGCAGGCGGTTCTATTTGTTATCATTTAAGTTTTGCCAAATTATTTGCAAAGAAATTCTGCTTTTCTGCCTGGTGTACATCTATTTGTTAATCTTAAATGCATGTGTAGTTTGAAATGTTGCTAAGTATAAACTGTAAAAGGCTTTGCTACTGTTAACGTGTGTGTGTGTGTGTGTGTGTGTCTGTTTGTGTGGCATATGTGAATGCCAGCAGTTAGACAACAGCTGATGAAAGAAGATTAGGAAGTGTTGTTCCTGCAGCGGTGTCACCTTACAGAGGAACGGACTGTAAATCCTCGGAGACTAAATCCCATCAGATGAACTCTGGGATTATGTTGGATATCTGGAACACAGATCAGAAAACGCTGAGCACAATATTAGTAAAAAACGCCTTAAAGTTACTGTTGTTTGGCTACATAAAGGAAAATTCAAACAGCGGGATATTAGATTTTAATGCCTTGAATCCTCAGCTTTTTCATGAAACTAACACACCTTCTTGAAGCTCATGAGAACACAAAGATGCAGCAGAAAACATGTGCATGAATCTCAAACAACAGAAGAATAAAACAGCATCAATGTGACATTAGAGTAATGAATGTGTGGGCCCTACCTGCCAGTGCAGAGAGAGGGAGAGACTGCCATTCTGTGTCATCTTCTCCAGACTCCTCTGCTGTTCATCCTGCTGAAATCAGAGAGCTGAGTCTCCCAGTCCTCTACAACAGGAGGCTCCCCTGTCTTTGCTGCGAAACCCCGTTACACAATCACTGTGTATCAATGCATGTGTGTGTGTGTGTGTGTGTGTGTGTGTCTGCCCTTCATGGGTGGAGAGGAGCTCGGAGAGAGCATGTAGGCCCTCCTTTCACACATGCACATCCACACACACAGTACCCATCCAAATCCAGAAGAGGGCAGCCTCTCTGCCGTTCATGATGTAACTTCCTGTATTCAGACCAGTGCATGCACTCTCTATCAACCTTGAATGTGGGCAAGTGCAGGAGGGGTATCTGGTGCCTCGTTCTTTAAAAAAATAGCCTTTTAAAAAACAAGGCATGACAGAGCAAACCTCTCCCCAAACACAAAGTCCTGGAAACAAACAAGCCTCCAGTATTTTGTCTTTGTTATTTATTTCCACACTCTGAGCTCTCTGAATGCAGCTCTCCGGTTGCCATGGCAGCGCTGCAGCAGAGACATTAACATTCTGAGCACAGTCTCCGTGACAACTGTGGGAACATTCTAGAATGGGATGTTTGCTAGGAGACAAGTTCCACCGGCTGCTGCATGTGAGGGAGTTTGTTATTGGTGCTTAAATGAACAATGGTCATTGAAAGACTCAATATATCCTCTTGATCATCAGTAAATTAATCAATCAAAAGTGTAACTGAAAAGGTATTTCAATTGTATTTGTTTTCCTCAATTCATCAGTTTATATCTTCCTGTTCATTTACCAACTCACATACCAGTTTAATTTAGTTGTATTGCACTAGCAAGGACCACCCCACTACAATGTGCCATTTAAAGGAGCAGTGTGTAGGATTTAGTGGCATCTAGCAGTGAGGTTGCAAATTACAACCAACTGAATGCCCCTCTGCTCACCCTTCCTGTCCGAATGTGTCGTAGTAATATGATGGCATTCAGGTCATGTAAAAACCCAAAAAGCTCTCTCTACAGCCAGAGTTTAATTTGTCCATCCTGGGCTATTGTGGAAACATGGTTGTGCAACATGGCGGACATGATGAAGGGCTCATTTTAAGCTAATGAAAATACGACAATTCTTAGTTTCAGGTGATTATACACTAATGCAAACAGGGTTATGCATATTATATTCCATTTGTGCGAATAACAATTTTCCTAAATCCTAGACAGTGGTTCTTTAAATGTTCAGCTTAGGCCACCATATTTGATCCTTTTAGTGGCCCATGTTAATAATAATAACTAGAGACCATCTTGCGATGGGATCACGTAAGCCACGACCCCAAATAGGGCCAGGGGCTCTAACCCAGCCTTCTTTTTGATCTCAACTACACATCTGTAAGGTTTTGCTACTGTATCTTGCATAGTTGTGTTGCTATGGCATATAAGATATGTCCCCAAACATATAAAAACCTGTTAAAGTACTCAAAACCTATTCTGTAGTTGTTCTCGCTACAGTAGGTAATTACCAGCCCCTTGCTGTTGTGGCTAGTAATTACAGCTTTCTTTGGCTTTGTGTGTGTGTGCATTCACCGCCACACACGTCTGCAACATTCATATACAATACATCTGTATCGTAGAAAAGATGCAGATTGCAGATGAAGGACAGTCAGCCTGTGAATCATCACAATCTTTCTGCACACTTCCTCAAGAGTCTCATTTATTTCCTTCTTTGGCACCTTCAGCAATGCACACAGACCTGGCCATATTTTAATCCCAGTCAAGGTTTGGTTGCACTGCCACCCAGTGTAGGACTGGACATAAATGTTTACAAGCAGCACAGCACATTGATCCAGATACAGAAGTGGGTAGTATTTAATACAGGTGAATGTTTGTATTATCTACAATTGAGGGCAGATTATTCTCTTTATTACTAGATTAAATTGTATGGTCTATAAAACTTAGTCAAAAGTCAAAAGTGACATTTTAAAATGTCTTGCTTTGTTTGACCAACAGTCCAAATCCCCCCCCCCCTCAAAAAAACAGAGGCAAATCCTCACATTGAAGAAGCTGGAAACAGAGTATGTCTGGTGTGTTTGTTTGAATAATGACGTTTCAACTCTTGTACAATGTGAGCAATAACTGTAAAATAAAATAAAAATACAATTGACACAAGAAGTAAAAATAATTGAGAGCACAGCCTCAGAGGCCATTTTGTTTTGTCATTGTAGGAAAAACACAGGTGCAAATTACAAATTAAATGAGGACTTTCCTTTATCTGTTTCAGTTTCAGAGTCCTGGTATTGTGCATGCTTGTTCACTGTCACACTGGGACACTTGGACAGAGCCACCGTTAACGCTATTAGTGCTTTAACTGCTATGATAAGCCAAAATATCTTCTGCGGAAAGAAACTACTAAAAACTTCTGAAACATTGACAGACAACAAGACACCAGAAATACTTCTCTGCCATTACTAGGCACATTGCATGAATTTAATAAAGTGCAAATCATACAAAATGTCCCAAAGCCTTCTAAAGTGACTTTACAAACCTGGAATGCGGCTAGTGCAGTGAAAAAGCAGGTTGCCACGTTGAACAGTACGGTAGAAGTGTTCACAGACTTTGAGGCAAGACTACTAATTACAAGCAAAAGCCGAGATCAACAGTGTTAAAACGAAAAGGCATCCATATGAAACAGTACCGCTACTACATTTTTTCTGACCCACTAATTTCTTCACATTTTCAAAGTACACGTTGTACCATCAATGTGACGAATTAGCTTAATACGCTAGTTAATGTGTAGGTTCGATCACACGCTCTTGTGCAACTAACTTCTAAATATCTAACTCACTTCCTGAAATCTACAGACAATCACAAGGTTAAATCTCTCTCGTCTTTAGCTTTTTCTAGAATAACCGCATCAGAGTCCTGCTGGAAGACAACTTTGTCTTTTTTATCTTCATCACAGAGCAGTTTCTCCCTCTCCTGCTCCCATGTCCACCCTCCTGTGCACCCTGCTGTCCTCTATATCCTCCCACTCATCCTCCATCCCCTCGCCATCCTGCGTTCTGATTGGTTGGTTCAAGCGAAGGAGGCGATATCTTAGCGGTACCAAGAAGACGGCGGGGTCGGGCATTGAGTGTGGCCTCTGCGGTGACGTCACTCTCTCCTGCGGGACGCAAGCTCTGACCCGCTCTTCCCTCACGGTGACACGCCTCTTGTGACTCTCTTCTGGTTGGCTGGGAGAGGCTGGAGGAGGTGGAGACAGAAGCCAGTCCGAGCCCTCCCCTTCATAATCTTCATCCTCCTCACCTTCATTATCATCCTCATCATCATCATCATCTTCTTCCTCCTTCCCTCTGGGGTCCTCCTCTCCCTCTGCACCAGACTCTGTGCTCTGCCTTTGCTGGAACAGTTTTAAGCGTGCCGTGTGGAGCTCGTGGCAGAGGGTCGTCGTGGTGACATTTTGGCGTTGCAGCTCACGACTCAGCAGCGTGATCTTGTGGCTGCGACGTTTCAGTTCCTCCAGGAAATGCCGCTCTTCTTCCCTGAGGCTCCTTCCCAGTGCTGATGCCCGTGCCCGGCCTGCCCGCAGCTCCCCACGCGCAGCAACCATCATGCACTGCTGGTTCTCCAGGAGACGCTCTGCAGCCTCACAGCGTGCTGCCAGCTCTGCTTCCTCCTCTGAGAAACATAAACACAGTATGGACTGAAGTATAAAAAGATGCAGAAAATACTGTATATTATTGTTTCCATTAGGATATCCTCATTTGGTCTGTTTTCTATCCTTTATATCTCTTTCATTTCATCTGCTTGATCAATATTTCTCTAATTACATTTCATACATTTTCCTGTTCAGTGTGCCGTCTCGTGTTGTATTTGGAAGCCGTACCAGTGGACCACTAGGCCATCACCACCCATAACTCCCTCATATCATTTCCCCCTCTTGTCAGCCGGAGTTGTTGTAATGTCTTACCTTCTGTGCTTCTGTTGGGAAACCTGGAGTCCAGCTCACAGCTTAGCTCTGTAGCCAAGTGGAGCAAAAGCACAACAGAAGACAGATAGAAAAAAGATAAGACAGGGTGACAGACAGAGGTTAAGTGACAAATAAAGAGCAGTAGGTCACCTGTACACTGACCATGACAGCGCCTCTTCAGGTGTGTGATCTCCAGCTGCAGACCTGCCAGCATGGTCAGGTGCTCCTGCTTCAGGAAGGCTATGCCTCTCTCCACACTGGCCACCTGCTGCTCCAGCTCCCCGGCATCCATGGCTGCACCCCACACAACCTGCACACAGATGCAGGTAGCTGAGGGATTTCCCAGTACAGCTTCAGTGCCCCAAATTATGCTCTGATATAGAGCAGAGCTTGGATATTACAGTGTCTATTCCATAGGCAAACACATAAAAACACTTTCATTTATGAAGCTAGAGTGATAAACCATCTGTTTGTCTGCTCAATATTATATCTTACTGAGTTTTTCTGCAACATTTAAGAGCTTTATTAGGTAAGTATCGTATAAGCTAATTTGCAAAATACCATACACTCTCATATTCAATCTCATGCGTTCTGCTTTCTGCACCGTTGCTCACTAGTGCTCAGTGTCTACCTGTAACTGTGCATCCATCACTCTGACCGTGGCCTACCGTGATACTGAAGCGGTATCCTTTTCAAAGCGTCTCTCATGGATCCTCGTATCGCCCTGCTATCTCCGTCCTTGCTGCAGCAGAGATGGAGAAAACAAAAGACCCGTGCAAATCGATCCGCGTGCAGAACGGGACTTTCTCTCTGTGCGCTCAAGTGAACTGTTTCACTGTTGCAGCAGGCCGACGTTTTTCTTACAGTGGAATAAATCCTGCTGCAGTCTGAGTCGAAATAACCTCCTCATAACCTTCTGAAAGTGCAGTGCGGTGCTGCTGCTGTATTCACAACAATGCAGCCCTGTATGAGGAGTGATCAGTGCCACGAAGCAGCAGCAGGAGGAGGAGGAGGAGGAGGAGGAGCTCCGTGGAAGTGACGCTACCAGCTGTTGCAAATAAGATTTCGTTTTTTATTCCTTAAGATGATAAAGAACAAAGGTGTCATCCCACCTCTGATTAACAATGTGTATTTAGATTTTTTTCTATCAATCTTTTGAAAAACTTATGTATCATATGACGCTATTTATTTATTAGAAGAATTATGATGCTTTTCTTTTGTAAAAGTAGTGACACATATGTCCAAATATGCTGTTGAAGTTATTGGATTTATATCCATTTTCTTTATTTATGTAGATATCTGTTTATGTGTGTATATGTATATATATATACATATTAAAATAAAAAATAAAATAAAAAAATATATAAAAGAATTACTAAAAATAGTAATAATATATACATATTATTTATTTTTAATTTCAACAATTTTCATGTGACAAATTTAATAAAAAGTTAATCACAAAAAAAGTACTAATTTTGAATTGTGGCCCCTTGCAGTGTTAACATTATTATACGTTATACATTATATATTAAGTACGAGCAGCATCTTAAGGTTATAGCCAGTTTTAGTTACTTATTATACTGTTTTGTATTTTAATCAATAATGATGTGCTTTATATTATTAAGTGATTATATGTTTTGTATGTAACTTGAAACTTTAGCTGTCAAATATATTTTGGAGTAGAAATATAATCAGATTAATACGTTTATCTTAATTAACATTTCTTCATATAAAAACATGTTGCAGTGAATAAATTAAAGATACATAAACTATTAATTCCATACTATTGTATATTAGGTAGACAATACAAAAGAAGAACAACTGCACAAGTTCAGGTTGATTTTATTTCCTCTGTGTGCTCAGTGAAATTCTGGTTATAAGACATCATCCCTATGATTGTGCATTATAATCTGCCACCAATTTCAATAATACACAAATACATTCTGACACCGCAGGTATAATTTAAAAGGTTTTTTTTTCATTGTTTCCAATTGCTTCCTTTGAAATTGTTGACGAGGCTCAGTCTCTCCTGGCTGCACTCCTGATCGTCACTCATGCTGGGCAGGGGAACAGGCTCACTGTGCGGAGAGGTCTTGTAGTAAGGACAGACTTTTAGATGTGCAGATATTGGAGGGATGTCTGCCATATGCCACGAATCCACAGAGGAGAAGAGAGGACTGAACTCCCATACCTGGAGAGAAACAGAGGGATCACAGTTAGTATGGAATGTGTTATTATAAAACACTAAAATGATGATGATTGGATGATTTAATATGTATATCTCACAGGTTTGGCCCTCCACTTGGCTCCTCCGTGTGAGTATGTCTTCTTCTCCCAGCGGAGGGTGACCATCCCTCTCTCCTGTAGCAGAGAGGAGCACACCTGCCTCATCAGCTGGGACACCAGAGCCAGCTGGGACAGGGACAGACTGTCCAGGAAACTGATCATGTGGCACAGCACCTCATAGGGCAGCAAGCTCAGAGAGTCCCCACCTCCTCCTCTCCTCCTCTGAGCAGTGGAGGAGTCCTCTGAGCTCCTGGACGGCTGGGAGGCGTCACCTACTGAGGCTAGTGTTGGACGCAAGTTGAAACTCCTCAGCTGCTGACTGTAGGGAAGAACATATACTAGTTATGGTTTTATTCAATAATTATTGTGTTACTATACTGTGTTGTGAAGTGTGTTTGCCTTTATTTGATAGGACAGCTGCAGACAGACAGGAAAAGAGGAGAAAGAGGGGATGACTTGCAACAAAGGGCTGCGGGTTGGATTCAACCCTTTACACATCCGGCGGTCAGGTGCAACATTATTATTATTTTGGATTCATGTTTGGGGCAAGCTGGTGAATGTTGTCCAAAGTTTTCTCTTGTAGCTTTGTTTTTTGGTATCTACCAACACCTGAGGGAAATATCTGCTAAATGCTTCACTCTGCTCAGCAGCTTGTCTCTAACTTTGGTGCTGAGCAGGCAGTGAACGCCATGAGAGCAGTGAGGGTGAACCAAAACAGTAAAGTTGCTGGCCTTACAGCTAAACAGTGAGCTGAAACTCGTTCAACACTGTCGCACACGCACAAAATTAATATTGCCGAATATTTGCCTCACGTTAATTTCCATTCTTTCCGAGCGAAGGGGCGAATAAAACATTTGCTTTTTTGTTTTACTTTGGTGGAATTTGATCGACGAAGGCACAGACTTAACCAATAGCAAAGAAGCGTATGGTTGACCCCACACATTCAGCGAGAATGTCGCTTCGGCAGGTGATGGTCACTCGCCTTAATGTCTGTAAAGCCGAGGAGAGCTGCAGGTTCAGGTGATAATTATCTGTAAATTCACCACTACGAGCGACCACTTTCACATTGTCACATTGTTTTTACATTTTCATTTTCTACAATGTTGTCATAAAAATATAAATTATGGCCCCTTTTAAATTGTTTTAAAAATATTAAGATAACCTAACCCTGACCCTAACCCTAACCCTAACCCTAACCCTAACCCTTAAGGTACAAATGGTAGACCCAAATATTGGAATCTGGACTGAGGAATGTGAAATGTGCTCACTTGTAGGAGACGGTGGCTTTATGTGTGGAGGGCTGAAACCTCCTCTGGCTGTAGGTGCATCCCAGATATGATAGGGGGCATCTCTGCTCGAACCATCCACTCAGGCTCGTCTGGATGTCACTGTGGACGTTCCTGGAAGGGAGATAGCAAATGAACATTTATTACTTTAATGTGACATGAACGCAACAGATTGGAGGTCAGCGGGGGTCAAACCACAAACTCAGTCAAACACACCCACGTCAGTAATATTCACAGACACCTGAAATGTGTGGCGAACTCTCTGCGGTGGAAGGTGTGACCGCAGAGGAAGGTGAAGGCACAGCTGTCTCTGGTGTTTCTGCTGTTCACTCTTTCTGACTGCAGGTCGAGATGAAGCTTCAGCGGTCTGTCTGCCATCACCTCCGCCAGGGTCGTATTCGCTTTAAACGGAGCCCTGCGGAACGAGTGCGTCTGTGTTCCCACGTCGACATAAAGCCCTTCAGAGGCATTTGACTCACTGATCTGCATGGAAACCATTAGACCACAATACCCGATTAAGTCTAGTCAAAGGACCATACCACTGTTGTTGCATGAGGCCATTGTGCCTCATGTGCCTCACAAAGATTTTTTAATTTCTTAATTGTTTAATCTTTCTCTTCTCTACTTTACTATTATTTTGTTATAAAATATGTATACATTATAGGAACTCCTGCACTCCTTCAATAAAGTATAAAAAAATTATATATATATATATATATATATATGACTGACCTTGTGACCCCTGACTTCCATCTCAGCGTAGCCCAGCAGGGTGGCTGCCGCTTCATCACTGAACCGGTCTTCTTCGTTGAATTTGAGATCCGACGTGTCCACACTGCGAGGCTCGCTCGGAGGCCGAGACGTGTCGTAGTAATGAATCCGCCGCCCGCTGTAGTGATAGCTGTCAGGGATCTTATAGGATGAAATAAATATTACATTATAAGCCAAAAGAGTACAACAAACTCATCTTTGGTAAAGTAGTATTAGTTCAGGTTGACTGCAGTATGTTTTTATTTATGCTTATTTGACAACTGTGTTGGGCTTTAATGCGCTTCCTAGCTGATGTAGTTTGTATTTCAGTCCTACATTTTAGATTGTTAACTTCCTGTTGTTGAACAAGTCGCCTACTCAACATTTCATTTGGGCAGAAAGGGGTCTAAACTAGGGGTGTAACAGTACGTGTAGCCTGTACGTCCCGTGTGGTACAAGACGTTCGGTTTGGTATGCAACATCCTCCCTTCGGTACGCCTTGCGACGCAAACAATTACTGTCAACATAGTTTTACCTGCCGAGGACGGGCAAAGCCAAACTGCGTATTTTGTGTAACGTTACACCCCTTGTTGAAACATTGGGAGGTATGTTACTGCTAGAGCCACTGTGAGATTTAAGGAGAGTATGCTCGAAAAAAACGAGGTCATTACTCCAGTTGATACATATTAGGCTGATAAAACAATTCAAATGCATAAAACAGATAAAAGCCTTTCTTAAAATGAATGAACCAACAATAGTTTGATTGATATTCCCTTGAGTGCACAATAAATAAATAAAAACGATTTAGTAAAGTGTAAAAATGTAGATACCTTTTTATCAAAACAACCCCTGGATAGCAAAAAAAACCCAACATGATTTAGGAAAATGAATAAAAACGAAGATATTGTTTTTTTCAAATGAACCCTCAGCTTGAAATCATCACCTTGAAAGAGTGCAGGGTCTGGACTGGGATAGGCTCCAGGCTGCCGTACACAAAATCGTCCTCCCTGGGCGTACAGGCCTTGATTTGTCCAAAGGTCAGCAGCATGCGTCCATGATGCACCACATACATGTTGTACTCCTGCGGGGAGAGCTCATGACTCAGACGCTCCAGCACCCCCTCCTGCCACGGAGCATGACCTGTAACACCTGTATTTTCAGCCGCATCATTTTTCTCTGTGTCTTTGTCCTTCTCACCAGGCTTTGGGTTTGGTTTGGGATTGTCTTGGTTTGCCTGAGCAACAGCACAGCCGCCTCTCTCCATGCTGAACATCATGTCACACAGGTTGTATTTCTCTTTGCCTGAGTCTTGCCCCACACTGTTCTGTACAGTCTCTTCAACAACATTGTTCTCACACATGGCGCTTTCTGCGGAAACAGATGCTTGGAGACCGACAAAAAAATGTAAAGACAACAAATGAGGAAAGAAAAGACCAGAAATTACAACATGAAATTGTACTATTTTGTTTTTAAAATAATGATACCTTCATTGACATCTTTGTCTGTGACCCCGTTGACAAACCCTCCCATTGCCTTCTCCTTTTCCTTCTCCTCTTCTACCATCAGCTCTGGATAGAGAGGCTTCATTTTCAGGCGGTCATAAAGGTCTGCCTGATCCACCAGGGCCATGGCAAGATCCAGAGGCTCGTCCTGACCTTCATTTTCCTTCAGCACGTTTTCCTGCAGGGCAATGTTGCTGTGTGGGTTCGTGTCATCAGTCGGCCACCGCTGCCACTCCATGGAGCAACATACCAGGCTGGCCGAACACACCTGGAGGTGAGCTGCCTGCGAGGAGCGGGGCATGTGGAGCGGGCAGCCGTACTCAGTGTTGAGGCAGGGCACCCTCACGTTGGGGCAGAGCAGCAGGTGATCCTCCTCTTTGCACAGGTGGAAGAGAGTTCCACAGAGGAGGCGGCAAGGGATGACCGCACAGCACACAGAGACCTCCACCCGAGCCCTGCAGCGCCGGCTGTAGCAGGAATCACAGTGGACATGCTGTCGCACCTTGGAGGCTCGAGAACGCTGACTCTGTTTGGATGAGAAAGAAAAAGAGAAGAGCCAACTAGGATGGAAGATGAAGATTTACAAATGCTGCATATTTTTGAACATTGTGCATCAAGGAATATATCTGGAAAGTCTGTGACTCACCATCTATATGATTTTGAATCCGGTTTTGTAATCCTGCAAGAAAAATACAGACAATGTACACACAGATTCATACTTTCATCTGTAACATCATCCCTAAAGAGTGAATCACATGTTTAACCTTCCTGGCTGTGGTCCTCCCTGAGATATTTGAAGGTTTTTTAGTCCTGACATGGTGAAATGATCCAATTGTCAAGATTTTTGGGAAGCATCAATTTTGTATCTTGTTATCTCATGACCCCTCAGATATATACTGTGACCCTTCAGGTTGGGAACCAATGCCTGTATGCTACACAACAAATCAGTAGCACAAAAAGAGACATTTTTCACTGATGAACAGCTTTTGTTCTTCATCCACTAAACTTTGCTGTATTAAAACTTTCTTATTCCATGTTCTTGATATTGAGATACTGATATTCAAAATAAATTGTAAACCACGGGCCTATATAGAAACATTGTTTGGGTATGTGTCCTCTGTCTACTGTAAGAGTACATCTGAAGAACACTAGAAGCTACTGAAACCTTTAACTATATATAACTTTAAAAATATAAACATTACCAAAGTATTTCAACACATTCACAATGGGATCAAAGCTTATCTAGTCAAACGTCTTACCAAGGTGCCACCGCAGACCTGCTGCTTCTTCCTCGTTTTATAACGTTGCTTTCGATCCATGTGCTCTTTGAACTGGGAGGTTAAAATTAGCAAAGCAGTCCCGAGCAGGTTCAGCAGGAGAAATAACTCCCCCCCTTCAGTTTCTGCAATGGATTCAAGCCACAGCTGCCAAACTTTATTAAATACTTTTCATCTCTTCATTCTGGGGCCAAATGAATGTGCACCTGTTTTTAGTACAGAATAAATAGTTAAGTCTGTTGGAATGACTACAATAAAACACACACTGACAATGTTTGGATTAAGTCTCCACTAGAGGTCACTGTTTGGATATCAAATAAGACATTTTGCTCTCTGCAGGTAGAAATCAATTGTAGCCAGCACCACAATATGGATCAGAGAGAAGAAGGTGAGAGAGATTTCCTGGTGTAAGTCTCTGAGGGGGTTGGTAACCCAAACCATGTTTCTGACCACCTGTGTAACATTTCTCAGTCAGTGCTTGGCTCTATTTATAACACACACACACGCATAGCACAGACACACACACTCACAGAGACACTTGGACTTTAAAGCACAAGACGGAGTCCGTTTCCCTCTTTTCCATTCTCCTACAGCCGTAGGCCGAAGTCGGTACTCACTGTTCTCGTTGACCCTAATGCCACAGGACTTTGCTGGTATCCTGCCATTGTTTGTTCACATGCAAGACTCATAGTTTCCTCTTTGTTTGCAGGACTGACCTACAGCTTCAGATACTAAACTGGTGCCAGAGGCTCTGAAGCATGGTATGGTTTTATTTTGAAACTCTAAGATCTAATATTTATTTTTTATTTTTTATTTTTTTTCCCCTTAAGCTTTTAGCTTTAGCTTTAAGGTGGTTCAAATAATTTACCTAATTTTTTTACACAGTTTGAAACTACGGTATATTCTGTTTCGGCTCTTCATTGAAACTATTTGATGTTTAGGCACAGGGAAATATTCAAACCCACAGCTCCATGTTTATTTAAGGCTGAACCATTCCATCATTCCCAAACTAATATATTTGTTTTAAGGATATCCTCCAGAATTTTAAATAAAGTTATATTGGTTTGATCAATGTTTGGCTAAATTTGACCCCCAACACACCTGTGGGGGTCAGTGGAGTAAATAGAGGTTAAAAGAACAATGATACACAAATAGTCTCTCAATCATCACTTATGACCTTGACCTATGATTTTCTTTTCTCTTTTCATTTGTCTGTGTTCGGGACGCTTCTAGGGTCCATAAAAACTTAAATCCAAAAAGCTACTAAAATGGCGAACAGCACTAAAAAGAAATACGCAAACAGCAATATTTAATGTTGTTTACAAAACGCAACCGGCAAATCCTCATGATGCACAGAGAAAAATGCTGATTTATTGATTTTACTTGATTCTGATAATCAATCTGTACCTTCACTTTCCTTTCGTTCTCTCTAAACCTTATCAGAGTCAGCGTACCCGAGCCCCCAAGGTGCGACAGCATGTCCACTGTGATTCCTGCTACAGCCGGCGCTGCAGGGCTCGGGTGGAGGCCTCTGTGTGCTGTGCGGTCATCCCCTGCCGACTGGTCTGTGGAGCTCTCTTCCACCTGTGCAAAGAGGAGGATCACCTGCTGCTTTGCCCCAACGTGAGGGTGCCCTGCCTCAACGTTGAGTACGGCTGCCCGCTCCACATGCCCCGCTCCTCGCAGGCAGCTCACCTCCAGGTGTGTCCGGCCAGTGTGGTGTTTTGCTCCATGGAGTGGAACCGCTGGCCGGCCAACGATGCCCATTCGTATCCGAACACAGAGCTGCATGAAAACCTAATCAGGGAAAGAGAGAAGGGAGGATGTCTGGACCTGGCCATGGCCCTGAAAGACCAGGACCTTCTGTTTCACTCCATGAAGATGAAGAAGCTGTTCCCAGAGCTAATCCAGACTGTGGAGGAGGACAAAGAGGAAGATAGGAGGGAGGAGGAGAGGAGGAAGGAGAAGCGGAAGCAGAAGAAGGAGGCAGCAGAAAAGGCTGCAAAGGAGGCCAGTCTTCAATCCTGGGAGTCTCTTAACATGTTTGAAATGTGTAACAATGATGACAACGAAGATGAGAATGAAGATGAGGTTGAGGTTGAGCTAACCCAGGAGGAGAGAGAGGCTATTGCTAGGGGCACAGGAGTGAATGAAGATCTCTTAGAAAACTACAACGCCTGGGAGAGCATGTTCACTATGGAGATGGGTGGCTGTAGGGAAGCTGTTGGGGCAGCTGTGGCAGGCAGAGACCAGAGACGTTCTAAAGGGAGAGAAATAGGCCTGAGCACTCAGACAGAGGAAGATGCAGCAGATACCTGTGTGGGTGCGACAGCATCAAACATCTCCACATCCTCCTCTTGTCTCGCTGGAAAACCGAAGAAGGAATTTGTTTACGGACATGTGGAGCCGATGAAGATTATCACAGTGCGTACCTTTAAAACTCCAACCAGCTTCTCTGCCAGGAATGTCCGCATCCGTAACCCTAATTTTTACAAGAGGGAGAGACGAGCTGTGGATACCAGCGACCTGGGGGTGGCGCTAGAGGACATGCCAGTGTGGGAGGAAGTTCAGGTGATGAGACAAATTCATCCTTTTTATAATCCTTTAAATGCACAACATAAAATGTTCTGCCACTAGGGGTCTCTCAATCAAAACTATTTAAAACAGACGTGGTTTGGTTGAGCTGCGAGGCAGCGTGGGATCCTAGGAGTTTGTCATTGCAGTCAGCTTCTCCTGGTTAGGATCCTTTTTTGTTCCATTGTTCAGGAGTATTTTACCATGTGCAACATCATGTGTTTGATTTGCTCCTCAGGCCTCTCTGCTGTGCTCCCTGGAGAAGGAGCAAAGGGGTCACCTCATTGCAGAGAGCGTGTGCACAGACGGTCTGCTACAAGACGAAGGTACACAGACCTACAACTTCCTGTCTGCTCCTTTCCTGAGAGAAACCTCGCTGGCCGATCTGACTGCTGCAAAACCGCTGGAGCTGCACCTTCAGCTGCAGGTGGAGAGTGTCACCAGCCGGCACCACAAGGCCAGCTCCGCCTTCACCTTCCTCTGCGGACACACCTTCCAGCGCAGAGAATACGGCAAACATTATAAGTGGGTTTCTTATATCAACATATCCTTTGGAATCCATATTTTTAATAGTCCTCTGTATATATAAATATATAAGTAGGAGGACATTACTTTATTAAGGTATTAGTGACTTATATTACCATCCTTACTACTTTAATCCAGAGGTTATTAAAAGATGTGCGACATTTGGTAAAAGAGAGATGCTCAGAGATGCAATAGTTGTCTTACTTTCCCAAAGTCAGAATCTAATTAATGCCTTAGGACAGACACTATTGGGCTATTTTGGCTCAATTGTTGAGTGTCTATGGGATCAAATAACATAATCATGATCATATAGGCATACAGAAATTGAGCAACTAAGCAAGTACCGGTAAACTAAGGTTGGGTGATGAACTTAAAACTTCAGGTCACTTAGTATCCTCTGGTTTTAATCTTTCATGTTATTTTTCTAATAATCAAAATACTGTCACATGCAGGAACGTCCACAGTGACATCCAGATGGGTGTGAATGGATGGTTTGAGCAGAGATGCCCGCTGGCGTACCTGGGATGCACCTACAGCCAGAGGAGGTTACAGCCCTCCACACACGAAGCCACCGTCTCCTACAAGTGAGATAAAACGTCATCTTTATTATTGTGTGGCACCTTTCTTTCCTTTTCTTTTTTTCTCTAGTCTCATCATTGATTCCATGTTATGGTTCAACAAGCCTATTTAATCCACTGCAGACAAGTTATAGTCACACAGGGCGGTACAAATTCAATGCACATTTAAAGACCACAGTTTCAACTTTGCTTTCAGCCATGATCTGGGCTGCTTCAACCTTCATCCGAACATCCCTGTCTTTCTGGGTGACGCCTCCCAGCCGTCCGGGACCTCAGAGGACTCTCTGAGCTTGCTGCCCTATGAGGTGCTGTGCCACATGGTCAGTTTCCTGGACAGTCTATCCCTGTCCCAGCTGGCTCTGGTGTCCCAGCTGATGAGGCAGTTGTGCTCCTCTCTGCTGCAGGAGAGAGGGATGGTCACCCTCCACTGGGAGAAGAAGACTTACTCACACGGAGGAGCCAAGTGGAGGGTGAAGCAGATGGTACGATAATGTCAGGATCACAGGGGTTGTACGGTGTGTCTATATACGAGCTTTCATCAGCAACATCTGGGCAGTTTAAAGTATGTCATGTACATTACATAGAACGTTATTTATTATATGAGAAGGTCAAAATTAAGGTGAAAATATAAATAAAATGACAGCAAAATATTGAATGTGCATCTTCATTAAAAAGAGCACTCTCCTTTTCTGCCTTATCTTACATTAAATATTAGATTTATTTCAATTCAAGCATATTTTTTAGGAGAATATTGACTGTAAATACAAATATAGATTAAATGACCAAAAAAGGTCACTCCCTGCTGAGTTGCTGTGAGCAAACATGAATAAATATGGATAACATTTAACATTGTGATCAACTTCTCTCTCTCATCTTGAGTTTGGCTGTTGGGCAGTCACAGGACAAAGAGCTTTTAGCGAATCAAGCTGATAATATAAAACATGGTTTTGACAAGTGACAATGTGTCCCCGTCTCCACGACTGAATATTCAGTTCTCTCTCTTCAGGTTTGGCAGTTCAGCACTTTGTTCTCTCCTGTGGACGCTTGGTGCTTCCAAAACGTGCCGTCCCTGTCCGAGCATCTAAAGGTGTGTCCCTGCTATGAGAGAGAGTCCAGGACAGAGAAGATTCACCTGCCGCGTATCAGAGAAGAAGAAGTCCAAACCAAGACAAGCTGCAATGGTCCCGCTCTGGTTACCATGTTCCATCAGAGGATCACGATGTAGTGATTACACAATGATTACATTTGTTTTATAATAATTAGAAAACAGGCAGCTTGTTTCATGTTGCCTGCTTTTTTCTCTCTTTCCCCCATACTTCCCATTACTGCGGTCCACTGTCATTAAAAACAAGAAAAAAGCCATTAATAATAAAGAATTGAGTGAAACCTGAGTTATCTAATTACTGAACAAGTCAGGAGGAGCTATACATTTGAAATGCAGTCACGAATATAACTTGGAATGATACATGAATAAATACTTGAGCGGTTGTATGGAACAGTGTCGTATCGTTTCATGAAACAGTGAAGTGATTAACTTGAACTTGAAAAAAACAGCCCTCATGAATATCTAACATTAGAATTGTAAATACAAATGCTGAAATATATGAAATCAGAAGTTAATTAAATGTATTTTTAACATGACGTAAATATCCAGAGTGTAAACAAAAAGGAAATGCCATTGTGTCACCAAATCTAATTATTTCATTTATTCACATTCAACATGTTGGAAAAATATTCCTAATAACACCACGAAGTCAGGATCCAAATCAAATAAAAGGGTTTAATCTATATTCTTGCAAGAAGGAGCTGAGTTTATACATACAAAGGATGAACAAACTCACACACACACAGATTGTAAGGCTGCCATGTGTTGCTCAGAGGAGCAACTCTCCAAGCCTCAGTATTTATACCTAATTCAAAGGACAGGAAGTCATGAAGAGCTTCCAGGTCAGTCTTCCTTTGTTCACACAAGATGATGGTTTACAGTAAACACAGATGTGCTGATCAATCGACTGAGGACTGTTCTTTGTTCACCTCCTGTCCCCTGCTGAGTATACACTTGGTGGTTTCTCCTGTCCCCTGCTGAGTATACACTCGGTGGTTCCTCCTGTCCCCCTGTGCAATGTGTATGTCTAACTCCCCAAAATACATCTGCTAACTTGTGCTTAATCTCTACTTTCCACTATAATGACAAACATTACAAGTTACATCCAAACACATAACGTTTGTGATCAACCACATCCTGAGGAAGACAACTGGACCAACTGAGTCATTCTTTACTCAGGAGAAACTGGCTTCCTCTCATGGTCCTTGCTGGTGTTGTGTCTACTGGAGAGGAAGTCTGCCATGAGCAGTCTGTGCAACAGCACTATGTTCGTGATGGAGATGAGGCTCAGGCCCGTTGTTCCGATCATCAGGACGTAGCGAGGTATACGTTCACTGTGAGCAGCCAGCCAGCGGCTCATCCAAACCAGCGTGCAGACACGAAACACTAATAACCTGCAGAGAGACAGTGAGAAACCTTTTTTGAGCACATGCTTTTAAAAAACGGCATAAGTAAATGTGTGTGTTCTCATGTGTGAGCAGATGTTTCTCATGTGAAAATACACAAATGCAAAGGTTTCGATTTGAAATGTAGGAACTTTCACACGCTCACATATGAACTTTTTCTCATATGTACAAGAAGAAGTTTGATTTTCCCATTTGTTAAACGTCCAGTCACAGCGCCACCTACGTTCCCAGGTTGACCCAGCTGATCACGCTGTAGGTCACAGAGGGGCGAGGGGCCTTAATGTGCGTCCCTTGCCTGTTCCTCCGTCCCGAGTGGAGGAGGAGCTGTCTGATATGAAGGAAAACGGAGTTGATCTCAACCAGCAAAGATATCACACAGTAGCCCACATAGAGGCGGGACGTTAAAGCCAAACTGAAGCAGGAGAGCACCTGAGAGAAGAGTTTAAACAATCAGAGGTTAACACACACAAGCAGAAACATGCAGCAAAATGTTTTTTTAAAAATCGTGAAAAGTTTCTAAAGGTCACTTTGAATGACCAATAGTTCTGCAAAGGACGGTCTAGGATCAATAATGTATTAAAAAAAATAACCTACCACTTTCTAAGAGTATGAAATCATTTATATATTAATATAAATACATCGTAATAAGTATTTAGAAGGAAAAGTTTCAGGTTGCCAAGTCAATGTGGCTGGTGTTTAATGTCCTCCTGTATAACTTACTTCATTTTGTATCTATTTAATTCAACAGGAAGTCTTCTGCAGTTTAAATTGTTGAAAGCAGCTCAAACTCTTCATTTGAGGCATTGTCCTAATAAATTAAAGATCTGCGATTCTGTGCGATTCCATTTACCGACCTTGTCACAACACACAGCTGTAAGGGCTGGACAAATTGAGAAGAACACCTCACAAATACTTGGATAAAGTACCAAGTATATCTTCCAAACTAAAACTAGTAATACCATAATGGGAAATTACATGTTAAAGTATTAATTTTACTGTTTTAAGCATGCACATGTATGATGCCCCTTTAGAGCTCAGCACACTTCATTTTAAGAAAAGAAAACAAGTAGTATTTGCAGTGTGTGGAGCTCTCTCGGCCACCGTAACACACACACACGAGGCGTAAAGATTATTACCGCAGCGTGGTGGAGGAGCACCTCGCAGGACTGTTTACATGGCTGGTTCAAGGCCACGTCCAAGCAGTCATAGATAAAATAACCTAGAAGTACATGAGTTGCAACAAAATACACATTAACATACAAAACATTATAAAATAATAAGCTTTATTTGTATAGCACCTTTCATACAATAATTGCAGCCCAAAGTGCTTCACAGCAAAAACAAAACAATTAGTACAAGATTAGACAGAGTAAAAGCATTTACAGTACACTAATCACAGTGTTGATGTAAATGAGTGTGAAGTACCATTAGAAAAAATAGAATTAAAAGAGTATAAAACATTGGAAATCATGCCTAGTTTCCCCATCTGTGCCGTACTTAACGACCCTCCTGCCGGGAAGCCACATTCATCACACCATTCTTGTAAATGTCAGCCATATTTTGAAAGCATGAGAACAACAATGGGCCACTGGCCTTTCAACTGATTTACTCCCTTTTCTACCCATTCTTGGTAAAATGTCAAAAGAATTCACCGTTTTGTTGACGCTTATTCAAACCACAAAAGCCTTGCAGAAATGTCAGACCTGGTATGATGAGCATTTTATTTGCATGCGAGATATATTAACTTAGACTTGATTCAATTCAGGAACAGATTTGATTGTTGCATGACCTTGAAGTCATTGTTGTAAATGATTACTATGTAGCCTTATATACACTTTATTTAGGAAGTCACTTTGAAATTGAGATCTTATTTACAAGTGAGACCTGAGTACAGAGAAAATAAACTAAATTAATAATGACATAAAAATGATAATAGAAAGACAATAGCATGATAAATTATAAATACATTTCTGAAATAGCCTTGCCATAGGTATAAAAAGGAAATAAAAAAGCAAACATAAAATATTCACACCTAAAATCAATAAAGCTTTGAAGCAAATTTTGAATTCTCCTGTTCTCCTTTAAAGATGAATAAGTGCTGATTTTGCCTGACAGAGCGGGAGGGCGTCAAATCAAAAGTGTGAATATTTATGTAGCATGCGAGGTAGTCACCTGTCGACACAGCTACAAGACTGTGGGAGAGCAAGGAGTGATGGAAGATGAGGTCCTCCAACATCTGAGGTTGAAGGTAAAAGCTTCATGGCGAGAGAGAGAAACCGCAGTAAGGAGTAAAAAAAAAACCGAAACATGTATAGCACCAACCATGATTACCGTCTTTACGCACCATAAAACAGCCCAGGCTCCACTCAGCGAGCTGTGAGCTAAAGAAGTGCTGATGTTCCTCCACTGCCAGGATTTCTTGCGTGCCAACTCTGGTGTCGGCAGGAATCTGAGGATTGTGTTCAGCAGTTTGAATGAACAGACAGATCCTCCAACAACCAGACATGTTGACTTTAAATCCATGACGGAGGAATGAAAGAAAACTGCTGCAGTCTCTTTCACACACAGACAATCCCTACCCCCACACATTCCTCCACTCACTTGAAATGACAAACTGATCTCTGACAGCAGGTAAAGGGTCGACATGACACCATGGCACCATGACCTTCCTGGCAAATAACAATGTTTAACTCACAAACTGTATTTGCTTAACCCACTATAAAACAAGCACATTTTAAATGGCAATTGCTACAACTCAAAGCAGCTGTGTTCTATGGTAAAAATGGAGTAAAAAGCCAAGTGAAAAAAAGTGGAAAGCAAAGCAATGTAACACAAAAAAAAAGTGGTAGCAGGGTTACTTAAGAAGCTTCTGGATTGGAACACCAGTTAAAACATGAGGATCAGAGATTAAAACTGCTAAACAGTTTGTCTTTGTAACGGACTAGAGTAGCCTGCTAACATCAAATTAATCTAAAAGGTTCGGATTCCTGGCCACACCAACACAGCGAGAATGACACCAAGAAACGTATAAAATGATTTACTTTAATTACATTAAAATGCCTCGTTAATAAATAGTTAAAATAACATTAAATGTGTCAAGCAATAGTTCAGGCAAATGGTTTAAAAATACCAAAAGTCCAGTCCAGTTAATATCAATCAAAAAGCTTTGTCATTTTGAGATTATACAATGTATAATTCAAAGGAAATTTCATTTGTCCTGGTTTACTGTAAAAGTGACTGAGTAAGTCTGCAGCTCAGCCTTGGCAGTTTAGGGGTTAGCAGCAGGCTAAACAACAGCAAGATTTTCTCTACATCTCGAGTCTCAAATCATTACCTCATCTCAAGCCTTTACAGGCACACAAAGTTGTAAAGAAAACAGTGTTGAGATCACAATTGGGATCATGTATGAAATGAATGACTAGTACTGGTACATGCTACTGTATGAAGCACATGCACATGCCTGTGCTTGTCTGACGGGAGTGGCTGAGGACAGAGAGGTGAGCGGCAGGAAAAGGGCTATATTTTCAACAACATACCCCGGGGTATCGCCTGAATTACAATATGCTAAAAAGGTTATAGAAGTGTCCAATAAAGCCAAAAATAATACATCTTAAATTCTCAAATCTTAACTCTCTCAAATCAAAGCACTCATTCACCATTGAACAAAGAAACAGCAATAACTACAACAAATGTCCATAACTTACTCAATGCATCTTGTGCACAGTCAACAGCGGAGACAGGGCCTGATCAAAGCTTTTAGTTCAGGTGTGGCCTGAGAGGTTGAGGGTAATTCCCACACCTTGGGACAGGACAGGAAGGAGGATTTCCTACACATATTATGAATGTAAACTAGAATTACCTCGCAGTACCTCACTGACCAAGTTTCAGTTTGGATGTATATTTGTCCAAAATGTCATCATATCATAATTTTATCCAATTAGACATTTGTGTGAATTGTCATATTTAGCTTATGAATTATTGAGGTAAAGGTCACAGTGACCTTGACCTTTAACTACTAATCTAATCAGTTCATCCTCAGGTCCAAGTGGACGTTTCTGCTAAACATGAAGAAATCTGCTCAAGGCTTTCTTGAGATATCGGGTTCATAAGAACGAACAACCCGAAAACCTAATGCCTCCGGCCTTGACTGTCGCCGGCGCAGAGGCATCAAAAAGGGAAAAAATAAATCAGTGTGCATTTTTGGAAAACCTTTTTCTCTATTTTCCCTATAATTATACCAAACACTATCATCCAGTTCAGGTAGCTCACACCTTTCTATGTATTTACAATTAACATATCAGTTAATAAACTGTGAGGCCTGTGAAATAAAGTGTTACTTAAGTACTGTACTTAGGTACAATTTTGAGGTACTTGTCCTTTACTTGAGTATTTCCATTTCCTGCTACATTATACTTCTACTCCACTACAATTCAGAGGAGGATATTTTAGTTTTTATTCCACTACATTTATTTGATAACTTTAATTACTTTGAAGATTCAGATTCAAATTATAATACAAATATAATCAACAAATAATGTATTATATATGTTCATATAAGACTTTATTGATCTCCAGGAGGAAATTACCCAGCTACCCTGCAGTATCTAAAGCAGTCCAAATTACCTTCCAATTACACTCCGCCTTTACCAAGTGACTTAAACATTAATGCAGCAATAATTATTTATACATTAATCCGTTATAGGCCATTCTGCATAACGAGAACTTATTTTTTGATACTTTATATTTTGACGATACATTTGAATGCATGATTTTTTTTGCAACAGAGTATTTCTACACTGTGGTATTGCTACTTTTTCCACCACTGCCCATTAATACGTTCAAGTTTTTAGCATTAAATAAGTGAATGAATTTAAATCCTTGAGCTTTGCATTGATGAATCTTGAAACTTGAAACGATGTGTGAATGATAGTAGGCTGCCTCCGGGTTTGTAAGTTATGCTTTGTTGCCTGTCCATTCAGTGTCGGCTGCTGCTGCCTCGTCAGCCTTTCTCTTTGCTACCGTTGTGAAACACAAAGGACCACCATCGCCTTTCTCTGGAACAATAACGTGGCTGAACATGACCACTGACATCACCCAAACTGTTCATCCACCGGAGTCCCAAAAGTAACTTTTTGGTAGATTTTTGCTCGTCTTAGGCCATCAAACCCCCAGAAACATCCACTTTTTCATTTTGTCTCCCAGGATCAAGGGATGAGGGTTGGGGATGGACCGGTTGCCGTGGAAATGGACTCCTATCCCATCATTGAGCTGATGAGCAGAAAACAAACTGGACTGTTGCTAAGTTGCTAAAGAAAAACTTCTCTCAGCGGAGCATTTGACTAACTGTGAATGTTTCAGGAGGTTTTGTGTTTCTTTGTGGTGTTACAACTGACTCAGAGACATGTCTGGGACCAAACCACGTGAGTAACCTGAATATTTAATGATTTAACATCTGGTGATTTTAATCGATCTTTCACTGAATTAAAGCAGTTTAATCACTGGGTGTCTTAAATAAATGTAATGATCTGTATTGAGGAACACTACATTAAAAACTATTGATGTAGTTTGTTAAAAACTTTAGATTACTTTAAAATGTGTGTGCATGCGCTCATGTGTGTGTGTGTCTTCGTGCATGTGTGTCTGCAGCAGCCTGTGAGGAGCTGTGGGACTCTGATCCAGAGGACACATCAAGGGAGCTGACGAAGGTGGTGTGTCTGGAGACAGACCTGCAGGATGGACAGTAAGGAGGAGGGGAGGTGTTCACAACCTGGCAACCTAAATTCTGTTTTTATTCATGCATAAGTACTTAAATGTAAAATTGTTGGAGATGGAATAAATTCTTAGATCCTTCACTTTAGTAAAAGTACTAATACCACACGTTTCAAAATACTTGTAGAGGTACAAAAGTGTCCGCATCAAAATGTACTTAAAATTGCACAAAATAATATATATTATATTATTTGTCAGATTATTTGCATTATTGATGAATTGATGTGTTCATCACTTTAACGTTGCAGCTGATAAAGATGAAGCTAATTGTAGTTACTTTAAATACTGCTGGGTAGTGTAATCTATTGAAAAACATTGTTATTAACTTTTGTTATTAATAATCTGAATCTGCCAGGTAACTAATGTTGTTAGATACATGTATATACAGTATTTTCCTATCTATACAGATGTTGTGGAGTAGAAGTATGAAGTAGCATGACATGGAAATACTCATGTTAAGTACAAGTACCTCAAAGAGTTAACTAAACTTAAGTACTACTGCAAATTATAGGTTACCGGGGACCCCTCTGGTATGTCCCTTGGAATAATTTGACATAGCCTAATATTTATTTATGTATTATTCTGCTAGTCTTAGTTATGTGAAGCAATAACAAGAGAACTGTATTAGAGATATATTAGACATACATTAAAAATATTTGTGTGTGTGTGTGTGTGTGTGTGTGTGTGTGTGTGTGTGTGTGTGTGTGTGTGTGTTTGTGTGTGTGTGTGTGTGTGTGTTTGTGTGTGTGTGTGTGTTACCTCAGGATGATGGAGGTTGAAGTGGGACATCACAGCGTGCTGTTGACACGCAGTGAAGGCAAATACAGTGCCATTGGTAACCAGTGTACACATTATGGAGCTCCACTCAGCAAAGGTAAAGAGGCACAAGGTGGAGGACAAACACACCTTCACTCCATTTATTAATTTATCTGTCGCATAACATTTATCCACCGTATTGTTATGTTTTGTCCACATGTCTTTGTATTTTACTATTGTCCCTTGATTCACACATGACTCTATGAGGATGGGACACTCTCATCTGTTGGAGCTGTACGTTTTAATGTAAAGCCAAAGTACACATTTTTGTTTTAATTTTAATATGGAAATGGTTTGAGTTTCATAGAAATACAGAATTTTTTTAACATGTTCTGCAGTTTGATAGTTTTGTCTTGTGTGTTCAGGAGTTATTTCTGGCCACACAGTGCGCTGCCCGTGGCACGGCGCCTGTTTCAACGTCCATACAGGAGATCTGGAGGAGTACCCCGGCATGGACTGTTTACCCTGCCACAAGGTACGAACCAGACTGGGCAGATATTTAACTTATAAAGATATTTGCTGTCATTTTAATGTAATTTGTCTTCTTCTCTTTTTAAGGTCACAATTCAAAACAACAAAGTGTATGTGTCTGTAAACAAAAAGGTAAGAAGGTTAACTTCTCTCTTTCAGTTGATGTCATGGCGCTTCCTGCGTCATCTCATCATTGTAAATGTACTTTGTTCAATGTGGAAATAAGCACATATGATAAATGGGTTTGTGAGGGCTCATATTTGTGTATTTTGTGTTTGTAATAACGGTTCAAGTCTTTTTTTTGCTTTTCACTGTGACATGTCAAAATGTGTTTTTGTGAATAAAGTTCTTTAACAGTAGATGTAACAAAAAGGAGAGTTAGGGAGCTGTCAATCAAGCACCGTCTGTAAACACAATAGTCCTGAGAAGAGGTTTAATCAGGCAAAACATACACCTGTGGACCGTCATTTAAAGGAATACTTCACCCCCAAAATGATCATTTGTATATAAATCACTCAATCCAAACACTGAGTAAACTCTTGATTAATTAAGTAAACAAATGCGTTTTGGCTAAAAGCTTACGATTTACTACTCACTACTTAAATATCAAAGTTTTAGCCAAAATGTTTTGCTTTTGTTAAACGCGTCTCCCATTGTCTTCAATTCATCAAGACTTTTCTCCATTTTTGGATTCTTCCTTCAACGTGGTCGCATGCGAGAAAATAATTCAAGGTAACAGGGCGTGAGTTATTCATATACAGATGATCATTTTGGGGATGAAGCATTCTTTTAAGTAAATACATATTCATCCAATATATCAATTAATCAACAGCTTAATTGCACAGTTAGTTAGAAAAACTGAAATAGTATAAAAATAAAGAACAAAAGACATTTGTTTAAACAACAGCAAAATAAACTAAATGTTCACTTTGTAATGTAATCCTCTAATCAATAATACATGCATGAATACTATATTTGGGATCTATTGTAGGTGACTAACAACATATCCTTTATACTTTTAACAATTCTTATTTGTAAATAATTGCAAATTCTTCCTCTTGATGAGTTTGTGACGTTGTGTTTTCTAAATGATTCAGACTCTCAGGCAGGAGAAAAGATTAAAGAGTATGGGACTTTCAGTACCAGGAGTTACTCACACTGTGCTGCTGCTGGGAGGAGGTGAGTGTGGACCGCTCCAAGTGTGTGTGTGTGTGTGTGTGTGTGTGTGTGTGTGTGTGTGTGTGTGTGTGTGTGTGTGTGTGTGTGTGTGTGTGTGTGCGTAAGTGTGTGATGCCGTCATTTAAAAATGAAACTATTTTTTTATGAATCGTTTAGTCATCTGACAGACACGTAACTGTTTTAATTTGTTTTAAATCACTTTTTAAGCCCATATTCTCTGGTTGTAGCTTCTCAAATGAGTATTTGCTGATTTATTTGATTTATTAAAGTTATTTATTATTTATTACTTTGGGTTTTGGACAAAACAAGATATTTGAAGATGTCCCTTTGAGCGCTGGGAGATTGTAACAGACATGTTCAGTACTTTCTAACATTTATATACGACATAGATGTACAGTAAGATATGTGATGATAATACGAGGAAGAATAAACATAGTTATGGTTAGAATTTGAACGTGCACATGGACAGGAAACATCATTGCATGAACTGATGAACAGAGATAAATAAACAATATAATAAATGTCAGTCATGTTTTCTCAGTGTGTGTGATGGTGTGTTAACTCTTTGTACGTGCAGGAGCTGCATCACTGATCTGCGCTGAGACTCTGCGGCAGGAAAACTTTGGCGGCAGAATCATCATGGTCACCAGAGACGACCTTTTACCTTACGACAAAACACGACTCAGCAAGGTGCTGTACGAACACCAACATTTAAGTGCTGAATGTGTCTATATTTCTTATTTGTCTACCATTACGGCACCCATCTTGCAGGTTATGAACGTGGAGAACGACAGTATTCTTCTGAGGAGGATGGAGTTCTTCCATCAGTACGACATCGAGGTGTGGCTCAGGAAAGAAGTGAGTTCCTTTTCCATTTCCTGTCTGCTCACGTCTTCGGAGCATCAACCTTCTACAGTCTACACTTGGTGCTTGTGGTATTTTGAACTGTACAATAAATTACAGGCCGTGTCAGTGGACACAGACAGGAAGACAGTCACATTTGACGATGGTTCAGTCCAGAGCTATGACCATCTCCTCATCTCAACAGGCTGCAGGTACAGACAAATACACACATAGACGCTGTATGTATGCGTACAAGCATTTCATTTGAAACAAAAGGCCCAGCCTGAGCCTTTTTGGGGCCCCCAGGCCGCCGCCCCTTTTCCCTCAAATGTGCACATAATACCATATTTTGCCATCATCGTCCTCTTCTCCCTCTTCTCGTCTGATACGTAACTTCTAAAATTGATGGATATCAGGAAATGGAGACCAGAGTATTTCACTGACTGCAACGATTATTCAACAACAATGACCAACAGTGGCATCACCACTACACTGCATTGCGCTGCTTATAATCAGAGTTGTGGTCTGTCCTTTAGAGCGAAGGGACTGGATGTGCCCGGCATGAAGTTGGACAACATCAGGAAGTTGGAAACACCAGAGGACGCCCGGAAAATCCACTCTGCCTGTCTGGGCTGCAGCGTCGTCCTCGTGGGAACTTCTTTTGTCGGTACTGTGTGTTCACATAATTTCACATTTGTCTGGATTGGCCATGTGAAGACAATGAAAGTAAACTGTAGACAAAAGACATGACAGCATCTAAACTACTGCAGGGATTTGTTTGTTGTGAAACCTAAAGTTTTTCATTCATCAGTTTTCAAAAGTCAGTTATAGTCATCAGTTTCATGGAGGCAGTAAAAGGATATCAGATGAGCCAACAGTATAAAATAAAACTGATTACATTAATTTAAAAAAAGCTGTTAGTTAAATATTTAATGGAGTGTAAAAAGAAATATAAAGCTTTACATTTCCTTTTACACTCTATTTTAATACGTAATACAATTTAAAAAATATATTATTTATTGGTACAAGCGGCCGAAATGGGTTTTCTCAGACGGGTGGCTGGCGTCTCCCTTAGAGATAGGGTGAGAAGCTCAGCCATCCGTGAGAGACTCGGAGTAGAGCCACTGCTCCTTTACGTTGAGCCAGTTGAGGTGGTTCATCTAGTAAGGAGCCACCTGGGCGCCTCCCTAGGGAGGTGTTCCAGGCACGTCCAGCTGGGAGGAGACCCCGGGGAAGACCCAGGACCCGGTGGAGAGATTATATCTCCTCACTGGCCTGGGAACGCCTCAGGATCCCCCAGTTGGAGCTGGAGGATGTGGCCCGGATAAGGGAAGATTGGGGTTCCTTACTGGAGCTGCTGCCCCCGCACTTTTATTAACACATTGTTTTTTTCAGGTATGGAAATTGCATCTTATTTGATAGACAAAGCCTCCAGTATCTCGGTGGTCGGCAGCAGTGAGCTGCCGTACCAGAACACACTGGGTCGTGAAATTGGCAAAGTCACCATGAAGGTAAGAAAGATTGAGAGTGAGTCCTGTATTGTGTCCTCACATTACTTCTATCTTCTGCTACTTCAAACTCTGTTGTTCCTGCAGATGCTGTCAGAAAAAAAAGTAAAGTTCTACATGAATGATAATGTGACGGAGGTCAGAGGTGTGGATGGCAAGGTAAAGTTGGTTTTATCACTCCAAATACAAACTCTGACAAACATAGAATGACACATATAAACACTGTTGCTGCTTCCTGTCCTCTGTCTCTTTCTTCCTCAAGGTGAAGGAGGTTGTGCTTAAAAGTGGAGAAGTTATCCCAGCAAATGTTTTGATTGTTGGTATTGGTGAGTGCAAAGCAGACATTTTTGTGATTTCACATTTATACAAATCTTCATACAATATAATTTCTGCTCATTCCCATTATAACGTCTTTACATTATCAATAAGACATTTCTGTAATTCACGTCATATAAAAACAGTGAAACGTCTCTTCCTTCCTTCCTTCCTTCCTTCCTT
Organism: Cottoperca gobio; assembly: GCF_900634415.1. Classification (NCBI taxonomy): domain Eukaryota; kingdom Metazoa; phylum Chordata; class Actinopteri; order Perciformes; family Bovichtidae; genus Cottoperca; species Cottoperca gobio. The sequence goes on from NC_041368.1 coordinate 15,877,439, forward strand.
CCTTCCTTCCTTCCTTCCTTCCTTCCTTCCTTCCTTCCACCAGGTGTCAAAGCGAACTCGGAGTTCCTTCGAGGCAGCAAAATAGAGACGGACTCAAAAAACTTTGTAATAGTGGACAAGGTGAGCTAATAACCTGCTGTTAACCTGATTACCTCATTCTGTGCCTTCACTGTCAACACATCACCTCTCATCAAACAATGAAAGGGAAGAAGATATTTTTTCAGTATTTGTGCCAAGCATTAGACACTAAAGAGGAGGAGGAAGATTAAATGTTGAGAAAAATGTAAAACATGTCAAGAATCAACTTGACATTTCAAGATAAAAGTCAAACTTTTGAGAATAAATCAAACTTCTAGAGTAAGCGCATTCACTCAAAGTTAAAGTTTTTAACTTTATACTCGATATTTTGACTTTATTTTAGAAATGCTGAATACATTTTAAATCTTCCTTCTCTCTTTGTTTCCATTATGCCTGGCCCTAAACCTCTTCTGTACACATGACCTCAAACACAACAGTTGTGTTAAGTTAACATGTGTTTCTTCACATAAATCTGTATATTGTGCACCATTAACCATCAGTCCTCTGTCTGGATCTCCCTCCTGTAGTATATGCGCACCAATGTCCCCACTGTGTACTGTGGGGGAGACGTGGCCACCTTCCCTCTGGCGATGGCCAAAAACCGCCTGGTCAACATTGGACACTGGCAGATAGCACAAGCACATGGTAATGTAGAAACAATGTAGTCACAAAGTCTCAGAAGACTGACAGGCTGTAGATTTAACTATTAGTATTTTGTCTAGTTTTATTTCCAGGTAAGGCGAGATACTACAGGCTGTGCTGCTTCGATAACATGTCCTCTTTGAGAAGATAATACCTCATCTGCATATTTAAACATATCATTTTAGAAAACTTTGAAATACAAAAAATAAGTTTCATGGTGGTATCTATTAGGGAAAAGGTTGACCCTATTCACCTGTAGTTTCTGACACAAATGTAAAACATATCTTTATTGTTGTTTAGGGAGGATAGCAGCTCTGAACATGTTGGATAAACCAACTGAACTCAGCTCAGTTCCTTTCTACTGGACCGTCCTACTGGGTGAAACCATCCGATATACAGGTAGGCAAGTATTATCATGCAAACGTTGTTTTATATGTTTGTATGTTTCATATTTAATTCAAATTCACTAACTGTACTCTTTAATAAAACATGACAAACTCTGTTTGTACAAACTATATACACTCAATACCACCATGATACATTTTTGATTTTCCTACTTATCACCAAAAGATGTGACTTTTCTTTTCTCTGATCGTGTGCAGGTTATGGGGAGGGATACACTGACATTGTAATAAAAGGAAAGATTGAGGACAGGAAGTTTCTGGCATTGTACATCAAGTAAGTGGGGGGAAAAAAGCCCATCTGTAATTAGAAACATGCAACTCCTTTAATGAATATGTTCAAATATGTACGTTTAATTAACAAAAACACATTTAACCTGTAGGAATGATGAGGTCATAGCAGCAGCGAGCCTGAGCTACGACCCAGCAGTGTCCGCAGTAGCCGAGAGGTTCGTAGCAGGGAAAGTCATCACGAGGAAAGAGGCTGAGTATGTAAAATATTTCAGTTTTTAGTTCACCTTCTTTATTTATTTATTTAGTCTTTGGATAATAACATTGTCTGTCTAATCTTGCATACTACTGCACCCATCCGCCGAATATGTTTTTTACTCATTTCTGACTGCATGCTTAAGAACCTCTCATGGTTGCGGTGATTCACAGTATTTTATTGACTCTTTTATACAGTCATTGACAGCCGATTACTCACTCCTCTTAACCAGCCAGTAGAGACTGCAAGTTATCTAAAACTGCATCAGTAGCTAAAGGCATTTCCAGCAATTGGCTTGGTAAAAACAAGCCATACCAAATCTGTTGCATGACACATTTTGGCCTTTGTTGTGGTTTCAAAAAGTGACATTCATAGAGGTTGATCTCTTTTCAAACCGAAGCAGCTGCAGATTAATTTCATACCTGATATGTTATGATCCACTAAAGTTAGGCATGATACAAGATGAATAAATCCCAGTTTTTGTTGTCTCCACCGCCATCTTGACTGTAAGGGAGCCTGAGAGGACAATAGCTCTGGGACTCAAATGTTATGACAATACATAAGAGAAACAATGAAACTCATGGACTTTCAATTAGACTGAATTTAACTGAAGGAGAAAAAAAAACACCAAACAGTCGAACGCTGTAGCTTTACAGCAAGCTGTCAACTACTCTCTTCCCCCCCTTTTACTCCTGTGAATAGCATGTTTAACTTGTCAGCCTCACCTAACTGGAACCTACCACCTGTCCAATATAAGGGGGAGCTAAATTGAGCATGCATTCAAATCACACAGAACAATGAACATACAATCAACACAAGATCTCTAAGTTACTGCTGACATCTCAACCTATCTATGGGCACCCATCCATACAATTGAGCACACTTAATATAACATAATTTAATTTATTGCAGAACTATCATACCTATCTTAACAGTGGTAGCCCCTCTCTGCTGAGAGGACATAATTAGGCACACCTGTTTGCACTTTCCATGATTGAGCAGCTAATCTACCACAACAGCCCAGGCAGAACAACATCAAGATAACCAATAAAATAAGCTAACAAGCTTGTGTCATTTATACATCTTAATTGAGGTCTCAAAAAAACTAAAACATTGGGCAAAAAGGAATTATCAAGTGGACACAAAACACTGTTAATATTGGCAAACTGTGCCTAGTAAGAAGGGAAAGAGGCAACCTTTTCACAATGTCCTCTCTTTATTTCCTCTCCCTGACAGATCAGATGAACTGAGCTGGCTGAAGGTGTCCCGACCTACACTTTCCTCCACTCTTCCGCTCAACACGTCATCTGTGCAATGTTAACATGCAGCCAACTGTCTCTTCGTCACCACCGCTCTCACCGAAGACAAAGACAATCTTACAGTGAAGTTCATATTTACAGTGTTGAAGTATTGGATTTAAACTGTAAACGTCATACACTCAGTGTTCAGGTGAGGGGGACTCCACCATGCAAACAACAGATACCTCAGATGGATGCCGCTTTTGGGACTTCTTTTGTAATCTTAATATTTTTTTTAATGATTTACATTTTATTTTACATTTTATTTCATGGCCTTATGTCTGCACAGGTTTTTCAGTGACATCACATTTAAAATGTCTCAGTATGTTCTCCGCTGTTAATCTTTAAAATAACTTGTATTGGGCTGCTGGAAAAACACAAGTGGCCTTAATGCCCACTGCGGTAATGTACGTGGTCCGGTCAGTGAGTCGGAGGGGGGATTATGTGCTCAGCTCTTTGAAGCAGAGATGCTGAAATAGGCAACGGTAACAAAACACACCAACAGGCAACAATAGGCCTTTCGACAAACAGCCCATAAATGCAGTGTGACAAAACCTTCACAAAAGAAATGCTGCGTTTTTTCCTCTCTTTCCCCCTCTGTCTTTCTGCTGGTGTATCACTGTCTTTACTTCACCCCTCCACATTTACTTTTAGCTTCACTCTCCCTTCCTGTCAACAGCTCGCCTCAGTCCACTGTGTCCAGGGTTCAAGTGGTGCAGATATTTCACGGCCCACGGTTTATATGTTGTACTATGTTGTATGTATTTAGATCATGATCAGAATATCGGTATACCTTGTGATGTAAAACATTTTTCTGGATAATCAATTGAGAAATTGTTAATGGAAAAAATAACCAGACAGGAAACTATTTTCTTTTTAGCTAATAGAGCAAATTCAATACCTGACAAATCAAGGTTCTTCAACACATTTATGCGGAAAATTATATTTAAAAAAAACAATATATATATAGGTCTACATAATAATTTATTTTGCCACTGGTATATATCGTCATACATGTTGCTTTCCATTCTTGAAGCTAATACTAAAATAATTTCCATCGTTCTGCTCATCTCACTGATGAAACATATGTTCTCCTTAGGATTTTAAGTAAAACATGTTCTCTGCAGCTTTGTTAGCAATGCAAAGTGAGCCCTGATGCCCAGGTAAAAATAACAGGAATGTATTTGTCATTTAAACTTTTTTGTCTTGTGTGTTTCACTTTGTTCATGCATAAAAATATCTCAGGCACAACAGTACTGTCTCTTTTTGAATCACTTATCAGTGTTGGAGCATCTGATTTGCACATGACTTTGCTGCCATCTATTGTGCAGCAGAGGTAGTTTCCTAGATTTATTTTCAGACTTTCCGAAGATGTAGCTTTTTAAAGTGTCCTTTCATTTCCTTTCAATTAGCCATCAGTATTGAGCAGCAAGAGATAAGTAGAAAAAGAGAGGGGTATATCCATTACTGGATTCAGGACTTTGCACATTAGATCACTGGTATAGCAGATTTAGTTTGACAGCATAGTAACACATTGTTACAGCGGTCACATTTAAATTTTAATAAACAACCCCACACCCACTTTTTTTGTAAAAAAGAAAAGAAAAAAAAGAAAACTGCTAACCTGTGTTACATTGTAGGTGTGAAAAAATAAATGTCATGTGATCCCCATCCATTAAACCCTCCTCTACCTCACGGACCTGTAGACTCGCAGATGTGAGGGGGCCTCAGCGGTATTATCCTGATTGGGTTTCAGTCCTGAAAGACCCACTTTGGGTATTTTCTGGAAGTGTTAAATAATTTAGAAGCTTAAACATAATCTGTGCAAATCCTCTATTAAGTTTTAAACAGTTCCTGTCCTTGTCCACGGGCAGTAGGTAGAGTGGCTACCTGTTTCTATCAGTGCTTTAAAGGGTATTGAATTGGCAACATTATTTGTTTCTCTTCCTATGTCTTAACCGCATCCAAAGATCTTCCCTCTGTTGCTCACTGCAGATGCATTTGTTTTATACTGTCAACATTAAAGTGAGATGCTCAAATTCATTAATGACTCCTGTTTGACATATTGAGTCAAAGCCTTTTTGTCTTTGCTCTCTTCAGGAAAAGTCAAGGCACCCAGGGTTTCTTTTAACAGAGTGTCTGTGGTGTAGCGCTGCCGCCTGTTGACCCTGTACAGCTCCAGCCTCTTCTCCTCAGCCTGGGGGTTCTCCAGCACTCCCTCCCACCTCAGGCACTCCCTGGCCTGGGCGCTGAGCTCTCCGCTGTCACTGGTTTTGTAAGTTGTTGTCAGCAGGGCCAGTGAATACTTGGGGGGGTTTTCGCTCTTCCGATCGCTGCCAGCGAGCCATTCTCCATCCTTCTTGCTGGTAGTTCTGAGCTTGGGCAGCTGGGCTCGAGGCTGACCCGGGCTCTGTGGGGCCAGCAGGGTTACAGGTGAGGTCTCAGGGGGCAACGATACATCTTGAGGTTTCTCTGCAGGGAGGCAACATAAACATGTAAGCTCATGCACACTGCCAAACAAAGCTGAAGGTTCATGTTACTAATGACTCCCTCTGGAGTTGGAGGGCTAATGGCTTGGTTTATAGTAATGAGCTGTAATAGGCCAGCTGCGGGAAGCGACACTGGGGGCCAATTCTCTATTGACCTATTTAACCCTGAAGGCAATCCTCCCCCTCCACCACATGATCCTTATACTTGTGTTTACATTGTGTACAATTACAGTGACCTTGGTTTGAAGTGGCAAAGCGATCATACATTAAGGTCAGTTCAAATGATTGTTTTTCAACTCTTTGTAAAGTCTGTGCTCCTTAACTGTGACTAATTATAAATACATGCTGTGAGAGATATTTGAAGGCTTCAGGCTTTTCATTATGTGAATTAATATGCATTTCATGGTCTGCTTCTATAAGATATGCTTTTATAAAGATAATTATAACAATCATTTAATTTAAATGTATTTAAGGTTTGTAACAAAACTAAAAAGTCCAGGTCATTATAGTGATTTAACACCGTATATAAAATAGGATGTGGTAATACTTTATTACGTTTACTTAAGAACAATTTTGAATGCATTGTTTTGACTTGTAATAGAGTACTTCCAAATCATAGTATGTCTACCTTAGTAACCTGAGTAAAACATCTGAATGCTTCTTCCAACATTAAAAAGTGTATTTACCTGTGTTTTCTGGAGGAGTTGTCGAAGCGGTTATTTTCTTTCTCTTCTTCTTCTTCTTCTTTCTCTTCATCATCTTCTTCTTGATCTTCTTTTCATTGTCAGAGGAGCTGCTGTGTGGCTGCAGCAGTTTACAGTTGTTGTCTTCTGGCATGATGTAGTCTTGGCACACCGTGTCGATGAATAGGTCTGTGTGAGTCTGAAGACGAATGTGTCGAAAGATAAATTGCTTTTCAGATGAATCCTCTCAATTGCAGCAGGACCATTAAATTGGGAAATATATAATTAACTGCAAAAAAAGGTAAGCTAACGCTGAGCACAGAGAGTGGACATATTCGTTTCCTCACAGGAAGCGGTGCTATTACAGCGAGTAACGGCAGCTTTAGTCCCGAGACAACCTGCTTTATTCCCCGTAGTTTAAGACACGTTTGTATATTGCACAAAAAGGCAGAAGAAATGGTAAAACGCTGGATGCTATATTGCTAACTACCTTTAACATTTTGTTGTATTTGTTCCGGTACAAGCAGCATTTCCAGAATTACTCTTCACCGCGGCGTTGCCCAGTGACGCGTCGCCGTGGCAACAGCACACACCTTCTCAGAGTGGAGATTTACATCCGGGTAACTTGCGTTTATTAACATATTTAGGATACACATTCCTGAGGGGTATGTTTTAAAATAAAATAACAGTTTGTTCTGGTAAATACATTTAGTATGCAAACGTTGTGCATGTCCAAAACTAAAGTTTTCCTTCATTAATTCATGTTTAGATTCAATATTAGAGACGAATAAAAGAAAACAAGAGGATGTTCAAAAGCCATATACGATGGAGTCTAGATATTTTGGCACGGAGGGTTGAGCAAATTTCGAACAGGTCATCCAATGCAAGGACACCGCATATTTACCACGCCTTATAATACCATGACATAAGGTTATGACCCCGACGTGATTTGAACACGCAACCTTCTGATCTGGAGTCAGACGCGCTACCGTTGCGCCACGAAGTCCAAGTGTCGAAGTATTCCTATATGAAAGATGACGTAGTCTGAAGGTCAAGGATGACTAAGTACGGATACAGAATAAGCTTTATTGGTCAAGTAGCCAACACATAGGAATTTTCCTTTGATCTTGCTGACTTGACATTTCTCATATTCTTTTATAGGCTATGGATATATATTCTGGACATTACATATTCATTGTAGCGTGTAGAGAAAATAAGCCCTCCTTTGTTGGTTTTATAAATGATTTCAAATTATAAAACAATAGATATGACTATCTAGTCTATTGACTATCTAGCACTACTCCAATTACAGTCGGTGCTTAGAAATTATTTCTACTTTTCCAGACTGCTACTTTTGGGATTTATTTATTAGTTTAGGACCTTTTGGATCTTATACTTCTACAAAATGTGGACCATTATGTCTTTGCGTTTTGTAATTTGGAATCTCTAGAGGATGGATATGAGTTCCCCTCTCTTCTCCTTCTTTGTCCTTCCTTTACAATGTTATGTTTTTGCCCCCTATATACGTTTTGGTTGTTTTATTAGCGATCTTCATCCTGCTTGGTCGTCAGTAACGGATCCTTAGTTCCCCTACTTCTTGGACAATTTAACAGAGACCGAGGCCCTCTGGTGGACACAAAACTAATTTTAACAATCCAAATCCATTTTAACGGCATGCTTCCTGTCATCACAGTGAAATAAAATATCTATACAAGCAAGCACACATGCTCATCTGATGAAACCAGAGCAGTCTGAGACGCGTTGCTCTAAACTATTTTAAGCCCTTGGATAAATTTGGGCAGCGGTCCTTCAGTCATTTATGAGTTCTTTGAGTGAGCTGCACAGAAGTATCTGGCCTTGAGCTGAAGCCACAATAATAAAGAACAAGGAGGAGATGATTGTCAGGCCAGATTTAAAAGATTAGAATAAATCATATTTATGCAACATCGCATTTCATTATTCTCGTGAAATGTACTTCTGAGTGAATCTTTTGGGTCCTGCAAAGGTTCAATGTGAGACTCTCTAACTTACAAAAGAAGAAATATTACAATCTTCATTTACAAATGAAGATGTAGGGATGTTTCAACATATCGGTATTGACGAGAACAAATGATTAATTGTTAATAATTTAACAAATTAAATATTGATATAATCAATATATATATATATATATATATATATATATATATATATATATATATATATATATATATATATATATAATACACATGTTTATTTTAATAGGTTAAATACTATTTATAGATATGTTATTAAATATATGATAATTTTGTGTAAATAATCCAGCGGTTCCTAAATCATTTCCATTTATTTCCATTCTCGCTTTGCCTCCCAAACGCTCCACACAAAATTTAGTGTAATTAATTTCCCAAAAAAAAGACAAAAATCTAAACAAAATTAAATAATTATTTGACTAATATCAAAAAGAAATCTAATTTTCCACAGATATCACTATAATATCGTTATTGTGAATTATTTTGGCCATAATAATCATGTAGTGAAAATCTGATAAGCAATTACAACAAAAGTCACTGTAGCTCAATTCAATACGCCCAGGGGTTTTGCCCATACAGCCTTACTTGTCAGTTTACTTACTTTACTTTAAGACTGTTCTCCACTTGTGATTCTGTAACACTATGTTTGAGCATTAATTGGCACACGTGGCCACAGTGGCAGCTGTTTAAACAAAAGCTACACAATCTCACTTTAAACTGTGTTTAAACAAGCAATAACTGATTGTTTGGCCACTTGGGTGCAGCAGAAATCACGCTGTAAAAGCAATAGTGACAAAGCCTTTTAACAATGTCCTATTTACACATCCAGCTGATATATGGAGCAATTTTATCATTTATTTGTAGACGTGTTTCTGGCCAATATTCACTCTCTTTTTTGGTCCTGATGGAAATATCTGACTCTTTGGCTGCTAAATGCTCCACTATGATCACCAGGTAGTTGCTAACTGTTTGATATTTGGTGCTGAGCAGCTAGTGTACAGTGGGTTTTTAGAGCTTTTTGCCAAAAAACCGCTGCCTGCTGTGGCCAAAAACAAAACTTTAAGAGCAGTGAGAATGAACCAAAACAAAAAAAAAAGTTTTGGGCTAGAAAACTGAAAACAAGCTGAAACTCATTATAAATCTCCAGCTGAGGGCAGCTGTGGAGCTCGGTGGTAATTCTGTGGGTTTGTTTGCATACAAGTAGTCACATGACCCAATGTTAATGTAAAAATAATGATTATGGCAGATTTAAAGGCAATTTCAAGGAAAATATACCACCATTATTTTAGAAAGTGTTGGTAAATCTTTTATTATTATTGTTTTATTTCTGTATCAAAAGAAAAAAGCATTTCCGGACTAATTTGTAAAGTAAAAGAAAAAGATGTGTGCTAATGTGTGTTACTGATGCTCAAAGGACTTAAAACTATTTGTGAAACCATGTCCTTTTCATTTCATATGTGCCTCTGACAACATCCACAGCACGCAGCCTGGTATTTCACAGGGAGTTTCCATCCTATTCCTGTCCCATAGAGTCTAGACCCCGACTGCTTCCTCAGTACTAAGTCACATGCATGTACACACAGAAACACACACACGTACACACACACACACACACACACACACACACACACACACATGCTGAATTTGTTAAGTTAATGAATCTGGCCCTTCAAAGCACAAACCCTTTTAAAGCATTACACACAATGTAACCTTTCTAATGCTATAGTCAACTAAACTTGAATGCTATGTTCTGTCTGCAATTAAAACATACACCCACCAGAGCTATGAAAAGTCTCAATCTCTGACATCAAACAAGTCTGTCCTGCTTCTGCATTTCCTCCCCACATATCTGAGCTCTTCCAGTAACAACTACAGGAGGAAGAAAAAAGATAAATCATAATGCTGAGTCAGAGGGGACACGTAACATGTATTATGCAGTGGTGACAGAGTTCATAGTGAGATGTGGACATAATAGAGGTGTTCTTAAAAGTGACAGATAGTTGGCTGCCAGGGTATAACAAAAACAAAATCATATGCATGATTGTACAGACAAAATGATACTTAACGGCCAACACAAAGCACATTACACATTTACACTTATTTAACCTTCGACCCACACAGTTTTTAGGTGAACCATGCCCCTTGCGAGCCAAAGGACGGTGGGTGGTGGAAGATATGACTCACACACTCCTCCATCTGGTGCGGACGTCGTTATACAAATAGATGTTGAGTTGCAGTAAGTGCACTGGCATCTGCTTGCAAGACCATTTTTAACAACAGCTTTAGAAAACATGCCAAATTAGAGTTTGTTTGGAGGGAATTTGTACATAAAGGCCTAAGAAATCTCAATCCAATCAGGGTGAATGTTTTACAGAAGGGGGTTTAACCTTACTGGTATACTTTCAGGCACTCTAGATATGTATAGCAGTTAGGACATAAAGTCTTCAGAGAGCAGTTAGATCATCTTACAAGGTGAAGCAGGTTATTGTGTGTAACAAACTCAGTACAGCTTATTATTTGGACTAAATTAATACCTAAAATCAGTGGCGGAGCCAGAAGTTGTAAACATTCAGGGTTCTACCCAAACCTAAGGGGTCCTAAAATGTGTACATCATTTGGGGAAAAGAGTCCTGTAGAGCCCACATCCTATTTTCCTATACTATTATCATCATTCTGAAACCATAACACAATAAATGTTGAGGACGCCTAATTTTCACACCTGCCATTTAAAAAGTGGAAAACGTGTTACTATTTCTAAGATACCTACAGCACATAGGCAGCATTACTCATCTTGAAACCTATGTTTGTCAAAGAGAGACTGAGGGGAAATGACACAAAGTTGAAGGTATTTTAAAGCCTCAAAGATTCGGGGCTTTTGAGAAAACATTTGAGACCGGAGTGCCAGAAGTCACCACTTCCCCCCAGCTCCACCCCTGCCTGTAATTAGTAAATGTTTTTTCGTACAAGACATTTAAACCCTAACCAACTATTTGACTGGTGAGCTCATAACAAAATATTCTCAAATATGGAAAATGGATGGATTGACATTTCCCTTAAAATCCTTTATGTTCTGTTAAAAGAAAATATATAAAGTTGTTATACAACAAGCAGAGGAAAGAGAATGAGCTTTGCTGTGTGTGCTCAGTGTGTCAGGTGACAGTGATGAAGCAGATTCTCAAACTGCAGAAACCTTAAAGCAGCAGAGTGATTAGCTCAGGCTCACAGGAGAGAGGGGGACATAAGGAATGAGACTGGCCTTGTTGTGTGAGTGTCTGTGTAGATCTAAATATATATAATCCTGAATCTTTCATTACATTTACACACATTATACATAAGTAAAGCTTCCTTTTAATTTCTAAATGACCCATATAACCCCCTTGTCAATCCTATTGTCATAATTTCATAAATGTTTATTAAAAATACATGTTGCTTTACGTCCTGAACAATGTGGCAATATGTAGGTGAATTATTATTAACAGGTCAATCTTCTGCCTCATGGGCTGCGCACAGCGTGCACACGTCAGCTGCGTGCATATTCGTGGCTGCCACGTCATTACGCTGCCAGCTGATCGGAGTGGGAAGCCGGGTGTGTGTCTGACTTCAGTGAGTGAGAAAACAAAAAGAGAGAGAGAGAGAGAGAGAGAGAGAGAGAGAGAGAGAGAGAGAGAGAGAGAGAGAGAGAGAGAGAGAGAGACAGCGAGAGAGAGAGAGAGAGAGAGAGAGAGAGAGCACGAGAGAGAGAGAGAGAGAGAGAGAGAGAGAGAGAGAGAGAGAGAGAGAGAGAGCACGAGAGAGCACGAGAGAGAGAGAGAGAGAGAGAGAGAGAGAGAGAGAGAGAGAGAGAGCTGGGGCAGGAGTTGTGTAAAAGGGGCTGAAGTCCTGCGCTGCGTCCTCCACTGCTGCTGCGCTGTAAAGAAAAGTAGGCACCACCAGATATATAAATGCTGCCGAACCGTTTTATATCGTGGATGTAAAACAAACAGACAGACAGCGACACACCCTCGTGAAGGTCCAGGACTCCGCCGGAGCAGTGGGCGAGGCAGGCTGAACTCCGCCGGACCGTCCAGATGGTTTGTCCGCGCAGCAGGAGCGGTTCGGCCGGTGGTCAAGGTGGGGCGTATTACTGACTGAGAGCCTGTCTGTTTCTGCTGGCTAAATGCTTCTTCCTGTCAGCCTGATTTAGCTTGTGGCTGCTTGATGACCCAGTTTGCGTTTAAACGGCATCTGGCAAACCAGTCCTTAACAGTATTCAAGTAAAATCCACCTCTTCAGGTCTGATTTCTGGTTTACAGCGGCAGCTTTCTGCACACATTTGGCGTCATCGGATTGTCGAGGATATAGATTTAATGTTATAGGAGTTCTGGCTGAAGGCCTGTCTGTGTGTCATGTGGATCATATCGTCCAGGCCCACTGACACATAGTATGGGCACCCCCTTGAAATATGACCACAACCTTCCAGCTCTTGCAAAGTAGCCTAATCCACATTTAAGGTGAGGTTTTGTTCAAGTGTTGCATGTAGTATCTGCACAAGCAGCTAAAGGGCTGCTTGAAGTGTGCTAAAAAGTCAGAATTACGTCTAAATGAACACCAAAGGGAACAGAAAAGCCAGCAAATGCACAGACCGCATGTTATTAGTGCTAAACGATTTACAGATGTGACTTTATATTATGTTTAAACCTATTGTGTGTCATGACTACCATGTAGTACATTTAGAAAATGAGGAAACTTGTACTCAAGCCTCCAGAGAATTAATTTAGTCATTTGTACGAACTTAACTGTCAAATGTTAGATTTATAGGCTATATCAAGCTGTGATGTCTGTGATTTATGTAATCCAAACCTGTCCAAAAGTGTCCGCATTCAAAGCCCCTTCAAATGTGCTGTGTTCATAATAGGCCTAGGAAAAAGCCTCAAGTAGGGGATAGGTGAAAATCAGGAAGGGGCTGAGTTATTTCTCAGAAATGCACCGACAGTCATCTGGCAGATCTTTCTTGAAATGAAAGATATAAAGTGTTTTACTCCTAGATGTTTTAGGACCAGTAAAACATTCTTAAAGCAGGTGACGCAACAAAGTATTTAGGCCTCCATGTCTCCTCAACTCCTTTTATATATACAATTCTTTAAAGTATTTTACACTTCTATAAAATATTTTAAAAGCAGAGTACAGTAATGTATAAGTAGTCTTTCTCTGGGATAAGCAGGGGAAAGCTTACTGTAGTGTACATCGATGGAGCCTGTCTTACATAATTGTGCAGCCAGAGTTCAGTGTGCCGGTAGGAATGCGCAATAGGCTGTGTCACGAGCTGCATTTGTGCCATTGCAATCCGGAGTGTGACATAAGCCACTCTGTCAATGAGGATCACATTCACATGGCGATTACAGGGTGTCAGTTAAAAAGCAACTAATCTTTACTACATGTGTTGTTTCCCCTGCACCCAGGGGAAAAAAAAGCAATCTCCCCTGTGCTGGTTGTATTGCCTACATTTGCAGAAGTGAAGCCATCTTGCTTAACTTGGGTTACACCCTTCATTTCTATTGCGTGCCTTGTCAAGGGAGGATGGGGCAAGAAGGGATGTGTTATGTAGGTTCATTTAGAAAAAAAGGAATCCAGTTATTTCAAACAAAATGGCACAGACTGCCTCAGGACAGGCTTACAGGCCCCATACCTCACATTACACTCTCCCAGGATGTCATGAATTCAGAATGGTATTTAGCTATTTCTCTTGGCAAGTAAAACAACCCACACCCTTTTTTTATTTGTACTGATCTTAGGGTTAAAGTCAGATGGCATTTTGAAGTCCTAGCAGCAGAGCATAAGAAGAGGCTCTGCACTATGATCAGTGTGTTGCCAAAGCCACCGCCCTTTCCCTGTCTTTGTCCCAATTCCCAGTCTAAAATGATCAGTCTATATTGCAGACTACAAACTAGGGCAGTGAACTCTCTCCAACTGGGCCACACCCACAGCAGAGGAATGCACCTGGAGTGATATGTTATAAAACATTTCATTATAGCGTGTAAAGCTGTCGCAGCAGTATGCAACTCTTTTTATTTCATGTTTAAAATCCTGCAATTCACCTTTTCTTGCGTAGCTACTTCGATGACCGTCAGGCCGACTATTTAGGTGTCTTATCTCGTCCCCACATGTGGGATTCTCGCACAACCCTAAACCTGAAAAGGTCGAATGAGTGGGCTCGTAGCATTGAGAGAGGTTTGACCCGCTCTCCATCATAAAGCCCTTTTTTTTTGTTTTCCGTTCTCCATCTTCAACTAAAGTGCGCTGCTTCTCCCTGTCTTTTTATTATTTGTCTTTTTCCAAATGATTCAAGCTCTACTAGATGAATGAATACATTATTGCAGCTAAGGCTTAATAATGGGAGTAATTTCTCCTTGCATTGTACATGCACAACCTGTTTACACACCAACTCCAGTGTCTTTGCTCTTTCTTATCCTCCCCGTTGTGGCAGAGAATGCACATCCCAGATAAGCTCAGTCTTTTGTGTATTAGACTGTTTTTTTATCTCTTTTTACACCGTTGCCCCGTGTATAAAAGCCTGTCTCAAGGCCTTCCACACCGACCTCCGTGGCTCAATCTGACTCTCTCGCTCGGATAAAGCCAGAGAAAGGGAAAGGGAGAGGGGGAGGTAGAGAAAAGGAAAGGAAAAGGAAAAGGCAGAGGGCGAGGTGAGGGTGAACCTAACGGTGAAGCCACGTCTGCCTCATCCGGTGCAGACCAGATGTAGATGGAGAGGAGACGGGTGAAGGAGAGAGGGATGGAAAAGGAGGATTGTGCAAGGCCACGGCAGCCGGATGGAATTTCTAACATACGCAGCTGGAATGTCAGGAATGCAGGACAGTCTGATGTGTGAGAGAAGAGAGACACAAAAAGAAGAGATATGGGAAAGGGTGGCACAGCAAAAAGAGTCAGGGCTCAACACTGTCTGTCATTGTGAGGATAAAAATACAGAGTCACTCTTTGTGGAAAGAGTGGCACGCTATGGAACAAATAACTTTATTCAGTTTGAGGTTGTGGCAGTTATAGTCGACGGTTATGAGAGTGTGTGGCCCGAGGACTTGTACTGTACGTCCTCACTGACTTCATTAAGATCAACACTGGCAGGAGCGCGTGTGCAGGCCTGTGTGGGGGAGGAGGAGGGTGGTGGTTCACTTTATGATACTGACGAATGACGGCCTTCTTTTGCTAAACATCTGCTTCTTTGAAACATACGCTGCAGAAAAACTATGTAGAATCAGTTATTTGTATTAGTCATGCTCGTGGCGTGTCTCTAGGGATGGCAGTGCCGTTCTGTCAGTCGCTTTACCACTTTGGTCCACTCTGTAAAACTTTGACGGATTGCCATGAAATTTGGTCTAATGTCCCCATGTCCCCCACAGGATGAATCTTACATGTTGATCTAGACCATCATCATCAGATCCCACTTTTGCCCAATACTTTAGTTAATGACCAAATGTCTACTAAATTAATTCCCATCAGCCTCAGCTGTAATTTGAATTTAGTGCTATTTAGCTAATGTTTGCATGCTAACAATGGTGAATATGACAGCTGCTAAATATCAGCATGTTAGCATTGTCATTGTGAACATGTTAGCATGCTGAGCATTTAGCTCATAGCACCATAATGCTTAAGTACAGCCTCGCAGGGATGACTGTAGACTCTCAGGAGCGTATTCACAAAACGATTGCGATTACTTTACCCACAAAGGGTGAAATGCACCCCTAGATGCGCTGCCAAGCAAATGGCGTCTCAGTGGTCCGGTGCTATTTGAACGTATTTTATATTGGGTCATTTTCAGACATTTGTCGTCTAATTGTCTTTCTGTGAAAATGAGCTTCATTGCAAAAACTCCAAGCACAAAGATCGGCGCTAATGGCCACATTCAGTTACAGTAAAAGATAATTAGCATCATCAGAGAGTTGGTAACTGAAGCGCATTGTGTCACGCCCAGACTTTCCAGTGATCAAGGCAGCTGTGATTGTGGCCAGGCGACTGCATCGCCCTGCTCCGCTCAAACTCATGTGTTTTGGGATGCAGCGGACAGTTGTTTCATGAGAAATTAATTTAGTCAGGTTATTATATAAACAAATTCATTCCCTCTTCCTCCACAAAAAAAGGTCAAATTGCACTTAGCTGCTGAACTTTATGGCTGCGTTTGCACTGTAATATCATTAGCGTGTGGCACCAGCCAAGTTTAAGTGCTAAAGTATGTTTCATTTTAAATAAACTAACTTAACTATTTACAAAAAGACAAGCGGATAAACAGATAAAAGTAGTACATTTGTCTATGGATACTTTTTTCAGTTTAAATAAGTCACAAGTCAGAACAGGCCTCTGCATGATGACTCACATTGACATTTGCCAGAAGGTGGAGGATTATTATTATTATTATTTGTGTTTTTCATGTACAACTTGTGTATTATCCATATTGATCCACTGTTGTGTGTCTAAACAGAAATCCCTCTCAGGATGATTGTGAAGTAAAATCCAAACTAAATGATTTCCGCCTGCAGCGCTGTCTGTAAAATGTTCATAAATCTTGTTAACCCGCCCCTCCCCCCTGCTGTGCAGTCTACAGACCGCGGGACATTCAAATACCTAAGATTATAGATTATTCTGGTTCTCCTTTCTGCAGGAAGGGACAGCATGTGTTACTCATTGTCAGCCAGACACCACAAGATTATACTCTTTGAAAGCAATGAAAGCACAGATTTACCTGAAATATGTTCAATCTCACTGTACATTTAGATTTATCTTTTAAATGCAGTTATCAGGGATCGTTTATTTTCCTGACTCGGCTACAAACGATACCTTAAAGTTACAATCTCGAAGATCTCCGTTTTGATTTTTCCTGGGAAGGTTGCTATAGACACCCAGTTCGTAATACTGCAAATGCAAGGGTTGCCCCCAGTGGGCCAAAGGCTGAATCACCATTGTGCTACTCGGCAATAGATAGTGACTTAACAGACATTTATTCAAAAGAAAATCTTCGAGATTATTCCTTTTGTTGATGTGTAATTCAGGTAAGAGTTGTGCATTGTCGCAAACAATATGATCAACAGTCGGACAGAAAATGAAAAGAAGAAGCGCAAATTCGTAATAACTGCGACACTTTCAAGCATTCACACACGACCTCACAACACCTGACCTCCACGCCAAACTCCAGCCTCCTCGGGTGAAATCTGTGGCCGCCATAGGGTGGCGAATTTGTTGTGGACCGCTTGTGACCGATACATGTAGAAAAGAAAGATTGGGTGTAGCTACAGGTTTCCTCTCTGGGAAACACCCAGACATTCACTTCATTAAAAAAAAAAAAGACTTCAAAAACAAATAGTTTTTATGACTTCTGAAAGGATTTCAAGATCTCTGCTTTCATGTGGAGGCTGAGTACTCCTCTTCATCACCTCTCGCTCATGCTTTGTAACCACGGTAACTGAAAAAAAAAAAAAAGAGGCCAGCCTGTGCTTTTGAGCATCATAACTAAGAGAATATCTAAGAATTTCTTGTTGGCACTGTCGAACATGCAGAGGCAGAGCTGAGCAGCTGATGCGTGTATCCCTCCTGGTAATCTGAGGCATGATCTCATGTGCATCTTCCCGGTCGTTCTTGCATACCGGCTCATTTCACCCACTTACTCACAGCCGATCTCACACGCTGTGGCTCGACTGCACCCACTTACTGTACGTGTGTGACTGGCTACAGGCCACCTCATACCCACGCTACCAGAGCAGGGAGTTTAGAGGGGAAGTTAAAATAATCTCTTCTCTTTCTGCAGGAATATGTGCACCCAACGCAGGCGAGGCAAGGAGAAGGAGTCACAGTCTGTGCCTTCAAAGCAGGGGCTGTCCGTCACTCCAGGCAACTCTCACGCTCTCTGGATGACTCCTCAGCGCTCCCTCACTCTTGGCCCCAAATGGCTGACACACTGCAGTTCTTCACTGGCAAGCTTTATGTTCCTGTACACATGCTAAAGCTGCCAGCTGAAGAACTGCTCTGGTCAGCCCTGCCCCGGATGACTCGAGAGGAAGTGAATGGGGGTTTGCTGGGAAGAGGACGGAGGAAGGCGGTGGTTCACACGCTCAGTAGTCAGACTGGAGTTTAATAATGACAGATTTTAGCCAACATTGTTTATAATCCTGTGTTTATTACATGCAAGTCTTTTTTCTTCTTCTCTCAAAACCCTGTGTAAATGTCTTATGAAGTGTGTTTCTCTTCTTACAATAAAGAACCAAATGTTTTTCTCAGACTTCGGTATTATTGTTGTGGACAAAACTGCACGCTATGAACAATAGAATACATACAGCACTGTCCAAAATTAACAAGACGCACACAGAGGCACACAATTAATTTATTCAAAAATGTGTAACACTCATCCCTTTTAAGTCTCTGCTGATCCCATTAAAGGAGAGCAAGAAAGATCAGAGTAAATTGAAATGCTCTTTAAATGTAAAACTGTCCTCAGATATACAATAACTTCTGAAAGTGGTGTTAATTCTCACATTAGCAAATCAACATGCTGACATTTCAGGACTGTGTGAATCCATTTAGATTGTTTTTACATACAAAATGTGAAACCAGAGGGAGAACACTAACACGCCTAACGTCTGTTCTTCGGGGCCTTAATGCATCATCCGCTGCTTAAATGGATTCCTTCACAAATTATAAACTTTCACAGACTGAAGTATTGAGATAACTTTCTGGATGTAAAATAATCTTTGCAACTGAGCAATATTCACTGTAAAGGTTCTTAGTTTACTTGGCAGCAGGATATTTAATTAACTTTATTGCTGTAAACCAAATTGATTTAATAAAAGAAATGTGTTTCAATTCTGTGTCGTCAATCGATTTATAAAAAGCCCCGTCATATTTTTCTAATTAAATGCTTGTAATGTTCGAGGGCACAGTGAATCCAGCATTTTTCTCTACAGACCTGATGGTTGTTGGTTTGCAATGCCAAAAACACATCAGACAAAAGTAGGAATATTTGGTTTAGACTGATTATTAGGACATTACAATGACATATCTGTAAATTAAGGGAAATAACCTGAAGCGTTGCTGCACTTTTAAACCTGTAGTTTCAGGGTCTTGGAGCAGTTTTCCCAAAATCACCACAAGGTGGCGTAATCTGCAAAACTAAGGTTGAAACATTGCTGAGGGCGACATAGAGCCTCGTTTCACTGAAGAATAGTGAGGGAAAGAAAGTCAGGCTGGATTATTTAAAATTTTATGTGGCTGTAAACTGTATTAAATACGTGGTGGATTATCAATTATTTGTAATTGAATCGTCACTTTATCCATACCTATGTTAAAAATGTATCAAAAACAATATTTCATAGAACAAATCCCAAATTGTTTAAGGGCATTATTATACAGATTAACATTTATGATGTAGTTGATAAACACTGTACGATGGACAATTTGGGAAGTGTTGGAATAAGTATTCAGGTTTTAAATTCAGGTCAAAAGTGATTCATTATACAGAATATACCGAGATCAACTACTTTTATTTAGCTGACGCTTTTATTACATTCTGATGGATCATTATTGAATTATTATAATTGATGCATTAATCTTTAGCTACTTCTTATTCTCTTGGTTCGTTAATCTTCAATGACGGATCCAATGTTCCATAGTGGGATGTAACTAAATATATTTACTCAAGTACTGAAGTACACATTTGTACTACTTATATTAAATATTATATATTATTATAATAAATATTTAAGTGTTTCCTTTACATGCAACTTTATATTCACACTGCACAACATTTAAGAGGGAAATATTGTACTTTTTGCTACACTACATTTAGTAACTCGTTGTTGTACGGATTCATATTTTACAAAACCTTTGATGAGTCTATAAAGTATGACATCCTGTTGTATTTTAAACTAACCAACCGTAAATAATGTAGGCCTCCTTAAAAGTAGCTACAACAATCAGTAATAATAATCTGATATGCTAATATACATCACTGTACCACATAATTAGCACTTTTACTTTTGATAATTGAAGTACATTTTGCTAATACATAATTTCACACAAGTGACAGTCTTTTACTTGAAATAGTTTGTGTTATTGCAGTACTGCTACTTTTACATATGAAGGGGATCTGAGAAAAGATTTAAGGAGCGAGAAAGTTTTATGGAACACCTTGTGAAGTTTGAATACCTGAAACAAGTTAAACGCCTTAAGAATATGACTTTACAGAAGGACCCGAGTTAACAGGGCGTGCATGTGTTTCATACAGTCCACCTCACTCTGCCTCACACACCCTGTGCGGTGTCCTACATGCTGATCCAACTGATGCCCGCCCCGCGCGTAAATGGAAAGCTTTTACGCACCGCGTGTGTTCACTTCAGAAGAGGTTTAATTGTTGTTTTTGCATTGTCACACGCCTCGCCCGGCGCATAAGTAGGCCTCAGACACTGGGGATGTGCTGTGGAGATGTAAGGGATGCGGTAATACATCACTACATAATAGAGGGGGGTAAAAGGCAAGGCACGCGTCCGGACACTCACCACCAACTAAACGCGAGAGGGACTCTGACATCAATAACATCTCGCTCATCAATATAAACATTGTTGATGGAGTTAGACTGCTTAATTAAATAGTTTGCCGTGAAGGTATTAGGCTCTCTGAATTTATAATATTTAATCTAATGATCCCCAATGGAGAACATCTGAAGGACGACTCTTCAGCATCTCCATCCACAGGAAAGCGGCTCGGTCAGACAGACACCAAGACTTGGAGATTTCTTATTTTTCAGTGATGGCTATCAACACGGACGCTGCCTTTGAGAAAAGCGCCCTCGGTGAGAGGGAAGTTTCCAATCCCACCGACTTCCAGGACACGGAGAAGCTGCTAAGCACCGCGACCACCGAGCCCATCGGGCAGAACAACATCAAACAGTCCGACTCCTTCTCCCTCATCATCAGAGGGAGCGTCCGGTCCCTGGATGCGGATCAGAATGGACACAGATCACCGCTGAAATCGGGCTCCATCGGGCAGCTGGCGACCCCACCCAGATCCTTGTCCCGTCTCAGCCTGGGCCAGCTGCCCTCCCCGGTGCCTCCCGGGTCCGCACCCCCAAGTTACCTCTGGCTCGCCGTGCTGTCTTGTCTCTGCCCCGCCTGGCCGCTCAACATATATGCCTTGTGGTATGCACATGTGGTGAGTTACATTTACAATTTTACAAGTAGATTACTATTATTATTGTCATTATTATTATCATTATTATTATTATTATTATCATTATTATTGTCATTATTATTGTCATTATTATTATCATTATTATTATTATCATTATTATTATTATTGTCATTATTATTATCATTATTATCATCATTATTCTTATTATTCTTATTATTCTTATAATTATAATTATTATTATGTCTGTGTATCAGATGCTTGGGTATATTCTACATACAGATGAAAGCTTTTCAAACACTACAGGTGTTTTTCTTCTTTTGCTTTTAAATAATTAATTATTTATCACCCCCTTCCCTTCTTTCCTTTCCCATTAGTCGAGGTCTGTTCTACATACAGGAGATATTGAAGGAGCTAAGAAGTATGGCCGTCTGTCTATGCTGCTCAGCTTTCTGTCGATACTGCTGGGTGTGGCTGTCATCATCTTCTTAGTGTTAACATTAGGTATAGAAGAAACACATAAAACAAACACAGAAATGGCTTTAAGTAAAAGGCTGTGTATCTTAATGTTCTCTTTTCTCCAATTCTCAGAGCTCCAGATGTGAACTGGGGGATGGACGGAGTAACATTTAACATCTGATCTCAAATTTGCACAGAAGAGAGGAAGAGGAGGAGGAATGTCGTTTTGAAAATGGAAAAAGCACAAAATCTGAGTTGGAAACAAGCTGAAGAGACTTTTATGTAAAACGTAATGTTTTTTCTGCTATGGACGCAAGAGAGAAAAAGGAAAGAAGTCGCAGGTTGTGTCTCTTTTTCCGGCAACACTCATGTCCAATAAATAACCCCACAAACTCAGGAACAAAGGGAGGAAAATGAAGGCTGCACACAGTTGTAGTGTCAGATCATCAGACAGCACATGCTGTGGACTAAGTGTAACTACTCACAGTCCGAACTAGTGGTGCACTGAGGTAATTGGATGGTATTGCATTTTGCTTATAAAAAAAAAAATGTCATCATTAAATAAGACTAAAGAAGACGAAAGATACCATCATCATCAAAAAAAAAACCAACACTTACGATAAGATTTGTACGTGATGTGAAGATAAATAAATATAACCTCTTGGGGTCAAAAACAAAAAGGCATCAGTGCACCTCTAGTCTGTAATGCCGCCACTGCCTGCCCTGTTTCTCTTAACATTTGCAACACAGTACGTACCGACTGTGGGAAGATGTATATACTGATTTCATACACTGTTTACATACAACTCATGTACGTTCATCACGACAACGCTCTACTACAGTCATAGTGTGATATCTTGCTTTGCGTGCTAGTATGATAAACTGATTCCTGTTCGGACTCTACTGACCTGCCTGGATCTCTGCACCTCATTACGTTCACAATATACTGCAAGATATGAATGGGGTTGTTCTCCCTGTATGCACTGTTCCTGGCACTCTGATGTTGATGTTTATACATTTATACTGTATGACTGGTTTACTGTGCCATAGTTCTGCATGTCGGAAATAAACTTGAATGAGCATGACAAACTTGAAAGTGAGCTCATCACCTTTATTTTATAAGCGCTGCCAATTCAATATAAAGAAGTATGACATCAGTAACATTGATAACAGTACACAAAAGTACACACATACATTTATAAAGAGTTAAAATTACAACAGGATATAAGCAGCGATATATATAACTTCCAAGATGGAAATGTTTTCAAAATTCCAAAAATAAATAAATTCTCCAATCTGACAGTTGAAACAATTTCAATTAAGACTTTTTTTTTTTTATGTGATATATTTTTCTTTTCAAGATAAAATCCCTTCTTAACTCTATAAACTGCTGTTTTCAGGGGAGGAATTTGCAATATGAAAACATTTAAAATGTCTTGAGATGCAATGAATATTCTTTATTCTTAAAGAAATAAAGGTCCGTCGGTTGATCAGCAAATCAGTGGAAAGTGTAGAGCAACAGGAGTATGGTGCAGACGCCAATCACCCCGCCTAGAATTAAAGAGTCCCGCCTCTTGCGCAAATTGATTTTCTGGATGAGACTGTTGATGGTGGGGAAACGATCTGAGGGGTGGGGAAGTGTGGTGAAGGAAAATAATTATGACCCAAGTGGGCCTTCCCTATCGCACAGTGAGTGAGAGACAGAAAGCAGCAGGGAAAACACATCAGCGCCACCAGGAAGAGGAATAAATGGAGCTTAATGGTGTCTCAAGTCTACCATCTGTCATACCAGGTTCAGAGAAAATACAAATAAAGGACGTCAGGTGAAGAGAAAAGGAGCACAAATGATGAATTGTTAAAATGATTAAAGGATACTGGCCAGAGTTGTGACCCTGGTTTGAATGGACTTCAGTATCCCACGCTGAAATGTGATGTTCTCTTTGGTAGCCATGGCGATACTGGATGGGAGAAGAAACCATGAGGGATTAGTTGGTCGGAAAAGAAGCACACATCCGTCTTCACAGCATCACTTTAAGTTTAATGTTTCAGCTGAGGCGCTTAAAAGTAGGCAGGCATGATGGTCTGTATTAATAGATCTGAATACGCTCTGAGTGTGTGTGTGTGTGTGTGTGTGTGTGTGTGTGTGTGTGTGTGTGTGTGTGTGAGAGTAAAAGGAGAAGGGAGGAGAGTGAACAGAGCAATAAAGCTTACCTTATTGCATTGTCAATAAGACTATCAGAGCTGTGAACATGAAACCGGGGGGGGGGGGAGAAAAAGAAAGTCAATTTAACTGAAAAACCTTCATTACTAAGTTTGTACAACAATGTACACGACCTAAAACCATTTAAAAAGTACCATCATTTAAGGAATAATTTTCTGTCCAACATTCATTTGAGTTTATTAGCATTCATGCTTAAAGTTACAGGAACAGAATTACATTAATAATTTCAAATAAATATATATATACATGATAGTACATCAAATTATAACTTCTATACAGTTATCTATATACACACCAAGCATGTATACTCAGACATACACAACCATACACTTACATACTGCCATGCATACATTACAAAATGCCAAAAAACAACTAAATGTAACACAAACACACTGAAAAGTGTAGAAACAAACAAACCCCAAAGAATTCAGATATCTATCTTATTTTCCATTCAGTTCTGCAGTGTGACAGTAGGCTGGGTTGAAAGCAAACGTTTGTGCACGTGTAGCTAATTACACCGCTTTACAAGTAAGAAAAGTAAAACTTTACTAAATGAGCATTTATAATAACTCAACAAAACAAAGCCCACACCACAGACTCTAAATGATAACTGTACATCCACACATTCTCTCTTAATCAACACGACCCATCACAAAAGTGAAATATTAGGTATTAAACTGCAGGGAAGACATAGCTGTATACGTTTCAGGATGGTAACCTGATCCACCGTGGTGTTTGTTTTAGGTGTATAAAAGCAGAACGGACACTGAACTCACACAGGAGGTTTACATCAGCTGCCATTAGCTGCTGAGATAAGTGACAGAGAGAAAAATGAAGTGTTCAGTCAGAGCTGAGCAGACCATATAAGGTCAGCATCCTGGCCGACTCCACTGGAGACCAAAAATCAATACTGCGCTTTATACTTCCTCCTCATCTATCAGTCCACCTCTCCCACTATCCATCTACTGCTGTCCGCTGCCTTTTCTCTCTATTCTCTACAGGCGAGGCAGCTTCTTGCTTTCGTTTGTGCTCCTTTATCTTTTCTTTCTTTACTAAGTTACAAACGTTCTACACAAAACTACTCTCCAACTTCACAAAGTGGTCCGACCGCCGATTGTAAACCTTGGTTTGTATCGGCCGACAGTGCTGGACGGTGACACTTCTGCAACAGTTCAACGTTTAAAGCTTCAAAAGTCAATTGTAAAAAACATTTAACCTGTCGGATGATGTGACCGTGGGCTGGACTGAGAGCAAACGTTTGTACGTGGTTGTCTTATATGGGTTTTTTTTTCCATAACTGTAAAGCTTTACAAGTAAAGTAAAACAAAACTTTGCTAAATAAGCATTTGTAATAAATTGACAAAACAAAGTGAAACACACCAGGACTGTCTAGATTAATTGATTGGTCAATAAAATGTCAGAAAATAGTGAAAAGTCCAAGTTAATGTCTTTAAATGTCTTGTTTTGTCAGTCTGCAACCCAAAGGCATTCAGTGTAATGTCATATAAAACAGCAGTTTCGGACATTCTTTCATAAAGTTACTTTAAGTATCTTTCGATTATCAAAATAGCTGACGATTCTTTTTTTTGTCGATCGCCTAATTGATTACTCCCCCTAATTGTTGCAGCTCTAATTACAACACATGGATATTCTTACCACACTGCCACTGACGCAAGTATCAAATCTCCATCGCGTTCAAAACACAGAACTGAATCTCAGCATGTTTTCCAAGAAATTGCTGAATATGCATCTTCTGGCGGAGCAACGAAGAGGTGGCTTTTGAAAAATGTTTTGGTGTAACTCTGTTAAACAAAACACTCTCTCAACCCTTTTAGATTCCGAGGAAATGAGGGCATAAACTGAATCAATAAATCCTCTCATGAAATACGACCCAGATTCTCACCTGTATAGATTAACTGACAAAGCAAAAAATGTTACGTCTTCAAATCAACCATCTCAGACTCTACACGTGTCATCATGTTACACATGAAGCTGCTGCTGTGTCCCAGATGTGTTAAAGCAGAACAGTCCTGCGACACACGTGTTGCAGGACTGTTCTGCTTTAACACATCTGGGTAGTTTCTTTTGTATTCATGACTCAGTGTGAGGGGCGTGCGTGTGCGTGGCACGGGGAGATTGCGTGCGCGGCGCGGGGAGATTGCGTGCGCGTGCGTGGCACGGGGAGATTGCGTGCGCGTGCGTGGTGCGCCCTGCCAAGACAATGGTAGGGCAAACACTGTTACTTATGTTTCAGAGCTTATATTGGAGCACATATCTGAACATGATTAACTGTTTTCAATTTCTTACATTCCTGGTATTTCAACAGGACGAGTCCAATGTTGGCAAAGTCAGTAATGTTACTGTTGGTAACAACTCAGGAACAATAGGTTCAACATTAGCTGCGGTAAGAGCACAGATGTACTGGTCACATAGGACGCAGTATTAATGTGTGCGTGTGCACATGTTTGTGTTTGTTGATCATTTCTGGTAATGCATCAGTTGTTTATGATTAACGTTTTATTCTATCCCACTCTCCCTTCTCCGTTTTTCTTCTCTCTAAGGAAGTTGCTCTTCCACAGATCATGAACCACTCAGCTAAAAATGACAACAACAACAACAACAACAATCACTAACTGATGATAAATTCATGCTTTGAAATCAGATTCATTTTTCTTTCTTTGCATTGTTTAGTTTTTTTGCAAAGGAAACACATATGACCTTTTCTCTTCGTTTGAAGTTGACCGCACTTTAGAGACGGATGAACCTCGTGGGAAAAGTCTTAGATCTTTGCTGTCAACTTGTGAAACATGGGAGCATATTTGATTTCATATTTTTGTTTTGTGCATGTTAGAAGTTTGACTAATCAAAACATCAGACATCTAATCATCTACTGAAAGTGTTTAATGAGTAGGACATAAAGCAACGGCAGTACAACCGGCTTCAGAGAGACCAGCCTGAGTGTATCAATGAGGATCCTGTGATCAAACGCTGACATACAATCCAACAAAACCAAAAATGAGATTTCCTCTCTATGCCTGTGAGAACAGCCAGACTGAAACGAGTCGACTTCTACAAACATTCATACAAACAAAACATTATACCTACTGAACATCAGCGTTGTGAGCATGTTTACAGGCTGATGTTAGCATTTAGCTCAGCACTAGTGGGGCTTAGTCTTGATTTTGAAACAAAAGTAATACATTTAAATGTTCTAATAAGTGTAAAATGATTGTAGAGTTGGATACAAATCATGTTTATTTAAGCAGAAGCTTAACACTACACAGGATTGTATTCATTTGGACTTGAACTAGATCGCAAATTACGACACCGTGTCCGTTAAGAAATTCAGTGAGGTGGGTTTGAATAGGGGAAGCAGGTTCTAGAGCTCTGAATCGCCGCCGACATCTTCGAGTATTACAGTAGTATTATTTTAAATAGAAAGAAGTGAATAATAAAGTGAGAGGAAATGGCAATTCAGTCTAATTATCAGGCTAGTGAAAGGGTGTATTATGGCAGCAAGGTGGGGCTATATCCAAACCTACAGTACGGACGTAATTGATAGTGGGCAAGTTAAACAATTCTAAAAGAAGCTTGCGAGGCGGATAATATAAAATAAATAAATAAAAATCTATTCATGGCTTTAATAGTTTCATTCAAATAAGCCGCTTTATTTAAAGCAACTTGAACTTCGAGATAGTTAACTCAAATAACTTAAGTAAATACACCTGAAGTGTTTGTATCCTTCACAAAAACACACACTTATCTATATTATATTTACTCTGAGGGAAGTTTTGACAACAGCAAAATAAATCATAAATCAGCGGGACACAACTGCAACGTGAGCGGTGGGTCCTGGGGAGGTGCTTGTAGCGGGCACTTTCATTATTTCTGACTGATGGCTCTGTACACTACCGATGTAAGATTAGCAGTTTATGTGATTTTATTCTATTTATTTTTCTTTGTAAAATCGACAGGTGGAAAAGGAGTTGAATTATTATTGGCAACGCATCAAACGCAGGAGGCTTTGGCGCAGGGAACAATATTAACATCAAATAATGTACAAGTGTACATGTTTTGGTTGTCACAGGGACACCGTTTGGATGTGTTAAAGTACAAGTTTTACATTTCTTAAATACTTTGTAAGTTTTAAAATACTTAAGGTATATAGAGAAATGTTTAATTGTCTTTATTGAACTATTTTGGACAGTTTATCTTTGACAAATAACAACATATTATTTAATAATTAGTAAGTAAGTGTAGTGTGAAAAAGCATAATAATTATACAGTAAACATAGCTGTAAAGACGTAATGTATACGCAGAAAGAACATCTCTGGTATTGCTTAAAATGCCACTGTATTTACTCCAAAGTTAATTATTTTATATATATGGTAATCTGAGTGAAGATGACATAATGCAGGATAAATCAGTTTCATGGATTGCTTTACACCGACAGTCCAAATCTTAACTCACTGCTGGTTACTGGGACAGTTTTACTGTAAGTGATACAGTCAAGTGTACAATTCTGTTTATATAAAGTGTAAATAAAGGTGTTTAGTAGCTCAGTGGATAAAGAGAATACATCTATGATATATGATTATAAACCAAAGTATTGGGCAAAAAAAACCAAATGACTTGATAATTTCTCCCGATAAGAAAAGTCATTAGGATTCATCCTCTAAGGACTGAATGTCTGTACAAAATCAGATTTTAATCTATTCAATAATGCAGATTATTCAGTCTGGACCAAAGTGGCAGAACGACTGACCGTCATTGTCCTCCCTGCAGCCGCTGCTACAAATATAGTCAAAGTACAGAGAGATAAACGGATCACAAATTCAAGAACAAAACATTAATACAGGAGAGAAACATGACTAATGCAGATGCTTCCATACAGTGCAGAACAACATCACTGAATGGTTTGAGGAGTATAAAAATCACGTGAATCATATGTTGTCACCAGATTTCAACCCGACTGAACAACTATGGGAGATTTTAGAAGTGGTAGAGTCTCCACCATCATCGTCACAAAACCAAATGCGGGAATATATTTTGGTAGAATGGTCTCCATCCATCTAGTAGAGTTTATAGACTTGAAGAATGTATAACACGCAGTAAAGGAGTCGTTCTGGAGGCTTGTGGTGGCCCCATATCTTACTAAGACACCTAAAAACCAGAGATGTCCTCGCTGACCCGGGCATATTTTAATAGATCAATATCGGCTAAAATAAAGCTGAACAAAATGGGATCCATTTTTTACTGTAGTCCACCTCAGCATTATCATCAGCCACACACACACACACACACACACACACACACACACACACACACACACACACACACACACACACACACACACACACACACACACACACACACACACACACACACACACACCTTTCTGAAGACTTGTATGTAAAGCGTTTTATGTGAATCTTTTTCAGTCTGCTGGTTCTCCCTAAGGTGCACTGATCCCATTGGAGTCATTGTCATGGGGGGGGGGGGGGGGGGGCACTACATCATAGAGCATAAACGTCACACTCTGCCTTCTATTCCATTGTTTCTAACTAGAGTAAAAAGTAGAAATCTCTCTTACCTTCTGAGATGTTCATGTTCCTTGAGGAAGAGCTCAGTCCTTCTGTTATTCACTCCTGTGCTGCTCTTGTAGGACCTGAGTAAGAGAACCGAAGAGAGAGGAACATTAAATGATGGTTAAAGGATTTTGTCCGTATAATGGCTTTAGATGAAAAGTCAAGCAATCACCAACGATATTACAATTCATCCTGTGGGGGGAATTAATGTGTGTAGCTCATTTAACGGCAATCCATCCAATAGCTGTTTAGACATTTTGCCAACAACCTCCTCAAAAGTTGGGTCTGAAAATTCCAAATTGTCATAAACATGTTATTGAATATTGAGTTCAACAGTAATTATTCATATCATATCCTTAAATGTGAAGGGTCTATTTCTCTCTATATTAAAATGTACTCATATTTTAGTCAAATAACAAATATGGCCGAATTTAACTTTTAACTTTAAGTCACCGTGGCTGAGCTCACACTAATAACAGCACATTGTTCATACCTATCAAAAAGGAAAAAGCATTTATCTTCATTCCAATATGTATGAATCCCCCATGAGATCTGGCTTGTTATGTTGGTGCTTCATGAAAAACCTAATGCTACACATTACCCTTTAAGCAGCTTGGCCAACAGAAGTAGTAAGGAACAGGTTTCTCCCCGGTCTTTGCTTTGGCCTGAAAGAGTTGTTTCACTCCCTCCTATTAACTGATGCCTGGATGCTGATCATGAACTTTCTGCTTTAAGGCTTTTAAGTAATTAGCTCTGCTTAACCCACAGCTCAGTCGTCCATCTCTTATTTACACCCTCCTTGTTTGGACTGATCATCAATTCATCATCCATTATCTCTTCTGTTGCCCCCCCCTCCCTTCACTGTTTCTACATACCTCTCACCTCGATGAGAATGATTAAAATGGACTCTCAGGATTGTTGCAATCGGTCAACATAAGATCAAGACAACTTTATCTCACTCTTCCTCTCTGTCTGACTGTCTTGCTCTCCCTCTCCTCTCCTGATAAAGCATTTCCTCTGTATCAGGACGGCCAGATGTAAGCACTCTCCCTCGGTTTGGGCTGAATGAAAGCCTTGTGGTTTGATTTACTGTAGACGGCACTTAGGAAAGATATCCCCAGAGAAAGAGAGAGATACAGACACAGATAGAGAGATACAGGAGATACAGACAAAAAGAGAGAGATAGAGAGAGAGAATAGACCGGATGATAAGAGGAGGTGCCTCTCATTAGAGGATGAAACGTGATATGAGGAATGAAGATCATCAAAGGGTGGGGGAATGCAGCAACAAACTGGACATTTCTGCCTCCTCCTGGTTAAGGATAACATAGCAAACGTCCACAGAGCAGGAGGGAAAAGGGAAGGAAGAGCATAAAGAAAGGAAGGAAAAGAAGGGAAGATGAAAATGTAACAAATAGTATAGAGAAAAAACAGGGATGGAAGGAACCAAGTAGGAAAGATCGGCAGTGCCAAGATAAAGTAGACTAAAGAGAGTATTCCTGTGATTTAGTATTGCACTTCCACAAAGTTGGGACACTTAAAAACTTTATAAAAATTAAAAAAAGAATGACTTACAATTAAAAAGATACCGTAGATAGAATATCATTTCTATTATCTATCCTGTTGACATTAATGTTCTATTTGCCAGAGCTTCATTACAATACTTTTACAATCATTTTAAACACATTTAGAGTTGAAATAATCAGTTTAATTAGTTGGTTGATGAAAAAATGTATTTGCAACAACAACAAATTTGCTTAACTAATTTTAAGAGGAAAAAACAGCAAATATCTCCACTGGCTCCAACTTTAAAATGTTAATATTTGTAGGTCTTCTACCATAGCATATTGAAAATATTGTTACTTTGGACTGTTGCTTGGATAAAACAAGCTATTTTAATGCATTGGAAAATAAGGTTGCATTTGCTAAATATACACAC
Source organism: Cottoperca gobio (assembly GCF_900634415.1). Lineage (NCBI taxonomy): Eukaryota > Metazoa > Chordata > Actinopteri > Perciformes > Bovichtidae > Cottoperca > Cottoperca gobio. Next base: position 15,908,894 of record NC_041368.1, read on the forward strand.
AATATATTTTATTGTCAAGAGATTTATGAAGGTGCTTACTCGATGTCTCTGTGAACAGATCCCAGCAGGTCCTCTCGCTCTCGCAGGCTGAAGAAGTTGCTTTTGGTTTTGTGGAACTCTTGAGTATAGTCCTATGGGATCAAACAAAAGCCAAAATAAAGCAAAAATATATGTTATTTTCTTAAGAAATCCCGTTTCAGCATGAGAAAGTACCTAATGCAAGAAGGTGAAGTAATTGTATGCACCTGTAAAATGTCTCTGTGTCTCTGTAAGGTGTGCATCAATGCAGTGTTATGCGATGAAGCCCCCGGACTATTTGTGTATTCGGCCATCTTGTCATTGACTGCTGAAAGCTGCAAAACAAAAAGTAAAAACATTTTAAACCAAGTAGCCATAAAAACAATGAGTTTGCAGGGTAAGTGATCTTAAAACAACTCAGTAATATCTGAATAACTCTGCAAGATTATCATTTAGAATACCAGACTACAATAAAAAATGAATTTCAAAGTAAACATGAATGCATTATAATAAGCATAACCATCAATTCTAATCTAAGTCTGTACAACCTGTAAAAGAAACTGTAGTTCTCACTACATATAAAAACACAGGATGACACAATCAGCTTTGTTTGGCTGCTCACTTTTATTTTTTATTGGAGACCACGGATTATAAATCAATTCCATCCCATGGCCTTGAGCCTTCAATAGCTGCTTCTGAAGAGGACCCGAAAACCCCTTCAACTATAGCTGTTAGCGACCATATGTGTGTGGTATTTGACTTACGCTGGCCAATAGCTGCTCCAGCTCAGTAGTCATGGCTACGAGCATATTGTCTTGAGACGAGCCGACACAATCAGACCTGATTTAAGAATAAAAGGGAAAGGATGCTAAAGTACAAATGCAAGCTAAAACATTTGTTGTCATTTGAACTATAAAAAAAATACAGTTTTTTAAGAGCACAAAACACTGTGTTTATGATATTATGTTGCCTATTAAAAGGTACACACATTAAATTGGTAATAGTTAAAAATACTTATCATAATGTATTACTCAAAGATTGTGCGTTCAGTTATTATCAGTAGAAATGTAAATAAAATGCCTTGTTGAATAAAAAATAAAAATCGTAGTAATTCTATTAAATTCTATATCCATGGTTAGCGAAAGTCAGAGTCCACATTGTCAAGATGAAATGAGGAGTGTGCAGTTGACCTGCTGTCTCTTGTCCGCTGGTCCTGCTTGCTGCTGCTGCTGTAGCTGGTGCAGAGCTTACTGAAGGAGACCAGCTTGAGATCCAGCTCATTCTCCAGCTGTCTGGCCTGTTTACGCAAATCTGAGTGAAGACAAACATTTCATCATGGAAGCAGACATTCCATACTTGACCAAAAAGAAATACTGGAAACTGAAACTAAAATCTGAAAAACTTAAAGCAAGATAGAATGCATCATAAAGACACCAGAATTAAAATCACATCATAAAATTCAATCCACATAGCAGACTGATCTGGGCCAGATATGGCATTTGGCTTGCAATGGCATAATAAGGAATACAAGCAAAGAATGGCAAGACAGACTGGTTATGAGTATTTGACCCAGATATGAATGAATTATTTTTTTACTGTTTTAGAAGCTATACAATCCCTGTGGATTGAAACAGCACATATCAGTAAGGATTACATCTTGACAGTAATTAAAACATGAAAGCTATAACATTATTTTGTAGATTAATTAATATTTTTTATGGTAAAAAATGTTTATGACACCTCTGCTAGGTTAGTCCATTTGTGCCTGCAACTCAAAAAAATATATTTTTATGGAACTGTTCTCTGGGCTTGCCTATTCATAAATCGGAAAATATTTTCAAACTATATCAAACTATTTAGCTGAAAAGTGAGCTTTTCTTCTCACTTGTCCCATGTGTCCAAATAATAAATATAGTGCTACAAGAAGAAATTAAAAGAAAGACAATCAAGTAGGCTATTTGGTATCTATGACCTCATAACAAGTCAAGGATGTAAACACATATGCAGTGTAAAATAACATTTGAAGACATTTAACAAAAAATATTTTAGAGTTGTTCCTCATTTTTCAAAAAGGTTTTTAATGTGATGTAATATTTCAAAGTTGTACTGTTAGATACTTTCGCAAAGTATGTCCGTACCAGATGTCAAGAGTTTAGAACAATCAGAACAAATGTTGTGGCATTTTTCATTATCATACTAAATATAGTCTTTGGGCACAAATGTGATTTAGAAGCTAAATAGAACAATGCATTAGGATGTTCACACACTTTTTACTGTAAACGCTGCTAGACTTTAGTCTAGTACAAAACTATGAAACTGTTTTAACGTTACTTGTTGGCATTTTTCCTGCAAACAGGTAGCAGAGGGTCAAACAGCCAAGTTGAGTTAAACAAACGTCAGCTGAAAGGCGTAGCTACACTTGTTGCACAATTAAAACTCACAAAGCCTTTTAATTATTTGTTTTACATTTTAATCAGGAACATTACTATTACAAGAACGGGACAATAACAACAAAACTGGCTACGCAATCAGAGCAAATAGCATATCTAATAGAAAAATGTAAATTACAAAGGCTAATAAAGTTGACGTATCAAGTTCGACGCAAACATGCTAACAGGTTAGCTTAAAACAGCTAAAGGTATCGTTATATCCGAGTGGATACAAAGTTTATTAACGTAACGTCTCACGGATTATGTTAAATGTGTTTGACCTGCCTCGGTGAAGAACCACAAAAGATGTAAATGCGGACAGATGTATTAAATTAGATGCTGTAATACAATTTACCTTCCCAATAGTTGCTGCTGGTTGCCATGTTTGTTGTTGACATGTCATCATCAGCCGTCAAGAAGAAACAATTGTCGCAAATTCTCATTTGAGCCACAGCGTCCTCTGGTGGTTTCCGGCCGCAGGCGTACCTCTTACCGAAACAAATCAATAACTCTCAGCGAGCAGGCTGATCATTATTCTCCCGAGGGTTATAATGTGAAACACGATAGCAGAGAGGCCTTTTAGGCTTATTGCTTAGTGATTGAAATACACTCATCGATGTACAAACGTTTGTGGAGTGTTTTCCTTGACGTAGCTCCATGATGATGACTGTTCTTTATTACCTACTTAGTATCCTAGAAGTATTGTCAGTAAAATGCACTTAAACTAAGTAAAGTAAGTAAAACTTAAAGCAATCATTTGGCAGAACGGCTCATGTCTTAAACTAAATAGCCTACATGTAGCCTTTTCAAGTAGTACCGTACTTATTAAGTAATTTTGCAGTAGGCCTACTTGTATTTTACTTGAGTATTTCCATTTTATGATACTTCGTAGGCTACTTCTACTCCACTACATCTCAGAGGAAAATATTGTACCTTTTACTCTGCTACATTTATATGTCAGATTTACTTACTAGTTAATTTGCAGATAGATTTTTTCTACACATTTTAACTCAACTAATACATTATTAAAGGTTAAGCAACCTGGCAATATATAAAGTACTTCAAATTACCCTTTACATTAGTGATAAACACATTAATGCATCACTAACTAATTCAGTCATTTTAAGTCATTCTAATCATTTTATTTCTACACTGTACTTTTAATTAAAGCTATGGTGGGTAATATAAACACTAGAAACACTAAAGTAAAGTGCAAGTGCCTCAAAGTTGTGCAAAAGTCAGCTTTGCCACTTTCCACTACTGGTAGACTGGTCAGACAATGTTCCAGTGTTATGTGTATATATAAGACTAACCAGAGAGGCCTTTCTGGATCTTTCACATTAATAGTTAGGATTGAGAGACAAACTTACTAAACATTTTTCATATTGTGCACAAGCGTGACGTCTCAGTTTTTGTGTATTCATCAATCTTAGTTTATTACCCTTAGTTTTAGAGGTATGAACTCCAAATTTAAATGGTAATCATTAATTAATTTTAGTCTAGGTGGTTTAGTATTCAGTGCACATAAAGTGTAACAAGACCAGTCAAACCTGTGCAGTTTGTGTGCATTTAGCCCCTTAATGTTTTGTTTTTCTCTGTCTTTAAATAGATTAATTTATCATCCATATCTTGACTTTTTGTTCATGGGATTCACCCCAAATAAATTCATATTTTGCAGGTTGATTGATATCATCTGAGCTTCGCTGCTCACCAGTGGTGTCAACGTGTCATTATAGAAAGAAGACGATGATTGAGGTACATGTCAGTCGTATTGTGAATCTCTCTGTTTCTTTGCTCATTCTCTTTATTCATCGTCTTAAACATAGGCAGTCATGGAAATCACAGTAACAGCAAGACTGGTGATCGAGTTGATGTAGAAGACAATGACGATGGTTATGATGATGATGATGACGATGACGCCATCAATGGTGGAGATGAAAAAGAGCAAAAACTTTGAGGTGTTCTCACCGTTCTGCAGCCAACCTCGGCAGATGAAGCATCTCTTTCACACTGATTCAGCTTTTTCTCTCAATTCTGTCATCCCTATATTCTGTCTTTCTTACATCTTTCCTTTTTGTTGGTGATGTTTCTTTAAAAAATGTAAAAGTGCTGTGAACAACTGACACCAGTAAGCACCTGAAGTCCAGCCCGGGATCCTGCTTTGACTAGCCGGACCAACGGAGCCGGGGAGATGGAGGTTGGGGGAGAAGAGGAAGAGAATGAAGGATGGAAGTGCAGGAGGAAGGAGAAGAGGAGGAGGAGGAGAAGATAAGGAAGTGTGAAGAAAGTGTTCCCTTCTCAGTGCTGGATCCTCCTGATGGACTGAATCTGGGGAGTCTGGGAGTGGGAGCCAAACTCACGGTAACACTTGTACTCTCCTCCGCGACAGTCACACTCCATGATGTACTGGTAGCCACGGTAGCCAGGGTACTGGTAGCACACAAAGCTGCAGGAATAAACAAGAACATGTTTATTAAAGGCATACACTTAAATAATCAAGTATAAATCGTTCAAAATAGTTATGTAAGTAGATGAAAGTGTCAGATTCCTGTGCAGTATTTCCAGCCAGCGTGTGTTTTGTTACTCAAAGACTATGACGATTGACTTACGCTCCACTCTGGATGTGCATGGATCCAACCTCGTTGTTCATCCATCCCATGGCCTGCAGAGAGGGGTAGTCATCACACAGCTCGAACTGACGGCCGGTCATGTTCTCCATCTCGAAGATGGTCATGCGGGACTCCTTGTGGTTCTGTACAAAAGGAGCAGAAAGGAGGTTTAGCATTAAGCTCAGTTTAAAGCAAACTAAGGGCTGTTACTGTGTTGTATGTTAAACCTACAGCACAGCAGATGGGCCTGAAGGAGATCATCCTCTCAATGCGGTAGGAGTTGCTGCCACTGTAGGCCTCAAAGCGAGGGTAGTCTCCCTTCTCAAGGACAAACTGCTGGCCGCAGAAGCTGGAGTGCTCGTAGCCCACCCAGCTGCAAGAAGACAGTCAGAAACCAAGGAAATACAAAATCAGCACACTTTCAGAATGTAATAAAAAGTAGTTTCATTTCTGTCGTTAAGCATTTCAAAAAGTGAGGAAATGCCCTCTGGAAACGTACGCTCCACACTCGATCTTCAGGGAGCGGATGTTCTCCATGCTACACTCCATGATGTTCTGGCAGCTGGCGGTGAACTCCATACGCCTGCCCTGGAAGTACTCCTGATCGTACACGGTGATCTGTAAAACACAAAAGACAACGCAAAAGGATGAAAGAAGGTGAGTTAAAAAAAAAAGAAGATGCATTACAATTGAAACTGTGCCCAATCATGCATTAAAACTTCTTGCTGCTCCCATAACTGATTGGTAATGTAGTGTTAAGCGTGTACACCATATGCTTACCTTCCAAGGGCCCATGGGCATGGGGTTTGTCTGAGCCATTTTGTCTTGTTTTTCAGTAGTACCTGTAGGGAAATACACAGACAGTCAGGCCCACTGATGGAAGAAAACATTAAAAAACAAACCTGTATAATAAATAAAAACCTTTTCTATACCCTGTCTGCTACTGTGGTTGGCTCTTTAGCATTCTCTAAGGCTTGTACCTCGCTGTTTACTGTTGACTACACAATTAACTTGCAGGTTTGCCACATGAGACTACAGTATAAGCCTCCTATTTCCTTTCCATTGCTTTAAAAATGACTCCCTTATTTGCAGTAAAGGTAATAAACAAGCCACCCTGTCTTCACTGCAACCAATTAAGACTTCCTGTTGTTCGTTGATATATTGCATTAGAGACCCTGACACCATGTCCATAGATTGTGAATCTGTACTGTATTGTTAACTGGTTTTACCTACCCAAACTGGTGAACTGTATATCGCAGAGTTCCACTGAACGGTCTGCAGAAATAGTGTGTATGGGGGTATATATACACCCAAGGGTGACAGGGGCCGGGGGGCGAGGCACGCCTGGACTCATGTCAGCACTTTGCTTTGGACTCCATTGCTTTGTTGTGTGAGCCACAGAGGGGTTAACACACAGACACACGGTGATTCATGCGAACACAAAGAGGGCACACGTCTATACTGCACTGTGGTGAATCTATATGTTGGGGGGGAACAGGGGGGCTTTCTCCACCAGTGTGTGAATCTATTATCAAATTGCAGTTCAGTGTTAAAACACTTTATGTTACTGTTTTAATTTATTTTGAATTCAATAATCACTTACACTCACTGCATGTTTTAAAGGCACCCGTGGAAAGATTTGCATTACACTCCAAATAAAGACATATGCGCTACACTAATCAATCATTAGTCAGTTAGTCAAAGTTATATCTTTTTATTATTATTACATAATTACATGTATTTAACCGATCACATACTTGATACTCATTAAAATATGAAATGTAAAAAAACATCAGTCTGTAATCAAAACTTATATTTAGTTTTCCCTCATTCTTTATTGTGTAGTACACTGGTGTTTGTGGCAGGATGTTTTGTTTTTTAATCTGTATTATTGTATTATATCACGTCTACATTTCCCAAATGTTTATTTTAATCTGTCATGTGTCTTTCTTGATGACATGTGAAGTCATGATGTCTGACATTGTACCATTTCATTTCTTAATAAAGATTAAAAAATACATTTAAAAAGCACTCCAGTGGATTGACTTCCAGTGATTTTGCTCATTATGCTTGTGTAGCACGCCATCATCATTGTGTTTGTCAGGAGACTCAGATCAATTGTTTGTCTACACACTGTGTTGACTCATTTGAAAATGCATTTTACCGGTAATCTAATTTCCTGAAACTTGAATACCAAGTTTCTTGATGGCAGGAAAAACTAAATCAATGATTTTAACACTGGATGTGAAATAAGAAGATGGTGGCCATGTTGGAAAATCTAATCGGGCTCTTTTATTGATCATAACAAATGCAGAAATCCATGGAAGAGGGACAAGTGTGCTGGCAATAGAGTCAAAGCTCTGAGAGTTTTATCTCGAGTCTGATGGGTGTTTAACGATATAATCTTTTTATCAAAAACCAGTCGGTCCAAACTGATTTCATGCTCTCTGTGAACACCAGCAGAGGATATGATGCTGCGTCCTGTTTTCACTTTGTGGTTTATATTGTAAGTTGTGAATGAAAGTACCTGTTGCTATTTTTGGAAAACCTCTCCAAGTGAATGAATCAACAATGAAGGTTAGCAGGGGGCAATGGCCCCGATTGGCAGGAGTGGCAGCGCATTGGCATCAACATCGATGAGCTGTAATTAGGCAGCAGCGTGAATAAAATATTATTACACAGGGAAAATATTGTGATAATTTGTATGAAGGAAGGAGCCAAAGTTGAGCTGTTCATTACTGTTTGTACTTTCGATTGATCTGTATGATGCATTCCTCCCATCGAGTAAGCACACAAGCATCTGTTAAACACACTTTTGTTGAAGTCGTTTTAAAGCATTTTCACTACTTCTTATTCCAAACATCTTAATCAAAAAGTGTGTTTTCAATTGTTTCATTGCATAAAGTAGGAAAGTAAAGAGCAAACAAAACAGAGAATAGTTGGTAGGTACACCCTCCTCTCTCCTCTAGCTGCACAATAATCATTTAGGAATGGCTTACTGAGGTCAGCACATTGCCCAGACTCTGTGTGTGTGTGTGTGTGTGTGTGTGTGTGTGTGTGTGTGTGTGTGTGTGTGTGTGTGTGTGTGTGTGTGTTGTATGTGTGTGTGTGTGTGTGTGTGTCCATGTAATTCCATGATTGTGTCTACAACAGAGAGGGAGAGACATTTGGACATATCTTAATATCACAACAAGAAAATTCTTGTGAGCACATTTCTGATCAGTTTGATTAAATCAGAATGTGAGACAGGACAGGCGTGTGTGTATGTGCGTGTTTGTGTGTGTGTGTGTGTGTGTGTGTGTGTGTGTGTGTGTGTGTGTGTGTGTGTGCGTGTGTTTTCTGCTGATGATAGCAGCAGCAGCTCAGACATGACAAAGGGACGAGCAGACTCAGCAGGCTGATGTGAAGAGCCCACAGGGACCATATAGCCGACTCTCAATGTTCATAAGCACATAACAAAACCTCAGTTTCTTCTATACATGTTTAACAGACCAACCTGTGACAGACCCTCGTTTTTTAGTACTTATTGTCATTTTTTGTTTTCCCAATTCATTTCAGCTGAATGTCACAATTCCCCTGAGTTGATTGGAGGGTTATTCAGATCACCTGTTGGCTCCTAATTAAAAATTGAGAGCAGCTTGGTGCATTTCCCCTCTTGGCCAATCAGGGTGTAGCGATTATGTGTTGTACGTGTACTTCATTGTTCCCTTTGGGAAACTTGTCCTTGGGTGACAATACAGTTGATCTACCATGAATAAAAAGAGATATCCTAAAGCTTCAAATCACATGGTAAATATATATGTACATTTGCAACAGATAAATAATAATGGCGGTCAATAACCCTGTCCAACACATACTGTTAATGCACCTTTACCAATCTCATTTAATCCATTCATGCACAGCACATGCGCATTCACAACTAGAGTTAATCTCCTGTCTGACGTAATGTCAACTAATGAGGCAAATTTCTTCCTGTTTTCTTTTATTGATCATTGGCTGCATTAAAAACTGTAATTGGTTACACATTACAAATTAACTAAATACAAAATGTTTGTACTTGATTTAGAAGGTGCACCTGAAACTGGCAACTCGGAGTATATGGTCATATTTTTGTAGGGATAATGTCTATGATTTGCTAAGAGTATTGAAATCTTATGACCTTAGTTAAGATGGTCATTAATGTAGTGGTGGCCGTCCTCTGTGAGAAAATCTGAAATGAAGCCAGCTGTGGCCGATCCTTTACACATCTTCTGTTATCACTCTAATTTAAATAAAGATTTCAAAAGATGTTCACCTAAACTACTAAAAGTACTAATCTTGTTATTACTTTCATTATTTTTTACTAATGCTGTTGTTCTATTATCACTACTGCTATAATTAGTACTATTACTGACACTACTGCTTTTCCTGCTGCTACTTTCACTACTACTAATTTTGTTACGCTGACATCAGCTCTGATGCTGCTTCAATTTCATGGTACTGTATAATGCTAATGATGCTTGTGGTCATGTGAAGCCCTTGCAAACTGATAACAATAACTAAATATGACAATAAACCTAATGTAATATTGATACTACAATGACTATCGGTTCTTTTATAACTTCAGCACTTCTAGGGCTTACACATTTAGTACAGGCAACACAGCTGCCAGTTGTAGTTGAGTGGACAGTTGTCCTTTTATTTTAATTTGTTAGCCTACCTGTTGATTTAAACATGTAGACGACCCCCTGACCACCTCATGACCTCTCACAGGCTCTCTATTATTTTACAGCTGTACAAGATCGATCCCACCATCATCACCAAATGAATCAAGATTTTTTGTTTTTGCTAGTGGGTTAGGCACTTAAATGATGCACATGTGTGTGTTATTAATAATGTGACATTGTTAATACTTACATTTAATTTGTATTAATTTGCTGACAGTAATTACCTGCTTTATTAACTGTACTCTAATACCTCTTATTAACTTTAATTGTTTAACATATTATATTAAATACAGTAAACCTGTGTTTAAATTTGCTGTAATAATAATTTGTGCATCGTGTATTAGGCTATAATTAGTGTATAGTAATTTACTGTATCATACTCCAAAACATATTTACAGTATCATACGATAAAACGTCATTACAGTAAAACTAATGTAAACAGATGATTAAAAATACAATAAAATGTCTCACAGTGTGGAGTCAATCCGTGCAGAGCCATGTGGGAAACATTAACGTAGCGGGATAATACTTTATAGAACGACTCATGGACCTGAAATCTCCATATATTATGAATATTTAGGCAGTCTTTGTCTTACTGTGACAGGGGATTTGTTGGTGTGGCTACAGTTACAGTTGGGTTGGCTCTGTTATCATCACACGCAGGGCCACTGCAGAGCTGTGATGGATAGTCATGTGTGACTGAGATCTCCAGTGAGTCATGCAGAGACTTTACATGCATCAGTAAAGAGTGAGAGAGACACATAAGTAGGATTAAATCCTCACCTGAGTTATTTCCATTATGCTCTCTCCTCAGCTTCTAAAAAACGGGGTTACAATGATCTGATGTTGTTGGGCTGAAATGCCGATATATGATTTTTGTTTCCTACAATGCAGCAGTTATGTAAAGTCTAGAGAAATGCAACACAATGCAATGGTGGACCAAGTATTCAGATATTTTACTTTACTAATAATTTACTTTTATTAGGTAAAGGTCCAGTATTATATTGTTTACTTAGGTCTGAGTAAAAGTACCAATGCATTCATGTACAAAATACTCCATTATAAGTAAGAGTCTTTCATTCAAACCTAAAGTTCTGGGGACTAAAAACATACCCTCTCTGTCCTAGAGGTGGTGATATTATCAACTCACTGCTCTGCAGAGAGGCATGTTGGATTCACACTCTTAAACTCGGTTGCTTTTTCTCGAGTTTACTACAATTGATGGATGCAGTACTTTGTATCTTTTGTAGGCCTACTTCCATCTTTGTGTTTTTGCGATGTGATTATAATGCAGGGGTTGTATCACTTTGATATTGGCAACGCCCGCGCTCGAATCCATTAATTAACCAATAGATATAAAATCCTCTTGACTTTAACCAATTATCCAATGAACATTGTACACCTGTAGGTTGACTATATATGTTTGCTCTACGTCTTTATCCATTTTGACGGTGTGTTGTCTGTTAGCAAAACAGTCAGTGTACTGCAGTCCCTTTTATCCTCGGAGGTTTTCTGTGCTAGAACTGAGAGGCAGATTATATTATGCAGTTGCATAATGCAGGGGAACGCTGTTTCAAAGTCACTGTGACTTTACCCTATATAGGCCTATGTTACTCAAACTACAATTCCGTGTTTGTATATGTCTAATGGTCATATGTAACTGAACTTTCCCTTATGTGTAGGTGCTTAAAAAGAAAATTAACAGCACTTTGCAAATATTAGGGGTGTTTTGAATTCATCGGCGGTTTTGTGATATGGATTGTTGCGCGTATTTGTCAATTGAAGCGCAGATTGCGCGCGGAAGCATCATCCGCTTTCTGTCAGCCGCACAGGGCGCCGCTGATTGAGGGCTGCCGCTGAGACACCCCCCTCCCTCCCCTCCTTGACAGCAAGGACCATCTGCCGCCTCTTTTTTTAATTTCCAACCAAGTAGATAATTAACCTCAGACTTCTATCTTCACTTGAAACAAACGAAATAGCGCCTCGGAGAGCAGCTGCGCCGAAAAGCATCAGCGATCAACGCGCTCTCCACATTTTGCGCTCAACCAACGAGAGCCACGGCTGCTTGCATGCAAACCCGTCTGCGGAGACAGACTGCAGGCTCATGAAGACGAAGCGGATTTGAATTAAGCACCGGATAACATACAGCAAGTCTGCATCCTTCGGTAAGGGAGGGAGAGAGGGAGGCAACTGTTTTGTATCTTGGAAGCCCTGGGTTAGTAGAGGGGGAGGAGGAGCGGACAATGAGCTATTCTTGTACCAGCAGAGGCAACAGCCAGGACCCGTCAACCGCTAAGAAGCCTGCCGGTAATAATCCGGGCAGAGACACCGGAGGCACAGACAGCAGCAGTAACGGCAGCCCGAAGCAGACGGCGGCGATGAGAGTAAAGAAAGGCTGCAACTCGACCGACGTGGGGGTCCCGCTGACCACGGAGGAGGACCTGGTCGGCAGCACGGTGATCACTCCGGAGGATGTTCTGGGCTTGCAGAAGATCACAGAGAGTAAGTTCACGGTCGGTTGTTGAGTGACACAGAGAAGGACAAAGGTGGTCCTGTATGAGTCATGTATCACGTCATTCCCGTTTCCCCTTATTTATGTAATCTACATAGGCCCTATTCAAACACATGATAACGCATCACTGGAGCCCCCTCTCTAGTAAATGTTAACCTGTCTGCAGATGTGCTTTAAACCTCCTGTGACCTGTCAGCCAACCAGTGTTGTGTTGAGGATAAGTTTAGCACGCAATCATGAAGGTGAGTGAGTGGTGCTTTAAAACACCATGTGTGCAGTTTGAATAAGTGCAACCATGCTGGGAAACAAGAGGTGATGGAGCAGTGAAGGAGTTCCCAAATGCAGATGATGGTTAATTGTTGAGCATGCATGACTTACATTGTATCATCTTAAAGGGCCAGTGTGTAGTATTTTTGGGGATCTATTAGCAGAAATGGAATATTCATAACGATGTTTTCATTAGTGTTTAATAATCCGGAACTAAGTATTGTTGTGTTTTAGTTAGCTTAGTATGAGCCCTTAATATCTACATAGGGACCGGGTCCTCTTCCATGTTCGCCGCCCTGTTTCTACAGTAGCTCCGAGCGGCTCTAGGTGGGACCTTTCATGTTTTTACGCTGACCATTGAGGTGAAGGTCCTGAACGGTTTTGCACTCATTGGCCCGTTCCCGCTGTCTTGTAAAGAAAGGGGTGAGCGGAGGGCTCTTCAGTTGGTTGCAATCTGCGATCCCTCCGAATCCTACACACTGTCCCTTTAAGTTGCATCAGGTCTTTCAGGTCCTTCAAAACAGTTTATGAGTTTGTATGAGTCGATTTTTCACCTGAGTAGAGAATTTAATTCTGCACTAAGGTATAGTAGCTTTGGATTCAACAGGAGAGTACGAGTAGTGTTGTATAAGTAGTAGAAAGAGCTCTTACTTAGGTAATGGACCTAATTGCTATTTTTACTTAAGTAGGCTACGCGTAATACCACAATGTCTAACTCCCATTAGCAGACAAGTAAAAGTCTTGCATTCAAAATCAGTAAAAAAAAACTAACAGTATTATCAGCAAAACATACTTAAAGTAAAAGTATTTGTTATGCAGACAAACAGCCCCTGTGATTGTTATACATTATATTATTGTATTAGTGTTAATGATACTTTAACATATAACTTTACTCTTGTAGTAAGTCGAGCTGAAGAACATTTGAACTTGTATAGTATTGTTGGGCAGTTTAATCTGTAACAATGGGACATTCATTAGCTGATCATTTTGTTTTGTAAAATCATAATCAGAAAAGAAACTTACAAAATAATATGTATAGTCTTTAAACACCAGTAGATTATTCACTGATAAACAAACCAATTTGATACATATTTTCATGGCTGAGGGCCTTCTCTGCCAGTTGAGACATTTGATTACCATACTTAGTGTTGAAAAAAGCTTGAAATTGCATATTCATCATGTCACAATGAAACAGCTGCTGATTACTTAATGCATTTTTAAAATTATGTCATACCTCTAAATCTTAAACAAGCCTCTTATAGAGAAACACAGGAAGATATAGCGGCCAAGGAGCTCTTGTGTGCACAAGAACACCTACTTCCATCACCACCTCAGGTCTTAAATCAGTAGTTAGCTAACAGGTGGCCAGCAGGGCTTTTGACTATTTAAAGGCCAGTATAATACCTTACTTACACAACACGGGTCCATTGGCCGATTCAAAACATACTGAGCGTGATAACAGGCAAACAAACACTCTGTGGGATTTTCTCCCAGCTTACAAGTGTGGTTATTTAAACTCACCAGCACACGTTCACATATGTTGTGTATTGATGGTCATGTAGCTTTCCACATGTGACTGTGAGATAAGCAATACAATAAGTGAAGTCTCTCTCCTTTACTTAATCCTCATCAACAATTTCCACCTAACTGAGTTGTGTTAGATATCATTTCATAACATTATAAAGATGGCAATAACTGAGTTATATGCAACCACCATGTAGGCAATTCCAACGTTATCTTGTAAACTTGTATTTAATAAAGAGGTCAGTGTCCAGCAACATAAATTCAACCCAATTTAATTAGTTTAATTAATTAAATTTAAACGTGTTGAAACGATTTGAAATCGGTGCGTCCAGGAGGGACTTTAAAGCAGATCGGGGGATGTAAACATACCTCACACCACATGGAAATCTAACGAGATAATCTTTAAAGCCATCACAATATCAGGGCTTTGCTGGCCGGTCCAAAATCTGCTTTATTCTTGTGTAGTGTGTACCCCATATTAACTGCTTTTTATTGTTATAATGGTCATTTTAATTGGACTTACTAAACTTGATTATGTCAACACTTTCCACACAGCATAGTTAAGCAAATCCAATCACACTGCTTTGTTTCTGTGAAAAAGTTAATTTATTACAGATGACTTCCAGACAGCTAATTCCTTCCTGTTTTCATATTTGTCATCATTTTATCTGTTTTCCTTATTTGTGTAACTTCTTCATGTCGCTCAAGAAAATAGAGGAAGTTTATGTAGTAATGAAGAACGAGATCTTACTCATCCAGTTCAACATAATCACAGCTTACTGAGAAGAGGAAGAGCTCTGGGAACATCCTTTGGCTCAGCTTGTTCCTTCCCTCTCTTACTGATGGTCGCCGTAAAGTCTGCTAGTTTCTTTAACTGTCCTTTAACTGCAGCTGTATTTTGACACATACCTGTATAGTACACATGTGTGAGTGTCTTTGTCTTTGTGTTAGTTGCACAGCGACGACCATAATGACTCTGTCTCCCACGTTGATCCCTATTATGGTCTTGGAAACTCACTTTCCTATCTCACGGCGTCATTGCTGGAGGCAAGAGGAGACATGTCACCACAGCAACGTGGATACACGCTTGAGTCACTACGGCAATGTAAAGCATCTCCCAGTGGTTACAGCGAGCGGAGCGTGCGTCTATGTTCTCCCACACACTTCCTCCTCTACTTTCCTCCCTTTCTTTCTTCTCATGTGCTCCCCTGTTTAACAGTGTAGTTGTGCTGTATATTGATGGATTACATGAAATGGACATTATGTGCACACATACTCACGCTTGTTTGACACCGTTTGTGGCGGTCAAACAAAGCAGGAAACAACCTGAAGACAGCCAGTGAAGCTCCTCTGCTGTTGCTGCTGCACATTCTCAAGTGGCTGAAATTGAAGTGGCGTGATACACAATTGACAGAACTCGGCCAGACTTCGCAACAGGCCAGATGAAAAAATGAATAAACAAATAATTTGTTTGAAGATGCTTGGAGCACAGAAGTCTCACAGAAGAGGAAACTTTACTTTGTGTCAGATAAATTCTCAGAAAATTGACTTAAGAAAATAGCATGAAGTTGCCACTAAATATTTTCTGCTCCATCCGTCTGGCAATCAAAGCAAGCTGCTGAGATTGATTAAGATTTGCATAGATAGAGCAGACTTTCTGCTCAGTCAACTGATCTGATCCAAACGTATGTTGTTAACTGAATCTGAATCTGTCGAGTCAGTGAACACATCACAACCCTCAGAGCTGCATGAAAGGCTCCCAGATGCTTATTTCTTTCAGGAATGCAATTTAGTTATTTCAGTATTATTATTTCTTTGATTAATCATTGGTTTTGTTTAGAGCTGAAACAACTCATTAGTTGACTAACTGTTTCGATAACTAAATAATTATTTTTCAAATGTTTTCTGATTCCAACTTCTCAAATGAGAGAATTTGGTACTTTTCTTTGTCATATATCGTTGAAATTGAATATCTTTGAAGACCTTCGTCTATGTGATATCTCATAGATGAACCATTGTTACTTGCAGCCCTAATCTTGTTTATGAACTGTCAAACTGTGAAAAATGCCAATCGCAATTTCCCAAAGCTCACGGTGGTGTTTTCAAAAACCAAATGTTGTCTTAAACATTTGGTTTACAATATAAAACAGAGACAAGCTGCAATTCCTCACATTTTAGAAGATGGGACCAGCAGATGATTGGCGTTTGTGCTTGATAAACAATTTGATTAATCAATTTGTCAAGCTGCTGCTGATTATTTTCCTGTTGGATGACTAATTAGAAATAATTTACCACTACTGAATCTTTGAGGCTGATGTAGTCTCCGACTGAAGTGCATATAATCAGATGTAGAGCTGCGTTGGTCGAACGAAAACTAATTTCTTTTAAAGCAAAAACGCCAAATATTCTCTGGTTCCAGCTTCTCAGATGTGAGGATTGTGATGCTTTTCTTTCTCTTACACTATAGTAAATTGAGTATTTTGGGGTTTTGGACTGTTGTTCTGACAAAAAAAGACATTTAATTTGAACAAACGATTAATCGAGAAAGCAATTGGCAGATTAATCGATAATGAAAATGAGTTGCAGCTCTAAGCAATTGATAAATTGTCCCGACATATGACTTATGTGTTATTTTCTATATCTGGACACCTTGTAGTCGTACTTATACTTTGGCCGGTTACTAATGTACAGTAAAAAATTACAAGTTGAAGTCGTGACCAAGTTTTTTAAGCATGTTTTGGCCACTTTCAGTACTTTTGATTTAACTGCCAGTTAGTTTTAGAAAGTTTAGCTAAGCATCATCTTTGTTACTATGGTTACAAACAGCATCTCCTCCGAGGTGTTCCGATATAGAATTTTAACCGACACCTTCCAGCCAATCAGAAACGAGTATATTCTGAAGCCACTGCATATGTTTTAATGCGTGTTACTTTTTTTTTAGAAGTCTGTAGAACTTAAGTCAGTCTGAGAAGTCAGTTTTATGAACAATCTGCATGCAACAAAGTCATTGTGTCTGTCAGTCATACAACATCACTGAGGTAAGTTTCACAGCTTTAAATGACATTTCCTGAGTGTCTCTAAAAGGCTTCACAGTGTTGAGACTTATTTTTGTGTCAGCTAAGTGACAAGCACTTATACAAACACGACTGTGTGTGAAAAGGCAGTGGACCTGCGAGGTCTTCGGTGTGGAAGCAAATTACCCGAGTTATTATCTGTGAGAATATATTTTACATCACGCGAGGTCTGTTAAGCGCCCAGAACTGCAAAA
Organism: Cottoperca gobio; assembly: GCF_900634415.1. NCBI lineage: Eukaryota > Metazoa > Chordata > Actinopteri > Perciformes > Bovichtidae > Cottoperca > Cottoperca gobio. The sequence continues at coordinate 15,926,227 of NC_041368.1, forward strand.
AACGATTTAGGCCTGCAGTCCTGTCTGCTTGTACTCTTTCAGCAGTGTGCTGGTGCAGATCTGATGCAGTTCAATGCTCCATACTGGGAAGTTAAATGGGGTAGCAGGTGAAGAAAACCAGGTCAACTTTATTTGCTTGTCAAAATCATTATACATGTAAGATGACACAGGTGGGTCATGTAATTAGGGAAGGTACAGCGCATATATTGTCTGCAATATTAATTTTAAAGACAGCTTTTTGAATGAACCTCCATGAAACCAAATCTCACGTTCTCCTCCTTCTCCTGTCTTCCTTTCAATGTCCCTCATCTTAAAAGCATCTTACCACAGCATTGTTGCCATGACGCTGTGGTCATCAGCTGGCAGATTCCGGTCAGAGATGGGGGCGAGATGTGTCGCTCCTCACCTGCATGCTTTCAAACTTAATCCCAGTTCACAGAGTGCCTAGGGGAGGACGTATCAGCTGAATTTAAGAAATCAAACAAGAAGTTCTGTCCTTGAAAACACAAGCTTTACTGTAAACTGAATGTCTGATTCCAATAATCTAGTAATTGACTCGTTTGCATAATGACACTATTCATTCAAACTTATCAAAGTGTAGAGACAGGATGCTTTTTGAAACTTGAAATCTGTGGAACTCCAACCTTCCTCTGGCTCACAATGCAAACTATTTAAAAAAAAGTTGTAAAGTAATGATGACGTGGCATTTTCCTCCTGCAATTTGGCATATTTTATGTTAGTGGCAGTCACAATGTATGGAAGGTCATTCAAGAATTTTAAGCAACTTAGCTAACCACGTCTCCCTCCCCCTCGCTGCTTTAACCCTCCCTCCAGGGACTAGTTGGCTTTGCTATCAGACAATAAACTAAACAGGATTATCCATGTGAGCTTGGGCCTAAGTGACTTCCTCCTCCCACCTAACTGGTACCAAAACAGACCAAAGAGGGGCCCTTTTCATATCATATTTTTATCGTTCTGTTTTGCTGTAATATCCTGCAAGTGTCAGCAGATACTTTGTTTTTTCATATTCTGCAGAGCTCGGTCGATGCTGGATTGTCTTGTTTTCTTCAGTCAAAGATAATTTGAATTTTGAAAATAATTTAAACGCACTTGAACATTTTAGGGCAAAAAAATTGTTAGAATTTATTTTCCTCTCAGATATTTGTCCCCATGCATCCAACCGCTGTTTCCTGCTGCAAGAAGACACGTTCACCCCTTTTCGGTTTAAAATAATGCATGTTTATAAGCTTTAAATATGGTTTCATACGCCAGTGATCTTAAACCCTCATACTGGAAGGTTCCTAAGATCTGTCCTGTCCCAGCGTTATCTGGGTGAATGCTAAAACAAGCTCAGAACTGTTTATTTAGGCTGAATATAGGTCATGTGGTGCAGTGCGTTGAACTGTGGACCTTGTCAATAATCAGCCTTTTTCCCCATCATGAGCAACCTCGATCTGATTTCATGCTGCAAAATTACAAACAAAAAGTTCTTGTTTTTGTAGACACATGTCACAGTTCAAAGACAAAAAAAAATAAACAGTAGCACGACTCAGGAGGCAGGTGTAAAAAACAAAGTCTTTATGAACAAAAGGTTCAAGGATACAAAAAAAACCCAGGCAGCCAAACAAAGTAAGAAAGGGTTAGGCTAAAGCAGAATCTGTAAAATACAGGCAAAGGTCAAAAACTGGATATGGTTTAAGATGGGGTATAAGGCTATAATCTGACCGCTAGAACACTAAGGCACACGGCAAGAAGACAATCTGTAAACTGCTGGAAGTGACTGGTAAATATACTAAGGAGATAATTAGGGAGTAGGGAACAGGTGAGTGGACAGGATGAGCAGGTGAAGTGAGTCTACTAACGAGAGGGCAGGCAAACGGTTCTGAAATGACAGCGTACAGGAGTTAGATCCCAAAAACAAGCAAACAGAATAAGAACGATCATATCATAAACAGGCAAACTAAAACCATGACAGTATAGGTAAACAATTGTAGTCGGTGGTGTGACAAATACATACACACATTTCCTGTGACTGCTTCACAATAAGGCCACTACAAACTTCTCGCACACCTGACGGTATTATAGACAGGTGCTTCTGATCATAAGGTCTTGAATGTAAGATGAACAAGAGTAATATATATATATACTATGTAAAGATAGAATTGAATTGTCCCCATTGTCACTAATACCCGATCCCGCTATTTGAGTCAGTATCGGCCTGATATTCAGTATCGGTATCAGTGCATCCCTACTTTAACTAAATCGTCACAAAGCCGCATGTCGTTGTGTTGCTTCCCTGCAATTCACGTGTGCTGACACGACGTGCACAAGATCTCATTATAAGTGACAGGTATAAAATATTTAACTGGAGGGCGATCCAGTCCAGTGATGAGGACAGGAAGTGGGAAGTTGTTGCAGGATGTATTTAAAACCTGCTGATGTTGAAGTTTGAAGAAGTGGTTTTCAGACGCGCTTCCTGTTTCCAGTTTGTCCCCCGCACACACACATACACACACACAGAAAGAGTGTGACCTGAGGTAACAGACTGCATGTAAATTACTTTATGAGACGAAGTGAGAGTGCGCACACACAAGACAGACACCAAACTCTCTCATTCATACTCATCATCCTCATGGGACTTCATAGGTAACCGCTAGCACTCGGTTAGCGAAAGGACGAGGACGCCGCCAGCTGTGGTTCAGTGTAGTATGCTCCCATAATGCAGAAGGGTTATTAATATTCCCACTCCTTGCAGACATAGATGTTGTATGTTATTAATTAAAATAATGTGGCTGCTGAGGGTGTTTGTTTCACGTGTGTGCGGAGGCTGTGTGATTCTTCAGGTGTACGCAGAGCTGACGTGTTCACAAGAGCCGACCTCAGCGTTTAAACTGACGGAAGAGCATCCGAGCGTCGCAACGGATCAGATCAGATCTGTCAGGAACATTCACCTCATACAGTAAACCGAGTCGACAGCACGCTGTGACTTCGGGTTAGATTTCTATGCTCCGGCAGCACTGTAAATCATCCTCCAGGGGGAATTAATGTAGAAATAAACACCATTCAAAAAGACGTTTGTGAATGTGAGGGGGAAAACATCAAGGCCTTGAAAGTTTTTGGATTAGAAATGTCCTTTTGATAAAAATGTAACCTAATGTTAGTAAATAGGTTACGTTCTGCTGTCTGCATGTGCGTCTCCCGCAGTTTCACGCACCAACTGCTTTGAGAAATTGCTGACGGTACTTGACCTTGATCTGTGTCTCAAACTATGCCATGTTAGGGTCCTTGAATTTGAGAGAATTGGACCTGGAAAGTGC